>NC_063235.1:4560799-4860799 GCF_020740725.1 Corvus hawaiiensis
TGCTGTGTTGGGGTTCCTGGGTCCAGCCCCCCCATTCCCGTGGTGCTGGGAACAGCTGCCCTCCCTGAGCTGATGGAAAATCCGATGAGCTCATGATGAGCACGGCACCCAGCCCTAGCTGCTGCATGCCCCAGCACTCCCTGTGCTCCTCAGCCCTGCAGCGTGGGATTCCTCAGGCCAGCCTGGGCAGGGGGCTGCACCCCGAGGCCCAACACCTGGCCCTGACACTGATTGTAGGGACCCGAAGGGATCAGCACCTCAAAGTCAAAGGACAACTACAGCCACAGCTCAGCCCTGCCAGCATGAGCTGACGCTGTGGGACTCTGGGAGCAAACAGGGATAAGGAGGGCAAACAAACCCTGCCTGCACCTCTGAGCAAAGTTCCATGTGGGACACCCCATCCCACCCATTTCCACCTGCTCCCCATCCCTCTGCTCCCACCTCTCCTCAGCCCCAGGACTTTGCACTGGCCCCAGGCTGCTCCCACCCTGCTGCTCTGTGACATGGTGCCCACAAGGGCTGATCTGAATCCTGGTCCCCAAAACACTCCAGCTGATTCCCACTAGCCATGGGGCAGTGACCCAACAGGATCCTGGGGACGAGTGTCAGTGCCTGTGTCCTGTCCTGGGGCAGATGGATGCAATAGAAACCCATCACCAGCAGCATTTCAGGGCTACAACCAGACCCCCAGCATTTTGCCATGGGGCTACGCCACTGTCCATGGCAAATCCCGGCTGCTGCAGGACAATCCCCTCTGGGTATCAGTGACAAATGGGCCAGCAATGGGCTGAGCCACAGCAGGCTGTGCCCTGCCCTGCCACAGCTCGTGCCTGCTCTGTAATTATCCCAAGCCGCATCTGTAATTAGTGTCCTGATGTCATGGGGTCAGGCCTGGGCAGCCCCAGGCGCTCCCTGCCACCCCCACCTTGGCCTCCGGCCTCGGGGCTGGAGGAGATCACAGTCTTCCAACACCATCCGGAGGAGTTCCTGCCTGGCTCCGGCTCCCCGCCAGCATTGCTGCCAGAATCACATCCCAGCGCTGTTCCACAGCCCCCGAGCTGCTGCAGGGTTGGACCTGTCCCTCAGACCAGCGCAGGGCTTGGTCGCTCCAACAGCTGCATCTCTGCCCCCTTCCCTGCAGCATCCTGCCCGTTCCCTGGATGCTGCCTGGGAAGTAGATCCTACCTCGGAAGAACGGTCAGGCCCTGCCCTCCCGAGCCTCCCAGGGCTGCCAGTCACCCGCAGCCCAGGGAATGCGCTGGAGCAGCCCGGCAGCTATAAATAGAGCGGGAGGCGCAGGCACGTGTGGCCGCAGCACACGCGGGTCCGGGCGGCCGCTGCCCCGTGGCCGGTGTGGGGCACGGACAGGGTGTGGGGCTGCAGCAGCACCTCGGGGTGCGACAGCGACGGGAGAAGGGTGAAAGCACTGGGTAGGGCAAGAGCAGTGCGGTCCTGCTCCGGGGAGATCCCAGAGCCGTGCCGGGAGGATGGAGGGGAGGCACCACACAGCTGCCACGGAGCACCAGCACTTTATTGCAGGGCAGAGAACCACCACGCTGCCCGCGGCACACAGGGTACCTCGCGTCCCTTCTCTCTGCCAGCACCCCGTGGCCACCGGCCGCCGCTAACACCCACGGAGGGGCCGGGCCGTGCCGGTGACACTGAACCGCGCGCTCAGCACCTCCGAGGGCGCCCGCGTCTTCTGGCCCGGCTGCTGCCCACCAGCAAAGAGGGTGAAGGTGCCGGGCTCCAGGCACCAGTCCTGCGCCCAGATCGCGCGCTGCTCGGCCAGCACCTGGAAGGACAGCTTGGTCTCCCGGCCGGCCAGCACGGCCACACGGCGGAAAGCCACCAGCTGCCAGCGGGGCACCGGCATAGATGACTGCTCCCAGCGCAGGTACAGCTGCACCACCTGCACAGAGGGATGGCAGTCAGCACAATGGGACCTCACAGCAGCCCCCTTGCAGGGAGAAGCTTGGGCACGTCTGTACCCCGCACAGCCGGCTCAGTGCAGAGCAGCTGTGCCCACCTCCTCGCTGTCCCGCAGCCCCGTGTTCACCAGCACCACAGACACAGAGAGGTTGGCACAGACGGGCAGCACTGGGGGGCTCAGCACCAGGTCCCGATAGCGGAAGGTGGTGTAGGACAGCCCATACCCAAAAGGGTAGAGCGGAGCCTCCTGCCCATAGTACCGGTATGTCCGTCCCTCCATGGTGTAGTTCTCCATTGGCGGCACCTGTGGGACAAGGGGCCAGTGGAACAGGGCAGGGCTGGGCAGGCACAAGCAAGCACCAGCCCTGCATCCCACAGCTGCTCCAGCCACCGAGGCAGGGAAAGGCTATGAGTGCCACCAGCAGCCCTGCCCTTACCTGGTGCATGCCTGCAGGCCAAGTGGCCGGCAGCCGGCCAGCCGGGCTGGCCCCTGCCTCGCCCAGCAGGACCCTGGCTATGGCCAAGCCAGTGGCCTGGGCAGGGAAGAAGCAGGCCAGGATGGCTCCCACGCTGTCATGTGCCTGTGCCCAGCTCACATCCAGGGGCCCCGCATTGAACAGCAGCAGAATGATGGGGCGCCCAGCGGCTGCAGGGAGGTGGCCGTCACCGAGAGCCCTGTACTGGCACTGCTGGGATGGCCCTGGGGTGTCCCACGGATGGGAAACACCTGGGCAGGTTGAGGTCCCACAGAGGCCCTACCCGCCTGAACAGCATCCTGCAGTAGCTCCAGCTGGTGCCCCGGCAGAGACAGGTCACTCCGGTCTTTTGCCTCTGTCTCCACATCTACCCCTAGGTGGGGACAGCCAAGGACAGCCTCTTACACCCCTCTGGGCAGACAGGGCAGAGGGGCACTGACCGCCTCAGAGGGGCTCATGGGCACCCCCCCTCTCCCAGAGCACTCCCCTGCCCCTGGCAGTGCCCACCCAGTGCCCTCCCGCTCCCACCTACCTGTCCCCAGGCAGATCAGCACCACGTCAGCCGCCCCCACCACCCTCACCAGCTCTGCCCGTGAGTACTGCTGGCACCGTGGCTCGCTGCAGCCCGCCGTGAAGCTGACATTGGCCCCCAGCATCTCCAGCCCCCTCCTGCACCAGGGAAGAGCAGAGGACACAGGGGCAGCTGTGCCCCAGGGTAGGGGCACAATGGGGACACGCCCCTTGCCCTGGCCACCAGCCAAGGGCCAAGCAGCTCCAGCAGCAGCCCTGGACAGTGCCCAGAAGAGAGGGACAGTGAGCAGGAGAGGGGGACATGAGGTGGCACCACGCTATCTCACCGGGGAGTGTAGATGTACTGAGGCTCTGGCACTGGTGCATAGTCCCCAAACAGTACCCGGGGATTGTCAGCAAAGGGACCCACAACCTGCAGAGGGCAGAGGGGTGAGGGTGGGCACCAGCAGCCCTGTGACACCTGTGTGCCACGGGTGTGGAGCCAGCACGTCCCCCTGCCCACCCCCTTGCAGGGGCTCACCGCAAGGCGCTGGCCAGACAGGTCCTGGGCCCGCAGGGGCAGCGTTCCCCGCACATTCTTCAGCAGCACAAAGCTCTTGACAGCAGCTTCCAGCGAGAGGTTGCGGTGCTCAGGGCTCTGCACCACACTCAGGTCCAGGGAGCTGTAGGGGTTCATGGCTGGGGGGTCAAACTCGCCCAGCCGCATCCGTGTGTAGAAGAGGGGCCGGACCCGGTCACGCAGCATCTGTGGGGACCCCAACCCAATGCCCCAGTTGTGCTCGGTAGGAACAGCCCAGGCTGTCTGCCCACGCCCCTGGTCCCACTCCCCTCACTCACCTGGAGTGTGATGTTGCCCATGGCCAGAGCCTGAGGGATGCGCATGAAGACGTTGTTCCTCATGCCATAGGAGAGCTCCAGGTTGCAGCCAGCATTCACTGAGGCTGCCGTGCCAGGGAGAAGAGAGAACTCCCATCACGGCTGCACAATGCCTGGGGACTGACCCCATGCCCAGCCCGCGAGCTCACCAACTGCTGTCTCCAGGAAGGTGCGCGTGTAGTGGTGCCCCAGCATGATGAGCTCCACAGCCCCCTCGTCGCTCACCACGTACCCATCAAACCCCCACTCGCCACGCAGGATGTCCGTCAGCAGCTTCTTGTTGGCACAGGCAGGAACGCCGTTGATCCTGTTGGAGAGGGGATGGGGCAGCCGGGAGAGCGGGGCACTGGCCATGCCAAGGGCAGCCCAGCCCACGTGGCCCCTGCCACGCTCCACACCTGTTGTAGCTGCACATGAAGCTGTAGGAGCCAGCACGCACACACGCCTGGAACTGGGGCAGGAAGGTCATGCGCCAGTCCCGCTCCAGCACCTGCAAGCGCCACGGCAGAGCAGGGTCAGCACCTGGAGAGTCCTCTGCCCTCCTAACACCCCTGGCCCTGCTGCGCTCACCTTGGCGTCGAAGCTGAGCCTGGAGACGGGGATGTTCTCAGGGCCTCCGTGCACACTGAAGTGTTTGCAGCCAGCGCTGGCCTTGACATAACGGGGGTGCTGCCCCTGCAGCCCCTGCACGAAGCTGCGGGCCAGCTCCCCACTCAGGAACGGGTCTTCCCCATAGGTCTCCTGTCCGAGGCACAGGCGGGTCACCGCTGGGAGCCCCGTCCCCACACCCCCACAGCCTGGCAAGCCATGGCCACGTCCAGCTGGTCAGCCACGGTCCAATCCCAGCCAGGGGACACCCTCCCAGGCTGGCACCTGGTTCCTCCCCCACAGTGGGTGCCTCATGATGTTCAGGACAGGGCTGAAGCAGCTGAGCCCGGTGTGGTCACTGTAGCGGCCAGCAGCAGCAAAGCTGTTGTGCTTGGCTCTCACCTCGGTGGCCGTGGCGTTAGCCACACGGTAGATGAGCTCGGGGCTGTGGGGACAGTACAGGGGTGTCAGGGTGGCGTAGGCAAGGGGGGACCTGTCTCACAAGGCCACATGCCACACCCCAGGGTGCCCGGTGCCCGCTGCCGGTACCTGAAGGCGGCGGCGAGCCCCAACGCTTGCGGGAAGGCCGTGGCCCATCCGGGTGCCTCGGCGTCGCCCCGCAGGCACTCCGTGTTCCAGTTGTAGGGCGAGATGCCCAAGCGCGGGATGGGGGGCGCGGGGCCGTTCCCCATCGCTCCGCCCCTCGCCACCTGCGGGGCAGCGGCGTTGAGCGGGGAATCCCGCGGGGGTCCGGGGGGGGGTCCCGCCGCCCCCTCACCTGCAGCACCAGCTCGGCGGGGCTCAGCCGGCCCAGCAGGTCGTCGAGGCGGCGGTGCCAGGGCAGCGAGGGGTCCCAGAAAGGGAAGGGAGGCGGCTGAGCCCGGACCGCCCCCGCGCCCAGCGCCGCGCTCAGCACCAGGACCCGCAGCCCCAGCGCCGCTCCCGGGCGAGCCCCGCGCCGCACGGCACGGCTCGGCCCCCGCGATCCGCACGGCATGGCCCGGCCCGGTTCCCGGGATCTGCACAGCACGGCTCGGCCCGGTCCCCGCGCCCCGAGGCCCCGGCGATGGGCGCGGAGGGGCGGAGCGCGCTGCAGCCGGTCCTGCGCCCACCGGACGGGGCGGAGCGCGGCGGGATGGGACGGGACGAGTCGGGGGCACGGGGCTCTGCCAGGTCCCCGCCGCCCCCCGGGCCGATTTGCGAGATGCGCCCGGTGCATCGGGGTCTGTATATGTATCCCCGAGCTCCGCGCAGCCGGGCCCCGCCGCGGTGACAGGTCGCGGCGTTCGGTTCCACCCGTCTTCCGGAGCATCTCCCGTCTGCGGGCGGGAACCGGCAGAGCCGCCCGGCGCCGTCAGACCGGTTCTCGGTGCCCTCGGCTGCAGCGGGGCCGGCTCGGCCCCTGCCCGGGGCCGGGGAGCAGTAACGGCTCCACCTGGGAAGGATCTCCATGTGCTCACCGGGCGTTTTGGCCAGACACGGAATGAGATGCCAGCGCGGGCCTATGTGCCCCTCATGCCCTCCAGCTCAGCATGGGGGGACACTGCCAGGGACCTCTGCAGTGACCGGGGACATGGTGCCTTCTTAGTTGAATGTTAGGAAAACGTTCTTCCCCCAGAGGTTGCTGGGCACTGCCCAGGCTCCCCAGGGAATGGGCGCGGCCCGGAGGCTGCCAGAGCTCCAGGAGCGTTTGGACGACGCTCTCAGGCACATGGTGGGATTGTTGGGGTGTCTGGGCAGGGCCAAGGGCTGAACTCCATAGTCCTTGTGGGTCCCTTCCAACTCAGGGTGTTCTAGGATTCAATGATCTCCAGTAGCCACCAGCACAGTGGAGCCATTGTGGCAGAGAGCACAAGGTGGCATTTGGGATTGGGAGCAGGAGGGGACCTGGCACTGCCGGGCTGGAGACAGGGAGCACAGACATCTCATCAGCTTACTGGCACAATGGAGGTGACGCTGGCAGCTCCCCAGCCCGGGACAACCACACCACACTCCAGTGCCAGGCCCGGTACCTCGCAGCCGGCAGTGTCCCAGGGATGCAGCCATGTAAGGCAATGCCAGCGGGTCACTGCAGCCGGTCCCCACGCTCCTGCTCGGCGGTGACAGCGAGCCAGCTCCCAGCTGCTGAATTCCTGAGCAGCCCGCAGGAGTGGGGGGAGACCCCCTGTGCCCAGAGCATGTCCTGCCCCCGGCACACCACCCAGCTGGGTCAGGGCTCAGCACTCGCTCAGTGACAGGTCTGGGACAGAGACATAATGGAATAAATAAGTTACAGGAGATTAAATAAATAAGTAACAACAGCAGGCACAGTCTGTCTGGGAGCAGAACCTGGTGCTCTAGGGGCAATGCTGGCTTGAGGAGGGTTAGGGGAAGCTGGGTTGTTCCAGGGAATATTCCCTGCAGTTCCTGGAGCCCCAGGCCAGGCTGGTTTCTGTGACACCCTGTCCTTTGCTCTGTTCTTGGGGGCTATTTGCAGTTCTCACAGGCTGGAAACCTGCTCCTGTTCTGAGCCGCAGCCTGAGGCTCGGAGCCTGCCCAATCCTGCCAGCACAGGCCTCACTTCATCCACCCAGGGACACCAGTCACCCTTTCCCCAGGAATCAGCCTCTGCTGAGCCCCTGGAGCTGGGCAAGGGAGGCACAGAAACAGGCTCCGCAGGGCCTGGCCCTGGCAGAGCTCAAGGAGCGTTTGGACAATGCTCCCAGGCATATGGTGGGATTGTTGGGGTGTCCCATGCAGGGCCAGGAGTTGGACTCGATGATCCTTGTGGGTCCCTTCCAGCTCGGGATATTCCATGATTCTATTCCGATTCCAAGGTGGCAGTGTGGGACCAAGGTGGGAGCAGGAGCCCAGCCCAGGTGCACCGGGAAAAGTCCCTTTCCCATGGCGAGACCCTTGCTCTGCCGACGGCCCGTGAGGAGTTACTGACCCAGCAACGTCAGCCGGGGCTGGGGGGCCGCGGGGAGGCCTGCAGGAAGCCGGCAGCACCAGGCCGCCAGCGCCGGGACCGACCGCAGGGAGCAGCACCAGGGCCACCATCCCGTCACCGGCCGAGCAGGGGCCGCACGCTCCCGGCGGACACCTCGGGACGTGAGGCCGGGGGAGCGGGAGCGGCGGTCCCGGGAGCGGCCGGGCCCAACGGGGCCTCGACAGCGGCGGCACCACGCTGGCGGCGGGCAGTAGCGCCCCCTGGCGGCGACCGCTGCCGTCACCTGACCTCCCCTACGTGCCGGGATTGGTCGGTGTCCTCCAGTCACGTGACTCGGGGCAGATTGAACCCAGCGTGCGCGCGGTGCGCTCTGGGACTTGTAGTCCAGTGGTGCGGGCGGGGCGCGGAGGGCGGCGCGGCGGGGACTGCGTGTCCCGTGGTGCCCTGCGGTGGCCCGGGGGTCCCTTGGTGCCCCGCGGCGGACGGAGCGGCTGGGCCGGGCCGGGCCGGGCCGGGCGGACACGATGTCGCGGCAGGGCGGGCGCGGCACCGAGAGCAAGAAAATGGTAACGGAGGGGCCGGCGCGGCGAGCGCAGGGCGCGGGGCACCCGGGGGACCGGCCCGGGGCGGGGGTGATCGGGCCCGGCCCGGAGCGCTCGGTGCGGTGGGACCGGGCAGCCATCAGCGGCACCGGGCGCTCTCGTTTGTGGGAAGTTCACACCCAAAATGCTTCCCTGGCGTGTCTCGCTTCCCCTCTCCAACTCATTCCGCGTTATCAGCCCAGCTGAGTCAGGAACTGAGAGATGAAGCCCAAAGCTCCGGAGCTGAGCTCGGATTCTGGGTCAAACCAGGTCGAATTCATTAATTTTTAATGCAAAAGGAGTAATAAAAAATAAAACCTGGGGTTTTTTCTCCCTCTTTGGCCGTGAGGAGGTGCTGGGTCAGGCTTAGCTGCCCCCTCCTGCCTCTCCACACCCAGGGAATTCTTTTCTAGGGATTCAGCTCCTTAAATGCAATGATTGCTTAAAAAATGGTGTTAATTCACTGGAGTTCCGACACTTCCGTAGCCATAGAACAGATGCATCGTGTGGAGACTGTACACTGCTCTGCAGTGTCAAATAATAAAAATACTGGAGAAGTTTTGGGCACTTTAATTGCATCAGATGGGCTGAAAATGAAAAAAATTTGTCCAAATCTGAATGTAGGAGTTTGCCTTATTGTAACAGCTTAAGTTGCCTTTAATAACAACGTCTCAGCAATAACTGAGATCACCTCTGGGTGTGTTGGGGCTGATGGTGGCAGGTGACACTTCCATGGCCTCACACCATGACAGCACCTCAGGCTGGGGACAGCTGGATTCCCTCCATCCATCCCCATCCCCTCTTCACCTCTGTCTTTACTAGAAGACTGAAACTCTTAAAACCAACACAACCTCTTCTGCATGTCTGTTAAATTCTCTGCCAAGTCTCTGACTCCAGCTGAGCCAAAGGAACTTCCACCTTGTCCTTCCAGTGATGCGAATTGCCCAACCTTTAGTTTTCTGAGAGGAGAGCAAGTTTTTAAATAAAACCCCTGAATAATGTGTTCAGTTCTTTAGATCCAAAGTGGGGCAACAGCTCCAAGCAGCCTGACTGGTTGTTTTCATACCTGAAGCCTTTTGGTTGCTGTTGTCCTTGTGAATGGCAATCCCAGAATCACAGAGTGGTACGGATTGAAAGGGGCCTTAAAGCTCATCCCATCCCACCCCTGCCATGGGCAGGGACACCTCCCACTGTCCCAGGCTGCTCCCAGCCCCACTGTCCAGCCTGGCCTTGGACACTGCCAGGGATCCAGGGGCAGCCCCAGCTGCTCTGGGCACCCTGTGCCAGGGCCTGCCCACCCTCACAGGGAAGAATTTTTTCCTAATCCAGGAACAAGACAAGGTGGAATTCCCTGTGTCCTCTACAAACCCAATTTCTGTTTGTTTGGGGGTGTTTCCTCTGTGTGTTTGTTGTGGCTTTGTGTGAACTTGTGGTGATCTGTGTTGTCACTTAACTCTGATCTTGTCTCTTTTCCCTCTCTGCCTGCTGCTGCTTTCATTCTCTAGTATTGGTATTTGCCATTCATTTCACCTTCTGCCTCTCTGCAGCTCATGGTAGGTGACAGATCCCAGGTCAGCCCCTGTGATCCCTCTGCATGCCAAAACTGACAGCAGAAAGCAGTGCTGGGGGTTTGTTTGTTCCCCAAAATACTTCCTTTTGCAGAGTTTTGTTCTGCAGCCTGTAATGACCTCATTAATCACTGGTCTGACTTAAGGCTCCCCAAAAATGCTCTTTGACATCATTTAAGGGTGAGGATCGAAGGTGGTGGCTGGGAGAGGAGAACTTTTCCCTTTTTTCACAAATTTTCTGCAAATCTGACAATCGTACAAAGAAAACATGAGTGACTTTGGTTGTGGCCAGTCCCAGTGGACGTGCACAGAACCTGTGTGCTGAGCTGGCCTGGGTTTGGCCTCCCTGAGCCTATTCTGGGTCTGAGGAGCTGATTTCAATCTGTGAAGCAAATTCTGTGCCTGGACAACTTTCTAGGGACCAGACGAGTCCTTTTTCTTGGTACAGAATTTCATAAATCCCTGACTGGAGGAGCATTTTGGGCCTGTTGGAAGGACCAGAGCTGGAACCTAACAGGCACTGCCCGTTTGTAGCATGTTCACAAAACAGAGGGAAGAGTTTGAGTAAGATCTCAGCTCTAGGCCAGTAGTTGAGGTAAATTCAGGGCCCTGGCATGGCACCTCCAGCTATCCAGGAGGTGTTGGTCTCTTTCCCAAAATCCCAGAATGGTTTGGGTTGGAAGGGATCTTAAAACTCATCCAGTTCCACCCTTGCTAAGGGCAGGGACAACCTTCCAGTAGACCAGGTTCCTCCAAGCCCTGTTCCAAGGAGAATGAAGTTGTTGCCAGAATTGGAGCTGGGATCTCTCCTTATTAAGCACCAGATTCCTTTGAGACAGCAGGTCCCTGTTCCCCTCTGCGTGCCGAGGGTGGCGGCGCTGGACACGGAGGCAGCGGAGCTGGGGCGCGTTCTGTTGTGTGAATCTCTTTCCCTGTGCGCAGAACTCGGAGCTGTTCACGCTCACCTACGGCGCCCTGGTCACCCAGCTCTGCAAGGACTACGAGAACGACGACGACGTCAACAAGCAGCTGGACAAAATGTGAGTGGATGCACAAATGGGAGGGGATGTGCTGTGCTGGAGCCGTGTGGGATCACGGCAGGGATCACAGCCACATCCATACGTGCTGCTCCGGGAGCAAAGTCCTGGCAGGCTGAAGTTATTTAACGTTGACGTTTCTCAGATTAGGCTTTGCTTCTCTGCTGTCTTATTTTATAAATATTTGTTGTCTTTCTAAAGCTGCTGCTCTGGTCCCTTTACAGGGGTTACAACATCGGTGTCCGGCTCATCGAGGACTTCCTGGCCCGTTCCAATGTTGGGAGATGCCACGATTTCCGTGAAACTGCGGATGTTATTGCAAAGGTAAGTGTCCAAGCACAGCTTTGTCAGGTTTTTTCGGGGTTTTGCATGTGAGGATGGAATATTTGCTATTCACAGGACTGTTCTGAGAGTCTGATGGAGATTTTGGGGAGTTAAAAAAAAGCTTTAGCCGAAGTACTGCTTGCTGGTGGGAACTGGAAGAAAGGAGAGGTGTTTGCAAACTCCTTGAGTAATTTTACAAAGACCAAAGATGTGCTGCTGCCTCACCTGTTCTTGTTCTTCCTGTTTGACACAACAGATTGCATTTAAGATGTACCTGGGCATCACTCCGAGCATCACCAACTGGAGTCCTGGGGGCGACGAGTTCTCCCTGATTTTGGAAAACAACCCCTTGGTGGACTTTGTGGAGCTCCCTGACAACCACTCAACCCTCATCTACTCCAACCTGCTCTGTGGGGTGCTGCGAGGTGCCCTGGAAATGGTGAGCCACCTCTCTCTTCCCTTGGGATGGGTGTATGGATAGCCAGGTGTCAGCAGATACTTCAGTTCTGGTCCATGTTCGTGACTTCTGGGTTTGCTTTGGACTTGAGATGCATTCCCAGGAGAAGGGCTGGGCTGCAGGAGCACTTGGCTGCAGTCATGTGTGGCAGCTGAGGCCCAGAGGTGGTGCCTGAACCTCTTCAGTTCATGACCCAAGTTCAAGCACTTGTATCTCCCTGAGTTTGTATGAAGCTTCAAAATCCTCACTCTGCAGCTGCTGTGAGCCCAAGCTGGGAATTGGCCAGGACAAGAGAACAGCTGTGTCTCAAATTTAGGACTATGTAGAATCCTGTATGTCATATCATGCCCTCAGAGCCCTTAAGCTGGTGCTCCAGGATCGTCCAGTCCCTGGAGAAGCTGCTGTGAGGAGGGAGTTAGCAGCTCCTCTCTCCTCTTCCCTCACTTAGGTGCAGATGGCTGTCGACGTGAAGTTTGTCCAGGATACCCTGAAGGGCGACAGCGTCACAGAAATACGGATGAAGTTCATCAGGAGGATTGAAGACAACCTTCCAGCTGGGGAGGAGTGAACCACGGCCCCATCTCCCTGGGGACTGGAGGGACCAGCTGGGTTTGGCCATTAGTTTTCCTCACAGATCCATAGGGATCTCCTGCCCCTGCACACTCAGACTGACTCACTGACTGTTTCAGGTGTTATTTTCTTCTACTCTCACTTCCATCCTCTGTAGAAGACGATTGTCTGGTTGGTGTTTATTTCCCAGGTTCATTCTGAAGCTTTTTCATCAGGTGATGTCCTTTACTTTCCCTCCGGGGGCTTCCTACGCTCAGTTTCCAATTGTGACCTGAGTTGTGTGAGAACAGCTGCTCACACTCCAGGAGAGCTCCGGTCTCTTCACATCTGGATCGGTGTTGGATGGCCAGAATTGGAGACCAAGCTACAAGAGCCCACTAATTCCCTGCTAAACCCTGTCCTTCCTTAAACGAGGTGTTTAAAATCTGTTTGGAGATAAGTGTGTAGTGTTTCTGTAGAGCAAACTGGCTTCCTGCACTTGATTCTGAAGTCATTGGCAAATGCAGGCTTGATCCAAAGGGGTGACTGGGGAGAGCTGTTGGAGTGCTGGCACCAGGGTGGGGGCTGCTCTGCTCAGGGGGCCATGGCACCACAGAAATCTGAGAGTCCCATGCCTTTCCAGTGTCCCTCCCCCAGAAGCCTCACCACTCCCCTCTTGGGAGTCAAACTCCAGTGGAGCAGTAGGAACTATTTTACGTGGAGAAAGAGTGGATAGAATGGCATCAGTGCTCCACAGTGGGCACTGCCCAGGGCTGCATGGGGAGTCACGGGAGTGAGAACCAAACTCAGGCTGAGGCCTGGGAAGTGTTAAAGGCATTCCAGGCACTGTTCTGCTGTTGGGGGGTGTAAAGGCTGCGTGGTGTGACCAGTGCGGTGCCGGGGTTCATTCTCACTGGTGTTCAGGCTGCAGCAGAATTTCCCAGTTACTTGACCTGTGGCACTTGCTGCTCTGAAAAATAAATACATAAGCAATAGATAACAAAAAGCAAGAGATTGGAACATCAGCTTCCTCTGCCACCCAGAGCCAGAGAACGCAGTCAGGCATCAGGTTCCCAAATCACTTTACATAGCATGAAGGCACAGCCCCATGAGGTCTTTGGGAGCTCCAGAATCTGTGTCGGTTGATGCCCGAATGTGAGGTGAGAGGGAGCAACCCGCTACTTGTGCTGCTCTTTTTTGGCTTTTTTGGAGGCATATTGGGTCATTTGGCACTGGATGGTTCACGCTGTCCCTTTATTGGCCCCAGAGAGTCCCTTTGGATGCCCTGTGTGACATGTGCCCTATGAAGGGACAGTGGGTGGCTGCAAGAGCAGTCGGAGGCCTGGCGGTGGCCCGGCAGTGGCAGTGGGTGTTGAGGGCAGAGGTGCCACGTGGTCGCGTTGCAGAGCTCAAAACCATCCCTTATTTCTCATTGTTGACCATTCCAAGTCACTTTAAAGCTGCATTTTAGAAGCAATTGCATTAAAAGAGTCGCGGTGTCAATTCTTTGGTCTCCTCGTGCCTGTGTTCTGTTGGCAGGTGCTGCTGGGGAGCAGCAGCAGGGGCTCACCCGCTGCCTGAGGCTGGCAAGGTGATAGTCGTGACAGGGTGCCCAGGGCTGGCAGGGTGACGGCAGCACTGCACCAAGAATTCCTGGCTGCCAGCACGCCTGGAAGCTGCTGCCTGGACAAACCTGCCCAGTATTCCACACACGGAGGGACTGCGGTGGCACTGGGGGCAGACACTCAGTGTGGGTGGTTTGGGGTCTGTGAATGCTGCTGTGTACTCAGTGTCTGGGACTTGTTGCCACCAGCCCAAGTAGCTGCTGCAGAGGGAGGACTCCGTGGGCATTTACAGTGGCAAAAAATCACCTGGAGGGCCATCTGTGCCTCCTCTATCTGCCAGCTCGGTGCTGCTCCATGGCTGGTATCAGCTATGTAGTGCTGCTGCCAGGGGTGTGGAGACAAGGAACAGCAGAGGCTGCTCTCCAGGAGCAGGGGTTCCTGCTTCCCTTTCTTGTGTAAGTGCTCCCCAGGAGCCCTGCTCTGGTGGGATCTCTGCTCCGTGCTCGTGGGCATTCCCTGCTCCAGGGGTCACCCTGTGGTCATGCGCCATCCTGGGCATTGAGCGCCCGGGGCTTTGCCCTGACCTCTGCCAGCCCTGAGGACGGGGAAGTGGCAGCTTTTGCAATAAAGTGGCTTTTTTTGTCTGGCCAGGAGCAGGAGCCAGGCCTTACCAGCCAGGGCAGCCCCAAACAGCCCCAACACGCACCCAGCTCCTGAGGCTGTGTCCCAGAGGATGTGGGGGGAGTGAGATCCCATGACCTCACCCCTGCAGAGAGTGGATCCCAGACTCCTGCTCCCTTGGGAATTACAGTAATTTGCTGGGACGACAGGGTCAAAACCAGCCCAGACCTTCTGGAAGAACAAAAAGCAGAAATTGCATTAAGTAAATTAAAACTGTCTACTACTGAGCAGCTCACTGCAGACAAGGGAGAATATGCAAAAAGCTCTGTTTGAAACCTACTAAATATTACCATGTGCTGTTTATAGGAAACAAATGGAGAAAGGCATCTGCATCAATAAACCCCAACGTGGCTGGGCTTGGACTGAAGCCTTTCCACGGCTCTCGGTTATTGAATACCCGTTGCTTTCATGTGGTGCCAGCCCTGACCCCTGACACATACCGCGGAGGGGAAAGTTGACTTGTGGGAATAATAGACATTCCTAGTGAGCAATTTAACCTGGCAGGAAAAGAGGCGACTTCCAGCCTCTCACATCCCTGTGTGATATTGGAGATGACAATAGCAACAGGTCAAGGGGGCGATGCAGAACATGGGGCGGGAGCGGTGCCGGAGAGTGATGCTGTGGGACCCCGGTGCCTGGGGCCAGCCCCTCATCCAGCCCCGTGTGCCCTGTGATGGCATCGGCCACAGCACCGTGTCCCAACCACATCCTAGGCTCCCGCAGCCACAGGATGCAGGAGCTTTGGTTGCGGCGGTGCCTGCAGAGGCGGAAGGAGCTTTCCAGCCCTTGTTCTCCTCCAGCATGGTTCCCTCCTGCAGGAAAGTGGGACATTGGCTGGTGTCCTGATGGAGCACACTGGCAGGAGTTGTAGTTCTGTGCGGGACTCACAGGGTCTAGGGTGAGGGTTTAAACCAGTTCATGTCCCCAGCATGGGGACAACCTGGCCAGTGTTGGAAAACCTGGACAACCTGGCTGCCGTTCTTGGCTGTGGCAAGCCCCAGCCACACTCCCCACTTTTCCACTTGCCCAGAGCCAGGTGGTCCCTCCTCTACTCTCCCACAGGAAGCAGAGCTCCCATCCCTACTCCTGTCACCCAAACCGGGGTGGGTGACAGCCCTGGGCACTGTCCAGGCCCCATAGTCCAGCACTTGCTGAAGGGGCAGAGGGATAGTGCCGGGATCCTGGATGGGACAAGAGAATCTCTCTGGGAAAGAAGCGTTTCCGGGCTGGTGTCCTCATTGCTGGGGTAGCTCCCACAGCTTTCAGCCAGATGTGCTTGGCCAGGGTGCCGGGCACTCCCTGGGGCCATGCAAAAGATGTTTCACCCATGAGGGCTCGTGCACTGGGGACAGGGTTTGTTGGCAGGGCTGGAACGGTGCTGGTTGCCCCAAGCAGCCAAGGTGCGGGTGGTGCCAGCTGGGGCGGGTGGATACCAGCCCCTCGGGGGGCTCTGGCCCCGTGTCCCTAAGCACCCACCACATGCAGGTACGGGATACTCGGGGCGTGGGTACCACTCAGGTGCGGATCCAACTTGCCCCAGATGCCCATTTGTGGCCAACCTGGCTGAGCATCTCCCCATGCTTGGCACCACACAGGCACCAAATCCATGAGAATGTGTTCTCTGCCTGATAATGATCTGGGAAGTTTGGGTGTCTGGATGTTTTTATAATCCTTCCTGGGCCCCTGGGCCGGCTGCAACACGTGTTTGGCTATCCTGGAAGCCCAGGCAGCTGACAAAATCCTCTCCCCAGGCACGGCCACGCTGCACCCCCGCCTGCCCTGGCCCAAACGCAGTTTCCAAAGCTGGGAATGCCTCTGGCAGCAGCGCCGGGTCAGGGCAGCCCTTTGGCGATGCTCTTTGGCACACGCCCTCCCGCAGCATCCCTTGCCAGGGCAAGGAAGAGGAGGAGGTGTCTGCAGTTCCTCCCTCGGGTCAGGGGACACAGGAGCAGCCCCGGCGGCGCTGCTCGGAGCTGAGCCACATTCTGGTGGCGTTTGGTATTGGGGGCGATGGGAAGGAAGCTCCATTGTTCCTCTTTTATTGTTTTGTGTTTCCTAAGCGGGATCGGCACCCTCCTCCCACGCTCTGCCCGGCTGCGGAGCGGATCCAGCCCTGTGAAAGCCAATGCTGCGCTGGAGGCGTCTGCTGAGCGCTAGGCAAAGGGAAATGCAGGGAGAATCGTCCCTGCTTCCAGCACAGACAGGCCACCAGAAGCACGTGTAGAGCTGACGAGTGGCTGCAGCAGGGACACGACTCATCTCAGTGTTGCCCTGTCCCTGGTCAGGCCCGTGCTCCCGGGTCTCCGTGGTGCTTTGTTCTTCTATGCGGCCATTCAGGCAGCGGCAGCTCGTGCCAGCTGCAATGGGAACAGATGATCCAGTCGCAGGGAAGGAGGGTGACATGGGCCATGCCACCATTCCCAACCCCATGGCGTCACCCAGTGAGGACGGCGGTGGGACAGTCCAGGCCCCCATATCTCATTCTACCCCACACACCCAAAGCCCAGGAATTCAAACCACAGCACCGCTGTCCCACCAGCAGCACCTCCATTCCCCTCTGGAAGCCGCCCTCAGCTGCTGGTGGTGCAGGATGTGGCACAGGGACACAGCGTCCTGTGGAGCCGGGATCCACCCAAAACTGTGCTGGAGTGCCCGTGGGATGCGTACAGCTCAGGCCCCAGCTTTGCACCATAAACACCGAATCCATGAGCTCACTGGACCCCAGGAAGCCCAGGGCAGCAGGGCAGTGCCACTCCAGCCTTCTCGAATTTCCACAGGAAAATTCCATTTTCCCAGCTGCAGCCAGGACTCCAAGAGCCCAGCATGGTGGGTTTGCCCAGAGGCAGCTTGGGAAGCTGCTGGTGCTCAGCAGCCTTGGCCCACAATGAGAGCCAGAAACAGGCAGGAATTCTGATGAGAAATGTTTGTTTTCTTTTAAAATAATTTTAATTGTGGCTTCTGAGTAAGGAGCCTCTGGAGTGGTTGCTGTATCCCTGAGCCTGTCGTGAATGAGAGGTTTGGGCATGAATCGCTGGCAAAAGCAGGTTTGCTATAATTTTGTCACTCTATTTCTTATGATGTAGATAAATCACACCAAGGAAAATCGGATTAAAAACAATCTCCAGTGATTTAGGTGGAAATGGGGACAGAAAAAGGAAGGGAGGAAGAAGTCAGGTATGCAAGGAGGTAAGGGACACTCCCCAAGCTGAGTCACCAGGTGCAGAGAGGATCCCCTAACTAAATTCAGCCTCAGACTGGATCAGTGGATTAAGTCGAAAGGATTTACCAACACTTAATCATAACAATACCTCATTAACACAGCAATAGCAGCACTTGATCAACTGAATAATTTAATTCACACAAAATTATTCAAATGGGATTTTCTATAACCATAATTCTAAGTGAATTATACATCTAAAGTAGTAACATCCATAACGTGCACAAGCACAGACATAAAGAGCCTGCACAAAGAAATAGACCTGTGAGAAATTATCTTTGAGTCCAGCAAAATACTCACATTGATGCATCTTCTCAACGGTGAAGGGTTGAACCCCACAGGGTGGGGGGTATCAGCCCAGGCTCCATCATCATCATTGGTCCTCTGGGTATCACAAACAGGATGAGCTCCAAGAGGAATTCTGCTCTGAGGGAGATCCTGGCGCAGCCGCTGCAGCCCAGGAGAGCTCAAAGGGTGTCACTCAGGACCACTGGTTACAGGGTTGTGAGACGATTGACTTCAGTCATCAGTGAATTCCCATCTTAGCCACAATCCCAGTTGGTAGCTATGGGAATTTTCCTCGAAGTGCTCAGTAACTAAAATATGATTCCACTCAGGATGTTTTTCAGGCAGAAAAATAAAGCCTTGAGGCTGTTTGTAAGAGGAAACAGAAGCTCCTGAGAGACTAGGAATTCTGGGAGCAGAGTGGATTTCTGATAAGCTCAAGGGGAGCCACCTGCCCAGAAAACATTACTTAAAGTGGAGACCTAATGAGCCAGGATGTCCCTGATCCCATCCTGTCCCCCAACCCCGGTCCCATCCCTGCCACGGCGAGTGGCTCACCACAAGCAGGACTGAACCAGATGCCTGGATGACCAGGGACGGCTGCAGTCAAGACTTCCGAACAGTTCAGTTAATAGAGAGACAAGAAAACAATTTGAAAATTTAAAACCAATCCCCTCCCTGAATGAAGTGAAGCCCCAGACGTTCCTTGCAAGCCCCAGGATCCCGTTGGCTTCTCCCTGCCTGTCACACAGACACAGGAGCTGACTCGGGGAAAGTGCTCGCCAGAACAATGTCTCTTTTTACAGCAAAAAAATACTGATTTTATTTTAATTAGTGCTAGTGCTGACATCCAAGAGCTCAGGGAGAAGTTGCCAGGCACTGGGCTGGCTCTGCCCTGGGCTGTGGCTCCTTGTCCCCGTCCCATGGCAGGCACAGAGCCCCCCACAGCTGCCCGCGTGCCCCGGCTGGAGCCAGCGACTGCCTGGGGCTGGGACCAGCATTGTGGCCTCTTGCCCAAGCTCTTGGCCAGGGCTACCACTGCTCCCCAGGCCCCTCAGCACCGAGCCATTGCTGGGAAGGCGCTTGAGCAAGATGCCACAGAGGAGCTGGAGGGTGTTCCCTGCCAAGGGGAGAAATCCAGCGGCTTCCTCGAGCATGGAACACTGAAACGACCCGGTGGGACCTCTGCTTGCCTAGCGCTGAGGAGCCTGGAGGGAACAGAGAGGCAATGGGGCTGTCCTGGGCTCCTGCATCACCCCAGCCTCCCCCACTCCCACATCCCCTGAGCTCCCGCATCCCATTACCCCAGGGTTCAGCGTCCCTCTGTCCCACACTCCTGCAGCCCCCAGGCTCCCGCATCCCGGCTGGGCAGGGCACGGAGCACCATGCCGAGGGTGCCGGCTGGCCGGGAGCTGGAGAGCAGAGCGTTAACTGGGACAGCCGGGCCAGGGAGCGGAGCCCGAGGAATGAGGAAGCCGGAGCGGGTACCGTAGTGGAAAGGGCTTGGCACAGGCTGTGGAAAATGGAGGCCTAGAGAAATGTGACAGCAGGCTGGCCTGGCCGGCAGTACCACACAGGCGTAGTTAAGCCTTCAAGCCTGCCATTGTTCTCCCCTAATTATTCCCACTCCCTGAGTATTACACCCCATAATTCAGGAAAGCTGAGTAATGGAAGAAACAACAGCAATTTTAATCTCTCAGTACCGGTGGTCTCCACCAAAAAAACGCTTTCAAGAGCTCTGCGGTTGCGACTTCCTCGGTCTGGTGGGCAGTGGAGGGGAGGGGGAGCACGGCCACCGGCCCGCGGGTGCTCGGCCAAGACTGGGGGCAAAGAGGCCAGCAGGGACGGGACCAGAACCTTGCTCCAGGTGATGGGAGGTGATGGGAGGGGAGCGTGCAGGATGCTGGGAGCATCCCCACCAGGTACCACATGAGCCCCACGCTGGCAGCCCCTTGTCCCCTGCACGGGGGGACCTGGTGTCCTCAGTGGGGAGGACCAGAGCTGGGCAAGGCACTCTCACTGCTGACACTGTATCCTCTGTTCTCGGCTAAACCACACAGACCTGGGCATCAGTTTTTGGTGAAAAAGTGTTTTCCTTCCTGGGAACTGGCTCTTAGGAAAGGAAATTCTGAACTCCCTAGAAATGCTCTTGCTTTTTGACAAAAGCCAACATGGGTTTGTTCTCTAAGGAGCAAGCTCTGGGTAAATACATTCCCACTCCTGCAAGGAGAGAGACCAGGAGTCAGCACTGGCAGCACCAGGGTGCTCTGGAGGACCTCACATGGGCAGGAGAGACCCCCAACGCTGCCTGTGCCCCTCTGCCCACTCCAGCACCCCTGGCCAAGCACCTGCATTGGCTCACCAACCCCGTTCCCACTCTGGCTCTGAGCATGAGTAACGTGACTGGTGGGTCAAAATGAGCCTTTGGCTGATTTAGCATCATCTGCTCATCAGATCTTGGGGAGCAGGAAGAGGAGGATGAGCAGCAGTGCCCTCAATGGGGCCAGAAGTGATGCACTGAGCTGGGACTGGGCATCTCTTGGGAACAACACGAGGCCAGGGCATCTGCCAGCTTTCATCCATCCTTCCATCCTTCCATCCCTCCATCCCTTCCTCCTCAGCTCTGAGATGCAGTAAAAGCACAAAAATAAGCTCAGGTCTGCCCTGCCCCAGCTTCCTGCAGGCACAACACTCACCAGCTACAAACTACCACAACCATCTTCCCTCCTCTCGGAAGTTTTGGCAGTAACAATGCTCACTGAAATAGACCGTGAAGTCACAGAGCCGGGCAGGGACCTCACATACTGAGGAGCCCATCAGGGCTGCGCAGGGATCGCACCAGAGCCAAGGGGACAAGGCCAGTGGTTTTGAGACACAGTTCAGCATCACTTCTCAGCAGCTGCTCTGAAGTTTGGCTGCAGGGTGCTCAGGTCTCTGTTGCATTTAGCAAAACAACTGGAGGTCACATCCCTCATCCCAGGTACAAACTGGGGCGATGGCCCTGCCATCCTGGGAGCCACGTGACAAGCCACCAGCCCTAGGGGACAGATCACTCCACTGCCACCCCTTAGGGCTGACCCTAATGACACACAGCTCAACCTGATCGAGCGCTGCCCCTTGGCACATCCCACCAGCACCCGAGGTGACTCAGCAGGGCAGTTGAGCTGGGATGAGGTGGCCCAAAGGTGACGGTAGCGGTGGGCACTGCGTCTGTGTGGTCTGAGCCATCTGGATGCACTTACAGCAATACTGCAGCAATTGCGGAAAGATCAAAACTCTTCAGGCCAACCTTGATTCCCAGTGCATTTTTTGCATTTTTGAGGACTCGAGTCTATAACCTGACAGCGGGAGGGGTGTTGCCTGCACAGCCCTGGAGCCCTCGGCACTGTGCTGCCAGATTCTGGAAGTGACGCCTGGGCTGCCCTGGCACCGCCACAAGATCCCCGGGATCCTGGGAATTACCCTGATGAAATGGTGCTGGGTCCTCTGTCTGCACCCAGCACTCGGAGTGGGCACTGCTTCTGCTGGGGGGTCAAATCCCTGAGCAGGGCCCTGCTGAGACCCTGCTGCACCCTGGGGCTCCTGCTTACAGTGACTGGAGGGGGCAATCCACGTGTCCCCATCGCTGGGGCCAGGGGAGATGCCA
Organism: Corvus hawaiiensis; assembly: GCF_020740725.1. Lineage (NCBI taxonomy): Eukaryota > Metazoa > Chordata > Aves > Passeriformes > Corvidae > Corvus > Corvus hawaiiensis. Next base: position 4,582,042 of record NC_063235.1, read on the forward strand.
AGAAGTAACTGCCACCCACACCTGCCCCAGGAAATGACACGGTCCCATCCATCCCCGCCTCCCTCCTGCGATTTCCCATCCTCTTTGAAGCTCAGATGGGGAAACTTGTCCCAGCACCCAACATGGGGCATAAAGGGTTTGAGACTGTGACAGGTTTGGTTGGCTTATGCTGTGCTGCTGTCACCTCACTGCTGTGCCTGGGAACGTCCTGGTAACAGCCATGGCTGGGGAATGGCTGGGGCACTGGTGCTGTACTGGACACACTGGAGCTCCACTGTCACCTCTGAAACAGAGGATCTCCTGCAGCCCATGATGAAGACCATGGTGAGGCAGGCTGTGTCCCTGCAGCCCGTGGCACTGCAGCACTGTGGCAGTGTGGCCTTGAACAACAGCTCCTCTGAGAGGTGGCAGCCCCCATAATTAATCATTAGTTCAGCCCTTGTGGCAGGGCAATGGAGAGGGCACAGGGGTGGGGGGGGGGGACACAGGGGTAATGGAAGGGGCAAGGGGTGGTGGAGGGGGCACAGGGAAGGAAGAGAGGGCACAGGGGTAGTGGAGGGGGCACAAGGATGTTGGAGGAGGCACAGTGGAGGCGGCTCCTGCTCCCATGCCAATCCTGCCCGTGCTGACTGACTGGTTCAGTCATTAGCAGGAGTGGGGCCGTTTGGCTTTTCCCTTCTCCGCCTGGAAAGGGGCCACTTACTGTTTTACAACTAAAATAACAAATTATTTCATAGAGGCTGGAGCTGCTGGGAACTCTTGGGCCATGGTGCTGCGCCGGGGCAGGCACAGACCCCCAGGCCCCCTCCCCAGTGCTGGCACAAGCAATGACCCAGGATCTCCAAAATGGGCCCGCCCATGTGGAGCACACAGCTCCCACCAGCACGGGCAAAGGGGGCAGGAGGGATGGAGAAGGAGAAAAGGGAACAGCAGGGCAGTGGCTGGCATGTCCCCATGATTGCCTGTCCCTGTTGATGGTCATCCCACCATGGGGACACCATCCCTGGTGGTGCCCAGGGACCCTCAGCCCTGCATTCAGCACTCCAGGGTGAGCAGGCTCCGTGCAGTGCTGGGCCTGCAGCAGCCCCAGCCCCCCAGGATGGCATCTGCATCCTGTGGCAATGCCACATCCTGAGCACTCGGCTTCCTCTGGGAAAGGGATGCTGACCTGTGCCCTGCTTCCTCTCCCGGGGAAGGCGATGGGAACCAGCCCTGTTGCCCGGTCCCTGCCCTCCCCTCTGGAGCTGCTCACGCAATGTCTGGCCGTGCAGATGGATCTCAGGGTGCCGCAGGATGCAGCACCCACCAAACAGGGCCCTCCACGCCCCCTCCCCAAGGCGACTTGCTGACAGCCCCAACAATAGGGCAGCTGATAAAACCCTACAGCCACGTGTGCCCTTCCCTGTTCATGTCCACTATGGCCCCAGTGCCAGCCTCGTGCTGGGGGATGGATGGGGGCTAGAGGAGCTGAGCTGGGGGTGCCAGAAGCCTGGAGCCTGCCAAGACCCGGGCCAATGTCTCTGCTCTGCCAGCCTGACCTCCTCAGAGAATGACCCCCATAAAACGAATCAGCAGCTGTTTGGTGGATAATAAAATGTTTTGGGGTTTTTTCTGTTTTACAACTAGTTTACTGCCTAAACGTTTCAGCAGCTCAGCAGAGCACCAGGGCAGCAAACTTCCTCTGTGTGCTCCAGGCAGCTCCCAGACAGGCTGCAGGACCCTGCCCTCATCCCATGGGATGGGTCCCCAGTACTCATGGGAGCATCCACCCCAGTCACCAGTGCAGGAATGGCACAGGGAGGAAGGATCAAAGTGTGTGTGTGGGGGGGGGGGGGGGGGGGGGGGGGGTGTGACAGCAGCTGGGCGAGCCTGCTCCTGACAGCCCCTTTCTGTCTCCCTTCAGAGACAGTTGGGTGCTGCGGGGTCACCCTGGCTCCAGATTGGAGCAGCCCCCAGGACCCAGGGACTCCATTCATCCACCAGCTCTGGAGGCAGATTTACTAGCTCATAGCCAGGGGTGTTTATGGTGGGCTGGAATGTGCGTCCCCAGCACGTGATGAATTTACAACGTGCCAACGAGTGGATTTATTCCAACCCCACTGTCAGTGAATTAATCACAGCAGCCACGGGAAGGCTGGAGGTGCAGGTGGGGAGAGGTGCCCAGAGAGGGCGGTGGTGGGGGCACATTGGGGCATCACAGGGACGGTCCTGCCTCTGGTTGTGTTGAGCCGTGATGAGCTCTGGGGCTGCCGCATCCCCTCCAGCGCTCCTGGGAAGGGCCAGCAGCCTCCAGGGCTGCCCTGGGAAGAGATTTAAAGTTCAGCTTCCAATTCCACGTGCCGTTTTCAAACAGAGGTCCGGGAGCCGCCAGCTACCACCTGGGCTGGTGCTCTGCAGACAAGGGAGCCCTGGAAACCGTAGGTGAGTGCAGTTTTTCCATGCATATGTATATAGGAGCAGAGTCAGCTGCCAAAGTAAATACAACCCTTCCCTTTCCAAAAATGTCCTCCAGGAATTGTAAAGGATCCTGGAGCAAGAATTCTGTCTCAGATCCTCTTTGCTTTCTATTGGGGGAAGTGTATAAACTCGCTCTGATTCAGCCGGAGCAGAGGCAACGTGAGAGTGTTTTTTTATGACATGCACCAAAGGTACTGGGAGCCGGAGCCACCATGTGTACCCCGGGCAGGGCTCATGCAGGAAAACAATCCCAGTAAAGAGCTTTACAGCCACCGAGGAATGTGGAACCTCCACCAGCCCTGCCGAGCCTTGCAAAGCTAATTGCTTTGGGATTTGCTCTTTGGGGGGGTCGAGTCTCCATGGTTGCTGCCTCAAAGGGTCCCAGCTGCCCTTGCGGTTCATTAGGATGCTGAGCGGGGAACTGGAGATGCTTTTAGGAGGCTGCAGCGGTTGTGGGGTAAGGGAAGGAGCCCTGCGGTTCCCAGCTGCAGCCCTGCCTTCTCCCGTTACAGCCGGGGACCCTTCCTGCCCCGGCGGGGTCCTCGATCGGAGCTGGCGGTGGCAGTGGTGGCCCCGTAGCTGCTGAGCCAGGCGCTGTCCCTGACCCCAGCAGGACCATTCCCTTCAATCTGACCCACGGACCCATCCCGGGCTGATTCCCCAGGAAGAAACCCAGGGATGTTTTTTGAGGCCAATGCATCCTCATGCCTCCCTGGGCAAGGGCTGCAGCGGCTGATCGTGACGTGGTGCTGCACCCGTGGCCACCGCAGCCCGTCCCCCCAGGCCCCGGCTGCTCGCGTGTTTTCTTAACTGAACTTTTTCTGCTCATTTAAGTGACTTTGGAAAATGGGATTTTGGCTCTTAAATCGTTCAGGGGCTTTTGAAAATTTGACTCTAAATACTTTCCGAAGTGCATTTGTATGAAGTAATTCTCTCCAACCTCCCACAGTGGTAGTCAGATTGCATTTAATCCATCACTGAATGTTCCCGAAGGCTGGGATCTGGCACCATGCTCCACACGGAGCCGTGGCTCGCCCCGCACTGTGCCGACTCCCTGCCCAGTGTCCTCCTGCCTGGGCCACCTCTCACCTGTATGTCACTGCTGGCACAGCCGGGGAGGTGCCCCCAGACCCTTGTCTGCCCTTGTCACCCCATGCTGGTACCCTGAGCAGGCACAGCAGCACACCCCAGCTCTGCTTGGTGCTGCCAGCCCAGCCCCTGGCCCCCTCCCACCCCCACGGCACATTTTCCTGCTGAGCACCAAGGGCTGGTTTTCCTAGCACAATTATCTGTCTTTGTGGAAACATGGAAATGATATTCCAATGCACGGGGCTGATTTGATTATGTCCGTGACCCACCGAAATTAAGTTAAGGCATTTTTCAGCCCTAGATTGAATTATGTCTCCTCCCTCTCTCTTGTTCCTCCTGTGCAGAGCAGTGGGATGGCTGGGATGGGGATTTTGGGAGGCAGTAAGCCTGGGACCCTGAGGTGCAGCAGTGCCAGGGGCTGCTGTGGCACCGATGCTCTCGCTGGTTCACGTGTGGCCCTGGCAGGGCCAGTGCAATGCTGGGACACCGTGGAGCCCTGGCACAGCAGTGGGTGCAGAGCTGCCAGGAGATACAGGCAGTGGAGCCTCTAAATCCCGCTCTAAGCCCGGCTTCCCTCTCCCACCGGGAAGGAGAGCCCTCAGCATTGGCTCAGCACAGTGCTGAGAGGTATCAGTTGTTTAGCTCAAATAAATAAATTTTAAGTAGGATGAGTTACTCAGGGTTATGGCACTGGGTGAGTTGGGATGTTGCTCGCTTTCCTTGCTCAGCACAAGGAGCTGGGATTGCTGTGGCCTTGGGCTGCAAGCTGTGAGCTCTCGCCTGGATACATTTTGGGCTGGAATAGAGTTAATTTCATGGTAATTTTCCCAACAGCTGGTACAGAGCTGGGTTTTGCCTTTACACTGATGCGTTGGGTGTTGCTTGGTAATGTTTATTCAAGTCCTACATATTTTTCAGTTCCCTGTTCTTTGCCAGTGAGCAGGTGCACCAGCACCCAAACCAGAGGATCAGGGGGCTGCAGTCAGCAGCAGCTGTAACTCCACAAGGTGAAAAAGAAAAGAAAGAACCCAGTGAGGGTTTAGAAGACCCCAGAGCAAAAATGACCCTTGCTGGGTAGCAGGAAGAAGCCTGTGCATGGCCAGGAGCAGCCAGAGTGGCACAGCACAGCCAAGGTGCCATGGCTGCACCCCAGGCTCCATCCTGGTGAAGGGACAGGCCTGCGGAGGAACGAGCCAGCACAGGAGCGATGACAGGCGGCAGAGGCCAGGACGGAGTGAGGCTGCAGCCGATGGTTTGCTCTGTGGGACAGAGGAATGTCTGTGCTGGCAAACAAGTCTCTGAGCAGAGGAAATGTTTTGCCAGTGAGAGCTCTGGTTAAACAAGGCTGGTTCACTTCTGCGGGAGCTGCTGTGCCAGTGGAGGCCCCTCCATGCTCTGCCCTGCGCCCAGGTGCTGCAGGTGGGACAAGGGCGGGGGCAGGAGAGCTGATACTGCCGGGATACTGTGGCCGTGGTGCCCAGGTGGTGGCAGAGCAGTTGCTGCCAGCAGCCATCCTGCTGGGGCCGCGCTCCCCGAGCAGCAGGTCACCATGTGCCGTGGTTCGGCCGGGCTCAGCCCTGTCCTGGAGCAGCCTTGGGGCTGCTCTAAGCTGCTCACCGTGGCCTTCGGTGGGGACTGTGGTAAGGCACCAGCTGCGGGTGGACCCCCAGCCCTGCCTGCTCAGGGCACGGAGGGGACCCCAGCCCCGTCCGCCCTCGCAGGGCACAGCACATCAGCATTCCTGGGAGCAGGGTCCGGCCCCACGGCGGCTGCTCGCCGGGGGAAGGCATTGAGGGGGGATTAGCCGTCTGATGCCCCCCTTGCTCAGGCGCTTAATACAGAAAACAAACACCCTTGTGCACCCAGCGGCCTCCATCCCGACGGGTTTTCTCCGTGCCCGTTGCCTGAGCAACCCTAATCTGCCTCCCGGGGCACACCGGGGCCCTGCACCCCCGGGCCCGTGCACCCCGGCAGCCGCGGCAGTGCCGGCGGTGTCCCGGCTGTGCCTGGCACGCGGCTGCCAGCGGGACGCCGCGGCTCCTTCGCCTTGGGAATGGGCAGCACACCGTGCTGGGAAAGGCGGGAGGTGGGGCCTGCGGGCACCCCGCTCCCCTGGGATTGGGGCACCCCTGTCCTGGTGTGTGATTTAAAACTGTGCCGAGACACGAGGCAGCAGGACCCGGCTGCACTGGCACCACATTTCCAAACTGTTCTGCCCAGGGCGACAGGATTTTCAGGGTGGCAAAGTTCCCCCACCACAGAAGTGGGGAGCATCTCCCGCTGTGGCCCTGTGTCCACAAAGGAAATGGGCGATGGTTTGGGGGGGAGCATAGGGGCAACGCTGCTCCAGCCCTGGGCCGCTATACTGGCAAGAAGGTTGGGCCCCATTGTGCCCCATCCCAGGGTGCTCTGCAGATGGCGGGGGCTCTTTTCCCACCCTGTGACTGGTGTTGCTGGGATCAGCATCCCCGGGGCACAGGGCATCCCTGCTCCGGGAAAAGGCAGGCGGGTCCTGGGGGGGCCGTGCCCACGGGCCCCCTGTCCCGCGTGGGGTGGCGAGGAGGGGCCGAGGGGGCGGGGGCAGGGGCCGCGCTCTCGGGGGGGTGCGGTGCGCGCAGTCTCCCTCCTGCGCCGGAGGAACGAGCAGCGCGGCCGGGCTGGGACCGCCGAGGGGAGAGAGGAAAAAAGAGGGAAAAGAGAAAAATCGCAGCAGCCGCCCCGGCGCGGCCCCGCTCCGCACCCCCCGCACCTCTGGTTCCGCTCTGCATCCCCTGCACCCCTGATCCCGCTCCGCATCCCTCTCTCCGCATCCCCCCGTCCCGCTTCGCATCCCCCCGCACCCCCGGCCCCGCTCCGCATCCCCCGCACCTCCCGCACCCCCGGCCCCGCTCCGCCCTCCCGCCCGCCCCGCTCCGCCCCGCGGGGTGCCCGGCCCGGCCCGGCCCGGCCCGCCGCTCCCGCCAGCGGCCGCCCGTGCCCGCCGCTCCGCTCCGCTCCGCCGTGCCGAGGGGAGGTGAGGTAAGGTCCGCGCTGCTCCGCCGGGATGGGGTCAGGGCTCCGCCGCTCCCGGTCCCGCTCCTGGCCCCGCTCGCCGGCGCATCCCGCGGGTTGCGCCGGGCTCAGGCGGGAGTTGATCCCGTGGATTTCCCAGTCACGAGTCCCGCTGTTCTGGTGCCTTTTCCCCGACGAACACCGCAGAACACTCCAGCCATCCCTCGTCGGGCAGGTCTGAGCCCGATTTCCTCTACTTTTCCTTTTCTCATCTCTTCTCCCTCCTCTGACCTACCTCGGTCACGTTCCTTTCCCGGGGAATCCTCCCCAGAGCCTCGGCCGTCTCCCAGTGCCCAGCCCTTTCTTTCTGCTGTTAGGAAATGCGTTTGTGAGAACAAAACTGTTTTGGGGAAAGTGCCGTGACCTTTGGGACAGCCACTGCTGGCACTCACCACTCCAGCCCTGCCTGGAGTCATGTCCCCTCCCGCAGCTCCCAACATCTGCGCCCGGGTACCGGCACCATTCCCAGGTCCTGGCACTGTGGCGCCTTCCACAAAAACCTTGGGAAACACAAGGTGCTTATTTTTTTAAGAGTGTTGCTGTTAATTGGCTCCCGAGCTACCAGGTTCTCCAGCTTTGAACATTCCCAATAAGTCAGGAAAGATCCCCCCTGTACGGTAGCCCCAGGCCAGGCAATAACCTACCGGAGATATTTCTCATCCATGGGCAGCTTTGCTATAAGGAACATGTTTAATAAATCATAAGGCCGGTGAATTCCTGGGATTTTTATTGCTTCTGTAAAAATGCAGTTTTGATCCGTCTGCGAGGGATACTGGGAAACAAAGCGGCTCCTTTCAGAGCCGGATCCTACGAATTTAGGACACAGAGCTGGCAGCAGAGCTGGTGGCTGCAATCCCCCTGGGCAGGGGCAGTGCCATGGTGGGGCACAAGGCCTGTCCCGTCCCTGCTCTTTTAGGGACCAACGTAACCCAGGTGCCTGAAAGCCCCGTCTTGGCTTCTCTCACTCCGCTGGGGCTGTGGACACGACCGCGTGCATGGAGCTGAGGCAGCGATGCCAGGGGAAACATCACAGCTGGAAACGCAGCGGGGCTGCACCAGGCTTCCAGTTACATTTTTCCTCCTTGCCCTGTTGTCCAAGGGGAAAAGAAGCAGCAAAATCCAAACTGCTAAAAAATGGGAGAGGTTCTTGCAGGAAGACTCGCCTGGTTTCCGTCAGCCCCGCTGACCCGATCCCGCAGCAGTGGATTGTCCCGGGTGGATTGTTCCAGAGCCCAGATTGGGCAGAGGAATGGCAATAAAACAATTTTCTTTGCCTGTTCCAATCTGAAAACTGGGGTTTAGAAGCAGGAGCAGAGCCGAAACACAAACAGCACACGGATATGTGAACCCAGCAGCTGTCAGGGGCTCATTGGGATTTCAGAAACCACAAGTGCTGTGGCCGGGACAATTGGTTGTGCATTGAAGTAGGTGGTGGAGGCTCTGCCGCACTGCACTGGGCCAAACTGAGAGGCCAGGCTGCCCTTGCCCAAGGAGGCAGCAGTTTGGTGATCGGGATTTGTCCCGTCTCCTGCCATGCCTTTGTTTTAAGCTGTGCGGAGCCCGGCCACAGAGGCGGGGAGGGAGCGTTTCTTTGTACAGGGAAGCATTTAAATTCTTTGCAGTGATTCATATATTCCATTCATATGAAACAGAGCCCTGCCGAGTGTGAATGGGGACTGCGGGGGGATTTTTTTAAGGCAATAAGCCCTAGAAGTGTCAAAAGTTATTCACACCTTGGTGAAATCAAGGATATTTCTGTCCGTGGCTCTTGGCAGGGGCTCAGCACAGCTCGCCTTGCATTGGGTTTTCGGTTTCCCACTTGGATATGGAGCGGGGGGAGCATAGGGGCAGCACTCCCATTCCCCCTGCCCGGTTCTGGAACATTTCCTGGTGCCAGAGGGGCCCGGCATGGGCTGTGCCCGGGGGTCATGGCTCAGACCCCAGGGGCCACATGCCCTGAAAGCCCCAGGGCTGGTGAGCAGCCACGTCTTAGTGAGCCCATGGCTGGGCGAGGTGCTGTCCCTCGTGTGATGGTCACCAAGGCTGTGACCAAAGCTACTGACCAGCTGTCCCCATCGGGGCAGAGCATGCCGTGTTTGCCCTCAGCACAGGGCACAGGAACAGCCCAGAGAGGGGCCTTTTTGGGGATGCTGGGACCTTGGCAAGGGGCTCGAGGGGTCAGGTCCCAGAGATGTTTATTGTCAGGCATGACCCTGGGGTCACTGACCTGCTCCTGTTGAGGAGCGTTTTTGTTTGGGGGAATAAAGCGGAGTGGCTGGGGGCCGAGATGTGGGGGTCATCACCCCAATGCCACGAGGTGCCCCAGGTGTGGGGCCAGCACCCGCGGGGAGCTATTGCCTCTGCTGGCTGCTCTGGGATGCTTTGAACCACTGTAAATCCTCTCCAAAGGAACTGAGAAGACAGTTTTATGGCTGTTGGGGAGGCAGATTAGCAGGGTGTTGTTTTCAGTGCTGATCCATCACGGGACGCCGGCGCTGTGTGGTGCATCCAAGCGCTCGGCTGCTGGCGGGCGGTGCAGCCTGTCCTGGGAAGGTGGAGATGAAACTGCCTGGTTTTAATGTTTTGTCTGCTCTCTGGATCCGTGATGTCAGGGCAAAAACGCCTCCACGGGCCCTGGACTCCACGGCCAGCAGTAGCCAGTCTCCTCACACTCCGCGACAACAGCGGATCAAGGGGATTTGGGCAGTGGCACCTGCAAAAGACATTAACCCGGTGGGGAGGGCATGGGGCCGGTCCTGTCTGTCCCCACACACCCCTCTGTCATTCTCTCCTATTTCAGCTTGTCCACAGCCCAGGAAGGAACAGAGTTTCCATTCCTCTGCACTAAAGAAAATAGCTGTTACAATAAAATCTCATAGTTCAGAAGGGGGAGGGATAAAATGGCACCAAATTGCATTTGTCTTCCCTCAGTTTCTCACTCCCACCTTTTTCCCTCTGGGAGAGGGTGCAGGCCATCGACTCTGCTGGGCACAAGCTAGGCTCTGAGCATCGCCAGTCCCCCATGCACCCTGTCACAGCTAATTAGAGAGGGTAATTAACTGCCTTAATAAAGGGAGGGGGGACACTGACACATGCCCACTCCCTCCTTTGCAGTCAGGCTTCCCTGTTCTGAACATTTGGGAAGCAGGGCAGGGTGCTGCTGGAACCTGGCTGTGTCTTGCAGTAATCCAGTGGGATTGAGACCCTCACGGTGGCTGGTGAGGCAGGGGGGATACCCCACAACACCGGCCCCCCAGCTCTCCCCTCCTGCTCAGGGCTCAGCTGCACGTTGCTTCCCTGCGTTGGCGACTTGGACGCCGGCACAGACATAATAAACCGCTTTTCCTTTTCCCCCTGTCACCGGAGCCGTTCCTGAGTCACATCCCTGGCCGCCTGGCTCTTCCCCAGGGCTGTCTGCTCTGGCTGTGTAACCCTGTGCATCGGCTGCAGACTTCAAAGCAATGGGATCCATCCCGGCTGGGAAGGGCTGGAGGGATGGCAGCGCTTCGGGAAACATCTGCGCGGGGCCGGGGGGGTGCAGGGGCTGGCGCGGCTGGTGGGATGTGATGCTCCGCTGCCCAAAAGCCTGGCTCACCCCTGGGCATTGCTCGGCTGCCCCAAAGAGCTGCAGGAGCTGGATCCTTCACCAAAGCCACCTCTTGCCCTGTTCTCCCATGTCCTCACAGGAGCATCCCACCAGGGACCCCACGGCTCCTGATGGCTGCTGCCTCCCTGTAGGACTCCCGAGCTTGGCCAGGGGCTGCAGGTGGGAGATGGGTCCTACCAAAAATGGGATGAAATTCAAAAGGAGCCAAAGGTGGCAGTGTGAGGGTGTCTGCTGTCCCCTCAGCCCGGTGGCTGCAGAGTGCTCCCATGGCCTCTGGCCCCAGTGTCAGCTGAGTTCACAGAGCGAAGCTCCAGGTCACAGGCAGCAACTGCAGCCAAAATCTGCAGAGCAGCCAGGTCTGGTCTCTGCAAACTTCCTTGGGGCTGAGCCCATCCCACTGGCCCATCTGGAGATGTTTGTCCTCAGAGGCTCTTCCAGGCACCTCCATCCAGGACAAGGCTTGGCAGGGAGCAGTCAGGAAGGACAATGACATCAATGTCCACCTGCTGTGGATGCAGTGGCCGATGTAATGCCTGGCCCAGCTTGGCTGTTTTGCACCAAAAACCCGAGTCCTTATTTCTTGCAGCACTCCCAGCCCAAGTTCTGCCTTCCCCAGGCAGGATGCGGCCCCAGGAATTGCCCCAAACCAGCAGATTTCTGCAAACCTGCTGCACACCGGAGCAGCCTGGCAATGCTGGACCCCTGGGACCTCGCAGCGCTCCTGTGCCTGCCCCGCAGAGCTCTGGCTGTCGCTGAGAGCCTCTTTATTGTTCTGGCGGAGGGTTTTGTTTCACTGCTGACTTCCAAGTTCCCAGGGATCTAAATTCTAAAGCAGGGTCTTGTAAAGAGCCCTGTCCAGATGGGCGAGATGATATTGCCGTATCAGATGAGAACTATCCCTGTCTTTATCCGCAGACAATGCAGCAGTGGGAGCAAACAAGGATAGAGCCTTTCTTTGGAGGCACATTAGCCAAATAGAGCCTTCACTTTGTTTTGTGCCAAAACCTAAGGCCTTGAGGCCAGACCACCTCAGGGAACTCCCCCTGTCCCTGCAGCCTCATGATGATTTACCCCTTTCCCTGATGCCCATTTTCCTGGCAGGGCAGGGCAGCAGGTCCTGCCCATCTCATTGCTGGGTGTTCCCTGTCCTGTCCCCATTGTCAGAGTGGTGTCCATGCCCCCAGAGCTGGGAAAGTCTCAGCAGTGCTGCAGGGACTGGGCAGCACTCAGGCCTCTTCTGTCCTCGGACACCGACAGAAGGTGGAAGATGCTTTGGTTGTGCCTCATCATTGTGGGATAGTTGAACCCACTCAGACACGAGTCAGGGCTGTCCAGAGCAGCCAAGGCTGCTCTGTGCACTCACTTGTGGTGATGCGCAAACCCTGCGGCCAATTCACCTGCTTTCAGATTTCATTACAAGACCCAGAATTCAGCCCAGGTTTGTTTTAAGAAGTTACCGGAGGCTGAGAGAGCCTGGGACTGATTTATGGCTTCCCATCAAAATCATGTGGTTTCACCACGAAACTTGGAAGCTCTGGCTGCATTTTTCCTTTGGAGATTTTGGCTTCGCTCCAGGGGCGAGAGTGTGAATCCAGGGCGTGCATCAGGGCTGGAGCGTTCGGCTGCTGTGACTGAAATGGAGGAGATATGGATCACCACAAGGAGAATATTTAATGTCAGGACAACACAGCCATCGTTTTCAGGGAAGCACCGATAAGGCGGCAGGAGGCTTGGCACGGCACGGAGCTGCAGCAGGTCCTTTGCTCTCGCTGTAGCTTTCATTTCAACACTCAGCGCTTATCGCCCTCACATCCTGCTCCGTGTCAGCGGCTGGAGCAGCATCTCCTGAGCTGCTGTGCCCAGGCAGGCTGGGAAGTTCCACTGCTGTCCCCAAAGCCTTGCTCTGGACTCACAGGGTGAGCTGCTGGTGCCCACCGGGGTTAAATATGTGGGCTTTTGCCAGAGAAGCATATTTCCAGCCTCAAACATGCATTGTCAACGACTGCAGAAAGGTATTTCTCACTGCTCCGTGTGCTGTGAGCCAGCGGACGAGAACAAGACGACTTTTATTGCTATTTCTTCATATTTCCTGATATTGCCAGTCTGGCACTCACAACCCACAGGCAGATCCTGACCTGGGCCTGGGTTTGGATTACAGAGGCGATACTTTCGTCTTTGCTTGGCCTTTAATTTCAGATGCTTTGGGCCCCGCAGGGCTGAGCTGATAACCCAGGAGGGCAGAGCCCACAGCCCCAGGGTGGGCAGCCTGGGTCAAGGGCAGACCCCAAACCAGGCCCGTGCCCAGGCACTGCAGGCACACATTAAGGTTGGAAAAGCCCTTCAAGATCATCAAGGCCAACCTTCAGCTAAATACCCCATTCTCACTAAACCATACTGTGAAGTGCCACATCTATTTTTTGAAAGCTTCCAGGGATTCTGACTCCATCACATCCCTGGGGAGCCTGTTCCACAGTTGCAGCCAGGCCAGCCCCCTGCCCCTCACAGCGGCTCAAGGATCCCAAAGCCCAGTGACTGCCATGGGCCCTCAGACCCCTGAGGGTCACATTGTGGGGGTCCCAGCATCTGGCTCGTGGCAGTGCATGAACAGAGGACAAGAACTTTATGTTACATAAATAACAAGGTCAGGGCCCCGCGAGCTGCTCCTGCGAGCGCCGCGTCCTGCCGAGCATCCCCTGGCGCGGGGGCCGGCGGGACAGCAGAGTCGCTTCAGGGCTTGGGTGCCTTTGTGGTTTTAATTTAGTGGCTTTTTAAAGTCAAGATGAAAGGGAGAGCCGGGCAGGGCCGCAGCAGTTCCCCTGTCTGCATCCAAAGGAAGCTGGTGCGGCCGTGCCGAGCACCAGTGGCTCCATGCCCGCTTCCCGAACCTCCACTTGCTCCTTCCCTCTGCCGGCACAGACACGTCTGCACCACGAACGGACCTTGTCCGTGCCAACACTGCGCCGTGCTAGGAAGTGCCAGCTCATGTGACAGTGTGAGATGACTCCTCAGGGCCTGGTGTGGGACACTCAGGTGTCCAGCATTGCTCTGACAGCCTGGCATGGTTGGTGCTGATGCTCTTTTCCATTACACCTCCCATAGCCATTCATTAAAGACCATGTGTGGTGTCATTGCCAACCGTCAGCTACGGGCCAGGACAAGACCCCAGCTCTCCTTGAGCAGCCATAAATTGAGCTGTACAAGGAGTCTGTAATTATTTTATGCCAAGCCTGGTATTTTCCTCCCCTCAGGGAGGCACTAGAGTGAACAAGAGCAGGCCTGTGCCAAACCGTGCCCAGGCAGTGCTTTTATGAAATCTTGGGTTCGTCAGAATTAATTTCATTTAAAACATTCTTCTCATTTTTCATAAAGCACAGCAAATCCGCGGTACTTAGGGCAGGAATGCAGCCAGAGTGCTGCTGGGCAGGCGGCGAATTACCCGCGGCAGATGGGCCGTGACGGTGGGGTTGCCCACAGTCTGAAGCTGCGCTTGCCTCGGCTTCCTGGGGGCATTCGGCTGGGAAGAGATGCTGCTGGAGTGCAGCATGGATGCAGGCATGGGGCTCTGGCAGTCCCATCCCGTCCAGTGCTCCCAGGGGATGTGGGAGTCCAGGTGTGTTTGTCCCCAAAGCTCTGTGAAGGCTGTGGCTGTGACCATTCCTATCCCAGTGCCCGGTGCTGTCCCTGCATGTGTGGGATGGAGCATCACAGATTGTCTGCTTGAGTCCCCTGGCTGGTGGCAGCTGGTCCACGGGTGGAACCTGGTCCAAAACCTGAGCAGAACTGCTCAGATTGCCAATAATTCAAGTGATTTTTGGGGCTGGGGATACCTGACTGGGTCTGGGGGCTGAAGCAGTGTGGGGACAAGGGTTGGGAGCTGGTGCTCCTGCCCTGCATGAGAAGGCGTGAAGACCAGAGCCATGGGAGAAGCAAACTTCCGTCCACTACCGCTGGGGCATGGCAGGGGCACCTTCCCAAAGGCAGGACCTCTGCAGGGCTGCTGCTGGAGGGCTCTTGGCATGGGATAGAGCTTAGTCCCTGGGGTCCAATCCCAACTGGAGAAATAGCTCAAAAACCCCATAATTCTGGACCCCCGACTCACTGGGAAGGGCCATAACTCCCCTGCCTTCAGCCTTCCCTCTCTTGCAGCCTCCCAGGACATGACCCAGGTGAGCATCTCAGCCAATGTGTCCTCTTAGGATGCAAACAGGAGCTCGTGACCTTGGGTGACCCTGGGGCAATGAGAGCAGGCAGGGGACATCCCTGTGGGACTTAGAAACCAGAGGGAGCCAATGGATCAGTCCAGCTGGTCCCACTGCAGGCTGGGATCATCCCTGCCATGCTGGGAAACTTGTTTGCCCCAAACTTCCACCTCCCACCGGGTCAGTGGGCTCCACCCTGCCAGGGAGCTGGCAGGGATGAGTAGGGGGATTAAAGAGTTCAGGAGGTGTTGACCCTCATCTTTCATCCTGCTGCAGGGAAATCCACGGCTTGCTCTTCCCTGTTCCTGCACAAGTCCTGCCCTTTCCCTCCATGTGTTTGCTGCTAACTGGGATGGACTGGGAGACGGAGTTTGGAACAGCACTGGGGTCTGCACCCAGTGCAGAGCCCTCCAAGCACCAGCCAGCTCAGTTTTGGCTGGATGGAACTCCAGAGGAGTGGTCAGCAGTTCCAGCACTGTGTGGCACTGCCAGGTGCCCGGCTCATGGCCTTTGCCCACCGCAGGGTTGGGTTGACCCACGTTGCTCCGCAGTTTGCCATGGAGCGTGAGAGCACAGGGCTGGGCGTGCTGTTTATTTTGGTTAAATTGAGTTTTCTCTGGGAGATTGGGGGGCGCAGGGGGCCTCCAGACAAGGGGCTTTTGTGAGCCGAGCTGCAAGCCGATCCCCTTTTGTGGTTTTGCTTTTCTGGATGATACAATTTGCTATTCCAAGAACTACCCAGCAAATGGACCCCATTAGCTGAGTCCCCAGAGCAGCTGGAGCTGGAGCTGGCGCTTGCAGTGCCTTTGTCTGCGTCCACCTTGGGCCCACTGGGAGCGCTGGGGCCATGGCTCTGCTCTGCCCCTGGATGGTGCCTGGGGTAGATGGGGGGGCCAGGAGCTGCTGTCCGTCCTTGCTGGCTGTGCTGACGGGGCATCTTATGGGATTAGCCTGGGCTGGGACCAGCAAAAAGTGCTGGGTTTGTTGAATTCCCCATCACACTCGTGTCCCTGGCATATGCTGACAATAACCCAGTTGTTGCCACGCTGCTGGGGGCTGGAGCCAGTGCTGGGGCAGTCCAGCCAGGGGCAGCCCTTTTGGCCCCTCAGACAGGGCTGGACCTCACCCTCATGCTTGACAGGAGCTGTGGGAATTCACATCCCTCTCTGCCTTTGGGCATGAGCAGCGTCCCCTGCACTGGGGGCAGCATTCGGGATCCCACTGGCATCCCCCCCACTTGCTCCTAAGTGCCCCTGCACAGCCGGCACACGAAGGGCAGCTGCGTGAATGCCATGGCAGCCTGTGCTGTTGGAGCCGGGCCCTGGGGCCGTGATGCCAGGGCACGGCCATCTCTGGCCACCACGGCCGGGCAGTCCAGCCGGAGCATCCTTGGCCCGCTCGGTGCTGCCTCCCGCTGTGCAGGGATGCTGATGGCTCTGTTTGTCTTGGCTCCGATGGGCTTTTTCCTGCATGTGAGAGGCTGGAGCTGGGCAGGAGCCAGTGGGTTTATAAATAAAAGCGTCGGACACCTCTCCGGGTGGTGCTGAAAGCTCCTGAATTAGCCTCACCGCCCTGACACAGGGCATGTGGCCGCTGTGCTCAGAAGACACCTGGGGGCTCTCCCCGCTCCCCGACCCCATCCCGGCCGCTCTTGCACAGCAGCCTCTGTGTCCCCCTCCCCTGCCCCACTTGCAGCCACCACTCCTGAAGTGCTGCGACACACTGCCCTGGCCAGACGGGATTTACCCCTGCTCCCACCAACCTCCCAACGGGACGTTTCCCAGACCTGGCTGCCCCACAGTGAGTAGCGATGTCCAGAAGTGGGCAGCAGACACCAGCCGTGCCCGGGGATGAGTTTGCCACAGGAGCTGGGTGCGGGAGCATCCCTAGGGCACGGTGTGTGCTGGCACGGCACAGAGGAGACATTGGATACCGCCAAGTGGCCCCTTGGCCATCTCCGGTTGCTGAAGAACCGGGAGGAGAGTGCTGGCCTTACCACTTCACCTTCCGCACTGCCCGGCCGCACACCGTGCTGGTGCCGTGGCGCTGACCCGGTGCGGGCAGGAGTGGCCGGAGGCCGTGGGACACTGGCCTTGCACGGCATTTGCTTTCCATTGGCTCATCAGGGCCATGGTCCGGCCCTGGCAGAGCCCAGCGGGGGCCGTGGGAAGGAGCAGCCGTAACTTCGCAACAAAAGGAGCCCGGCAGTGGGCAGGAGACAGTGCCAGGAGCCAAGAGCAGGGGCAGGACCCCGTCCAGGGCTCCTCGAACCAGCCGCCTCCGCCCGCAGTGTGCCGGGGGATGCAGGCGGCCGCAGCCCCCGGTGCCTCCCTTGGGGGCAAGGGCCAGCACAGACGGGGGGTTCCTGGCGCCCAGCCGCGACCAGAGCCCTCCTCCCACCGCGCCCCCGCCACATTCCACCCAGGGCCTGACATTTCAACGTGCCGAGCCTTCGGAAAACAGCATTTTAATGCTCTCGCTGTAAAAGCAGTGGAAAATGTCCGTGGGCTTGTGCAGGAAGGCTCCCGGGAGCCGGCCACGCCGTGGGCGTGCCGGGCGCTGGCTGAGCCCTGCCAGGGCAGCTGGGATGGGGTGGGATCCTATGGAGCCCCACGTCTCCCGACACACCCCTGCAGCCGCAGCCAGCTCTGCTTATCGCGGTTATTTCTGTGGCAGTGGTGAGGCTGGTGCTGCCCAGGTGGCCTCTGCAGACACTCAGGGCACAGAGGGGGCTGTCACCTCACCCTCCCTGGGCACTGCCTCCTGCCAGCCCTGCCTCCAGAGCTTTTCCCTACCCTCTTCCCACACCAACTCCAGACTGAAGGCTGATGAGTTCCTTAGGCTTCTTTTTTCTTCTGTTTTTTGGGGTTTTTTTATAATTGTCCTCTAGAAAAATGGGCTGAGTAGGTCGATTTAATTTTCTCCCTATGTTTCATTGCTCAGAAATGCCAGGCCAGTGTGGCAGTGTGGCACCTGCAGCAGATGCCCAGTGCCTGCTCAAACTGTGGCTGCCACACACCCGCCACTTCCTAGAAGGCAACAACGTGCCCCAGGTTGGGTCTGCTCCCCGGGTTTGGATCTATTCCCAGGCCTGGGTCTGTTCCCAGGATCTGGGTCTGCTACTAACATGGGGAAGTGATTGGCATAACAGTTGGGGTCCCTTGGGTGCAGTAACCATGCCAGCCCCCTCCTGAGCACCCCAGCAGCCTCTGGAACCTGTGCCCAAACAAGGGAGTGCCCCCTTGCCAAAGCAGGGGGTCCTGGCTGGGCTCAGCACTGTGCCACTGGCAGGAGGAGACCCTCTGGGCAGTGGGTCCCGAGTGGAGACCGAGGGAGGTTCCCACATGACACAGCCTGGAGGAGAACTTGGAGTGAGCTGAGTGTTTTTCCAGCTTGAAGCCTAAACAAAAGGTTTTGTAATAAGCGTCTCCCTGTCCCTGGGTTCAGTGTCCAGTTTTGCACCCCAGTGCTTCCCCAGGAGCATTTGAATATAGCAGATGGGAGCACAGGGGTGCAAAAGCAGGGACTGACCCTGAGGGACCGGACTCCATCCCGTTCTCAGTCCTCTGGAACACTGCAGGGACACGGCTGCGTGTCCATCCCGGGCCAGTGTCTCTAACAGAAACAAACGAGTCCTACTAAGAAAATATTCCATATATTCTGCACTGCTTTCCACTGGCGCTGGAGCTCCAAGTCCCCAGTTTTGCTTGGCAAAGGGTCAATGGTAACAGTGACGCCCAAGGCAGATGCTCTGGAGCCGTGAAGGTCACTGGCTCCTCTGGGCCTTTCTTAGCCAGTTCCCGGCACCGTCCCAGCTGCTTCTTTCTCCAGCCTGGGTCCAGAAGTGGTTTTTCCTCTGGGATGATCTGGGACACATGAAATCCATACCATTTCCCTCTGGGCTACCCATTCCGGGTCTGGTTGCTTTGCAGGTGCTGTGTGCCCTGGGCAGGGTGGATCTGCCCGATGGTGTCACGTTGGGAGGAGAAGAGCAGTGGAAGATGAACACATCTGTGGGTGCAGGAGTCCAGGCAAGGAGGGTGGTCTGGAACCCTTTGAAGCAAATTCAATGGGATGCTCAATTGCACTGGAAATTTGGAGCCTGGAAATGAGAGTGTGGCTGTGGGTCATGGCATGTTGGCATTAAGTGAAGCTGAAAGATGGTTAACAACAGAGAGTGCACCTGGGGACACTGAGTGACACCTCGTGTTCCCCAGGACACGGCACCCAGCTGGCCGGGAGTGGAGCTGTCTTGTGGGACTCCGCTGCCTCTGCATGGGGTCCTGGGGCACGGGGCTTTGGCATAATCCCCAGGAAAGCGGGGCTGCTGGAATTCCCTGTGAGGCTGTCGGCTCCAAGACAAAGGAAATGTGGAAACTAAAAAAAAAAAAAAAAAAAAAAACAACTAAAAAAAAATAGAAATTTCAAATTGAAAAATCAAAGCAGCTGATTCAGCGATGGTGAAACATCTTGTGACAGCATCAGGCAAATTTTTTCCAAACAAAATTCTGGGAAAAAAATCAGCTTGATTTTGCACAACCCGCAAGTGTCCCAATGGAAAGGCACGTGGGGGTTGTCCATTGGGATGAGGGCATGGAGCCCCACGGTGCTGTGGGGCTCCAGGAGTGCAGCCTGGCAGAGAGGATGCCCCCCAAAATGGGCATTACAGGGCACAAGGGAAACCTGAAATCCAGCCAGGAGCATGAGGCTGTGCTGGACAGGAGCATGGGATATGGGAGTGTCTTGTCAGAGTTTCCACTGAACACCTCGGGCTGGCTGGGGTCTCACATCATCTCACAGAAATTAAATTAAATTAAATAACATAAATACTGCCTGAAACGTGCGCTCCATCCCCTTCCCTGGGTGTGGAAATGGGGAAGCAGCTCCGCACGGCTGCCGTGCCAGGAGTGCTCCTTTATGGTGCATGGCCCTGGGGGCAGCAGGGGATGGGGATGGGGATGGGGATGGGAAAGGCATGGGGATAGGGGTGAGGATGATGAGGGAATGGGGAAGGCGATGCTGGCGCGGGGCCGCGGGTCACCGAGGCGAGGGCAGGACCGAGGCACCGCCCCGGCAGGTAACCCCATCCCCCCAGCGCCGCCCGACAGGGCGGGACACAGCCGAAGCTCCCGCTCCTGAAATTTATTTTAATGTAAACCTAGCTGTAAGGCAGCTTTTTCTCATTTTTAAACTATTTCATATCAATCCTTGGCCTGACATTTGTTTTCTTTGAGTGCGGTGGGGAGCGCGGTCGGCATTGCTGAGGATATCTCCTCTGGAATCTTGGCAGAGGCGGCTCCCTATCTTTGAAGAAACGGCAAATGCAAAACAGAAGGCCGATATTAGAGAAGCATAAACAGTATTTTCTCCCCGTTAACCCCAGGAGCGGCGCAGGGGCCGGCGGGCTCGGCGACACGGCGGCAGGGGACGCTGACCCCCCCGGGCACACGGCTCCTGCCCAGGCTGGCCCCCAGGCAGGGGCACCCCAGCACCGCTCCTGGCAGCTCCCATCACCTGCGGCCACGGCGTTGTGCCCGTGGCCAGCGCGGTCCCTCAGGGCTGTGACCGACCCGGCGGGACAGGGCGCTGCGGCAGCCGGCGAGTGGCCACGCCGGGAGGGTCTGCAGTGGTTGGGGGGGAGCGGGAGGTGTAGTTGGGGGTGTCCCAACCACGGTCTTGCCCTGTTGGGGGTCAGGAGCCGAGCTCTGGAGTCTCCCCAAAGGAGATGCAGCTCCGAGGGTGAAGCAGGTCTCACCGGGTGTTCTGCCAGGTGGGTTTTGTGGATGATGGACACGGGGAGGATGTGCCGGAGCGAGGGGTGCCTGGGCGGGCAGGCAGAGGCAGCACTGCTGGCACCAGCCAGGCTCACCTGGGGGGTTGCTAAAAAGCTGGAAGAGGAGAGGAAATGGAGATCAAAGGACCCAACAAAACCAAGGAGACAGGATTTCAAACTCTGATGTTAAAATAAAATTACTGTTAGGATAAACACTGCAAGGCAGGTTCCCGTCCGGGCAGCTGGGGCAGAGATGGGGAATGTTCCTGGTGTTTCACACAGGAGGGGATGTTCTCACAGCAATTCACACATTTGCTGTCGTACCTGGGCAGGTGCTGAGGGAGGAGCAGAGAGCTCAGCTGGGAAAACCACAATGTGGGGGACACGGTGGGGTTGCTGTGCCAGGGACTGAGCTGCTGACCAGTAGCACCAGCTGTCCTGGGACACTGGGAGCCAGCTCGGAGACTGCTGGCTCCACGTTGTCCCACTGCTCTGGAGCTTGTATTTGCCATGGTGTGAGGCCAGCAGGTCGTTCCCTTGGGAGAACAGATGCTGCTGTTGAGGCTCCTTGTTGCACCCGGAGCCACCGTGGGCTCCCCAAGTGCAGTTATGGGTTCCCACTGCATCCCCCTGAGCAGGGGTCCCCTTCCCGTGGGATGGGTGGGCAGGGCTGGAACAGCCACAATGTTGCTGCCCCACATGTCCCAGCCCCACAAAGGGAGCTGCCCGGAGCACCCTGCCCCAGAAGGCTCATTATAATGAAGCTGGTGACCCCAGCACGAGGCTGGAAGTTTAAATGTCTGCGGTTGATGGCCACTTGCCTGCAAATTCCCTGAGACGGGAATCGCTCTCCGCGGGTCCCTCCAGGCTTAGCAGATTTCTTTGCAAAACACCCGTAGCCTTAGAAAACGTTACTGCTGCACAGGAGCTGCGAGAGCAAAGTAGGTCTGACCAACAGACCTCGGGGAAACTCCGGCTGCTTCCCACTGCTCCACCAGGATTTATGTGTCCCTGGAGCAGGGCTGGCCCGGCCACCACAGGACCCCTGGAGAGCGATGCCCAATGCTCCAGCAGCTCACTGGGGCTTGCAGCCCCTGTCCCTCCCTGTGGTGTCTGGGCAAATGCTCCATGTCCTACACCAGGATGTAGGCACAAGTGCCTGTGCTAGGTCATGGCATGAGCGTGGGTTCACTCAGCAGTTTGGACCCTGCACAGCCCCTGTGCAGTCCCCTGAGAAGGGGCTCCAGATGAGGGGATGCGACCCTCCAGTACCTTCATCCCTACTGCAGCCCAGCTCTGGCACTGGGCTCCATTCAGCCCTCAGGGACAGCATCACAGCTGCCCCCTGGGCAGGCCACCATCCCACTGGGAAGAGGAGGAGGAGGAGGAGAGGGGAAGAAGAAGGGAAGAAAAAAATGAATCCCCACAAAAATGTCTTCATAACAGGAAACGTCTCATAAAATACCTGTGGTTTGGCATGTGTGATTCGACTGGTCAAACTATGCACCTGGCAGGGAACCCTGCTATTAATGCTGCAGCTCTGTTATTTCGGTGGAGTGGAGGCTGGCGGGGGGGTGGGACCGGCGATTTGGGGTGCAGAAACCCTCCGCTGGGGCCAGGGCAAGGGGGGACATATCCCCTGGGTCTCACTCACCTCCATGGGTGACTTCCCAGCTGTGTTTCGGTGAGGGAACTGCAGCACACCGGGGATGCCATGAGCCAGGCTGAGCCTTGCCCCCAGGCTGGAGCTTGGTGTTCCTGCAGCTCCGAGCCAGGGTTTTCCACCCAGCCCCGAGCCCCAGCCACTACTGTCCCGGGGGTCTCCGTCTGGGTCTCGCAGTGCAGCGGTGCCCACCCTTCCTCAGGGATGGCCTCAGCCCCGCGCACACCCTCGGCAGCGACCGCCGGGCTCTGCCGCGCTGCCGAGGAGTTTTGACAGCTGGAGGTGAGGATTAAGCCCTGAGCCGTGACCTGCGGCTGCGCTCCCGGCACACACGCCCGGGCTCCCTAATCCGCCTGAGCTGAGCCCTGACCCGGCGGCCGCGGGATCAAGCGGTGGCACCGCCCCTGGTGCTGGCACCGCTGCCGGACCCCTGGATCGCCAGCTCCAGGCGGCGTGAGCCACGGGGCAGCTTGCACCGCCGGCATGCCGTGCCATGCCATGCCATGCCGTCCCATGCCATGCTATGCCATGCCGTGCCATGCTGTGCCGTGCCATTCTCTGCCATGCCATGCCACGCGTGCCGTGCCGTGCCATGCCATTCTGTGCCGTGCCATGCCATTCTGTGCCGCGCCATGCCGTGCCGTGCCATGCCATGCCGTGCCATGCCATGCCATGCCATTCTATGCCATGCTGTGCCGTGCCATGCCATGCCATTCTGTGTGCCATGCCATGCCATTCTGTGCCATGCCATGCCACACCTTGCCATGCCATGCTGTGCCATGCCATGCCATGCCATGCCGTGCCATGCCATGCCATGCCGTGCCATTCTGTGCCGTGCCGTGCCGTGCCGTGCCGTGCCGTGCCGTGCCGTGCCATGCCGTTCTGTGCCATGCCATTCTGTGCCGTGCCGTGCCGTGCCGTGCCGTGCCATGCCGTGCCATGCCGTGCCATGCCATGCCATGCCATGCCATTATGTGCCATGCCATGCCATTCTGTGCCGTGCCGTGCCATGCCGTGCCATGCCATGCCATTCTGTGCCATGCCATTCTGTGCCGTGCCATGCCATGCCGTGCCATGCCGTGCCGTGCCATGCCGTGCCATGCCATGCCATGCCGTGCCGTGCCGTGCCGTGCCATGCCGTGCCGTGCCATGCCATGCCATGCCATGCCGTGCCATGCCATGCCATGCCATTCTGTGCCTTGCCGTGCCGTGCCATGCCGTGCCATGCCGTGCCATGCCGTGCCATGCCATTCTGTGCCATGCCATTCTGTGCCTTGCCGTGCCGTGCCATGCCATGCCATTCTGTGCCATGCCATGCTGTGCCATGCCGTGCCGTGCCGTGCCATGCCGTGCCGTGCCTATCCCGTTCCGTTCAGGGCCAGGCGCGGGCGCTGTGCGGGGGCAGCAGGTCCCTGCAGATGGGGTGGGGTGTTTTTTCTTCGTCAAGGAAAATGTTTTCTTGTTCCCTGGGCTGCTGGCGGGCGAGGCTCCGGCTCCAGCTCCGGCTCCGGCTCCGGCTCCGTACAGCAGCCTTGGATCAGATCGGGTGTCCTGCAGTTAAGGACGGGCCGGTGCCAAGTCTCCCCCGCTCTCCGGCGCTGCTCAGCCGAGCTTCTCCCCGATGCCTTTGGCTTTCGCAGCCCGGCCTACGGAAACAACGTGCTGCTCTGCCTCTTCATAGCTCAACTTTTCGGTTTTGACTCGGTTTATTATTATTTTAAAGCATGTGTAGCGCAAAGCAAATCATCGACCTCCCGCTGGACCCGGGCCAGCCCCGTGTTGGGCTTGGAAATCCTCCCTGCTTTATTTTTTATTGTAAATGACCGGAGGATGGAGCGGCTCGATGGGACACGGCGGCGGCCAAGCCCGCCTGCTCCAGCCCACCCACACGCGCCGGCTGCTCCCGGTGCTTCCCCTTCGCTGCGTCCCCCGCCCCGGGCGAGTGCGAGCTGCTGCCCACTGCTCCCCCCGGCCCGGGGCCAGCTTCTGCCATGGCTTCCAGAGGTGGTGGCTGGGCCTTGCGATCTCAGAGCACGGAATGGGGACTGGGATGGGTACAGGCATGGGCATGGGGAAGGGAATGGGGACAGCAATGGGCATGGGGACAGGGACCAGGATGGGATGAGGCCTCGTGAGCCTGGGCATGCAGGTGAAGTGCATCAAGCTTCCCATCCTGCCCCATACCTGAGCCCTTCCATGAGGCTGGCATGGACCTAGGATGGAGCTGGGGTGAGGGCCAGCAGGCACATGCTGTGCCCCAAACTGACCACGCTTTGACCGCCGGGTTTAAACAAGTTCCCCGTTGTGCCGACCTTCAGTCACAATGGCAGATCCCCCGTGGATCACATATATTGACTTTAAAAATAATTAGCCTTGAAGGGAGCAGGCGCGGGGCTGGCCAGGCCCTTCATTAATATTTAAGTAACAGGGGCCATAAATCAGTTGCAGCTCAGCCAACAGCCCTGGCCGTGTCCATGGGGAAGTGGGGCCATGGTGTTCACAGGAACGTTGCCCAGTCCACAGGCACGGGAGTGCTGACATGGGCTCTGGGGGGAGAGTGGGACAGTGCGGGGGGCAGCAGCCCTCTTGCACTGGGAATGACCAGGAGCATGCCAAGAACACGCTAGGAGCTCACCAGGCTGCCCAGCACAAGCCACAGGCAGTTCTGGAGCGACGGACGCAGCACGGGCCGGTTGTTTTCCTGCGAGAACAAGGTGACATTTCTTGTCTCCTTTCTCATGCTCTAAGTGTGAGATTTTTTCCCTGTTCCCAGTGCTTTCATGGCGTGCCAGGGGTTTTTAACACGTCTGCTCACCGCCTGCCAGGGGAGCCGACACTCACACCGTCAGCGTGGCGGCGGCGGCTCTGAAGCTGTGCCAGGGGTCTCGGTGCTGAGTCGGGGCCCTGCTCCCTCCAGAGCCAAGCAGTGCAGTGCTGCCGGGCCCCATCCTGCTCCAGCATCCCCAGCGAACAGCATGGACCCCTCAAGCGCTGCCCCTGTATGAACCCTCCTGGCTCAGCAGCTCCTGCTGCGCTTGGCTTTGCAGCAAGGGATGGTTTTGGTCATACATGAGTGTGCTGGGGGGGCTGGAGCTGCCTCTGAAGGACAGCAGCCTGGCTGGACAGTGCCCAGCCTGGTGGCTGCAGTGCCCAGGCAGAGCGGGGTGAGCCAGGAGGGGCTGCAATCAGGACTCCTAAAGCATCTCCCCTGCTCCAGGTGGGAAAAAAATGACTCTTGTGGGATTTCTGTTGGCCATACCAGAGTGGGTTCTTGACCCCAGACCCCAGGAAGACCAGCAGGTAACCCCCAGGAGGATAAGCAGCTGACCCCCAGGTGTCTGTAGCCACCCCACACACATGATGGACTGGCCACTCTTCACGACCTGCCAGGCGAGATGGGAGCATAGTGTGGCTGCTCCGTGTGATTAATTATCGGTTCATAACACAGGAGATTTCAAGCATGAAAGAGCCTCTCTACAAGCACGTTGTGCACACTTTATCCATCATATGAGACTCCAGATGTTTCCATTTTATTGTTATTAAATCACTGCCTGGAGAGCACGGGTAGCAGGAGGCCTCCTGCCCCATGCCAGGCACTGCTGGGGGGGACACACAGCACCAGGGACCCGTTTTGTTGAGGGACATGTAGCTGGGGGGCTCAGGCCAGGCTCCCCCCATCGCTCTGCAGAGAGTGGGGCAGCTGGAATGACCCAGCTGGATCAAGGAGGAGTGTGCAGGAATTAAGCCTGTGGCTGGAGCCTCTGGGTGACAGAGGACACAGAGCAGGGAACTCAGTTTCACATCCAACACACAACAAAACCTTGGTCAGATTCCCCTGTCCTCCCTCTCCCTTCCCTCTGGCTCTGTTTCCCCTGCATCTCACACCTCTCCAAGGACTGAGGTGTCACAGAAGGACAGGGGGATGCAGCACTCAGCAGCGAGGGGCTGAACCACCCCAGGGTGCTGCTCCTATGGCAGCATCCCGAGAAAAAAGCCCAGTGGATGGGAGGAGCAGGGGAGAATCCAGCCCAGGTGGGAGAGGAGAGAGCTAGGAAGGGAGGGAGGTAGAGATGGAGGCACAGGGGTCATACCAGGTAAGGAAAACAAGTAAATAGCTGATTCAGGGGTTTGTTCTCCTCTTTTATTTAACAGAAACTGTATTTTTACAGCTGCAATCCCTTAAAATGGGATTCTTTTCCCCTTAAACAAATCCTTCTAAAATAATGCTTCATAAAAAGAAGCGTTCCTCTCCTCGACCCTGAAGACAGAAAAACAATAATGCCGACGAGGCCCTGGCCATGCTGCCAAGGAGGCCGGGGGTGGCTGTCACCCGTGTCCCTGGCAGTGCCACCCGACCCACAGTCACAGCTCTGGGGGTCTCAGTGGGAATGGCACTGCTCCGGGCCCGTGGCTCTGGTGGGATGGGCAGAGCAGAGCTGCCCTTCCAGCATCTGCCACAGTCACCTGCATCCTCACAGGCATCGTGCTGCTAATGGCAGGGCCATCCCTGTCCTCTCCAGCCCTCAGCTGACTCCAAGACCATTTTCCAGGCACGAGAGCAGCTGTCAAGGCTGCCTCATCCCTGGAGACTCCAAAAACCTGCCAAGCCCTTGTGGCATCAGGAACAATCCCATGCCAGGGCTCCCTGCTCCCTTGACTTAATTTGCTTTAATTTTGTTTTAATTTGGGTTGTTTTTTCTCTAGGCAGGAGTTTTTTTTTTCACTGCTGCTTCAGCAAAAGCGATTCAGGAAATTCCGATGAAATCCCGGCACGCAGCAGCCCTGCCCCTGCTTGCCGGCAGGACAGGCCAGGAGCTTAATTCTCATTAATAACCACCATGGGTCAATTATTGTGAGAAGGAGGAAAAGCAGCAAAAAGCTCTTTGGCATCACGTGTTGTTTAAGCTTCCAAAAATAAATGTTCTTTGCAAATCAATCTGTTTGCAGCTCCACACGTGGAGTCGACAGGGAGAGTTGCTGGAGGAAGAGAGTGTTTATAAAGGGGGTTTATTTTAAATAAACAGGCACTTAAGGCTGAGGCTGCTGCTCCCATGTCCCATCCCTCGTCCTCTGCGTGAGCTCCCGGCATTGCCCGCGAAGCGCCGCAGTTGAGCCACAAACGTGGTGAGTCTCTGGCTCCCACATCGTGGGTTTGGCTCAGCACCCACTTGGGAGATCCAGCACCCACCGGCTGCCCCCAAGGAAGGCAGGGCTTGGCGGTGGCAGCCTGAGCCTCCCACAGGAGCCATGGCCACAGGAGCCACGGCTCTTGTGAGAGGATCCCCTGCTCACTTGAGGGACGTGACAGCAATGCTGGGCTCGGTGGGCTGCACATCTCATCTGCCTTTTTTCCCCCTCTTACGTTTGTTAAAAATATATAAGGGATGTGAGAGTTACCACAGACACTCAGGGCAGCTTCTGTAAGACTCCACTGGGTACCCCTCTGGTTGGTTACAGTGCAAGATGAGGGAAGAGCCTCAAGCTGTGCCAGGGGAGGTTCAGGTTGGGCATCAGGAAGAATTTCTCTGTGGAAAGGGCTGTCAGGCATTGAAAGGGGCTGCCCAGGGAAGTGGTGGAGTCCCAGCCCAGTGGTGTCCAAGGAACAACTGGATGTGGTACTCAGTGCTCTGCGCTGGTTGACAAGGTGGGGATCAGTCACAGGTTGGTCTCAATGCTCTTGGAGGTCTTTTCCAACCTCAGAGATTCTGTGATTCTCTTCTATAAAGTGTGTATTTACCATGCATCTCCCAGCTGTGGTGTGTTGGGAAGGGCGACATGTTCGGGATATCTCTGATCCACACAAAGACAAATTCGAGGGAGTCCCGCTCCCACAAGGATCATTCTCAGGCTCCCAGCTGGTCCTCGTGAGGTGGGGGGTGTGTACCCAGTCTCACTGTTGCTTTGCCTGCAGGAGCCGTGGGAGCAGGATGCTACCGGACGTCGTGGCGCTGCTGATGGTGACGACGGTGATGGTGATCGGCCCTCGCTCGGCCACGGGAGGCGGCGTGGGGGGCTACGCTCAAGTCAAGTACATGCAGCCCATGGTGAAGGGACCCCTGGGACCCCCGTTCCGTGAAGGCAAAGGGCAGTACCTGGGTAAGGGATGCACTCTGCGGGGCTGTGGGATGACACGGGTCAGTGGGAAGGGGACATGGCACTTCACAGCCATTGGGCACTTGTCACCCTCTATCCTGAGGGTCAGAGCTCCCAGGAGCTGCCTGGCACAGCTGAGGGTGCTGCTGTCCAAAACACTTTGGCCAAGCATGGAGGGACCATTTGGGTCTCTAACCCAGTGCAAAAGGACAGGATGGACACTGGTAGAGGCTCAGCAGAGAAGTGAAGCCCTTTGCTGGGGCTGGGAGGGCACTGCCGGGCCTCTTGGTCTGGGAGCCAGGGGACACAGGGGACCCTCCAGCCTCTGGCTCCCACCCTCCTGCCCAACCCCAGCAGCTGTGAGGCACAGAAACCCCGGCACTCACCATCTCTGCCTCTCCCTGCTGTTAAACCTGAGCTGTCCTGGCAAGGCTTTTTCCACTCCTCCACCTATTCCGTTTCCCTGTCTGCATTTTGCACCAGCTGGGAATAGAAGGAGTGCCAAGGCTGGAGCTGAGACACAGCCTGGCAAGGGAAGAGCAGGAGAGAGACATTTCCTCCTTCGAAGAGCAGCGACCAGAAACTTCACACGTGTTAAATTGCTCCCCACTGAGTGATGTGCACCTGGAGGGGCCAAGGCACCAGGGTCACTGCTCCTCACAGCCAGGGCTCACACCTCCAGCCTTCTGTAACCCCCTGCCCTCAGCTCGCCTGCCTGCACCCACCCCAGTGCTGCCACCACCACGGGATGGGGCACTGCTGGGCTCGAGTATCCAGACCTGCCAGGTTGGTGCTTGGCCCTTGGGAAGAGCCACTGGAGCCTCCCTGTGGGTTGTCATGGACCCAGACCCTCCCAGGAGCTGAAGAACTGGCTCTGGGAGAAGAAACTGGAGAAGGCTGGGCCGCCGGTGGCTGATTTACTGCAGGGCTGAATGGCTTATCAGGAGTTCAGCACATGTGTCAGAAAACACACAGCAAAACCTAGAGCCGAAGCGTGCTATGAGCCCCCCCTCCCTGCCCCTTCCCAGCTGTTGTAAAGCTGCTCCCTGAATCCCAGCCAGAGCCAAAACCTTCCAGCGTAGCACAGGAACACTTCAGCTGCTGGTGGGACTGGATTCAAATCTCTCTCTGCTGTTTTCCCTTATTTTTTTCCTTTCTTCCTATGCATGGGAGCAGCTTGCATTGCCTCTGAGCAACGCTGCCTATGGTGGGGAGAGCAATGAGTATGCCAGGCTGGGGCAAGGAGGGGCTAGACCAGGCACAGAGGGGACACTGAGGCAGGGCAGAGCATGGAAGTCCCCTAGACATTACTCCTCTAAAACCCTTGGGAAAGAGAAGACAGGTGGGGAACAGGAGAGGGGGACACAGGGACAGCTGCAGCCCGACCCACCGGCTGTGGGGCCGCACGGAGGCAGCTGGGGAAGCCGGTGCCTCCTGGATCCCACCGAGCTCCCATCTCTGCTTAACCTCTAATTTGGCAAGGAAAATCCCTGCTGGCCTTCTGCCCTGCTCGGGGAGCTCAGCTGACTCACCGCGACGGCGCAGGGCTGTGCCGTGCCCCTGCGGGTTACCCCGACCCGGCGGGAGCTGTGCGGGGCCCCCAGACTGGCTGGGGGGCTGGGACCCCCGGCTGGGGGGCGAGGGGTTCCCTCCTGCCTCCAGGTGCCAACTGGTTATCGACAGGTTTCCTCAGGGTGCCAGACACCTTTTCTTGTGCCAGACACCTTTTCTGACCCAAAAATGAGTGCCCCAGAAGAGCACAGAGGGAGCTCAGGGAAGGAGATGCTGCTAAACGCTGAAATGCTCAGAATATTGAAGCAGACATTTGCACATTGGGGTTTATTTTGGCTTAATTTAAACCATGTCCATGGCCCTGCAGCCAGGTAAACCCACGAGCGAGTGCTGTGCTGGGGCACCCACTGCTGGGGGAGACGGTATGAGAGGTGCTAAAACACTGATCCCACGCAACATCCCTGTGAGCCTGCGAAACTCTCTCACGAGACAGGGCTTGGCAGCAGCTCTGGAACAAGCTCGGCCGGGGTCCGCCACAGAGCAGCCAACCTCTCCTTCCTGCAGTGTCATCTGGCCGCGCTGGCCAGACCCGCTGCTGGCTGCTCCTGGCTGGGAACCACTTCCCATCCTGCTGGATTATTCCTCTGCTGGCCGGTCTGCGCTGCTGGGTCTCTCCTTCAGGCAGGACGGGTCCTTACTGGGATGAACACAGCTCCAGAGGGGCTGCAGCACCCACCTGGCCACGTCCATGCTCCTCAGGAGGTGGAACGCTCCGTGGTGCCCGGGGGGAGCTCCCAAGGGTGGTTCCTGTCCTGTCCCCTTCCCGCTGCCCCAGCTGGCTCCGCGTTAACACTCACGGCAGCTCTGTTCATGCTTCGAGGGGAACACAGAACCCCACGCTGGTGCTGCGAAACGCAGAGCTCCGAGACATGTGTCTGTGGTAAGACATGGGCTTTTGAAATCGGACACCAGTGGGGCTGCAGTGTTCCAGTTTCTCTCCGCTGACGGCCCCGGTTTGGTTTTCCCGTCTGCTTTTTTGGCCGCCTGCAAGCTGGCAGCTCCCGCCTGGCGTTTCTCTCCACTGCCTTGTGTGAGGAGTGTGTGTGTGCTTTTTCCTTCCTTCGTGGGCTCAGCTGTAGATCCTTGTTCTGATTCCATGCAAAATGACCTAGAAAACTAATTCTTTTCAAACTATTGCAAGAAAAAAAAATAAAAAGAAAAAGTAGGGGGAGAAAACACGTTGAAATAATTTTCTGGAGAAATTTTTTTCCAGAATCCAAACCCCAGAAATAGTGCAGCACTGCACAGCTCCCTTGCCCTCTTTCCCACACCATTTTCCGGGGTGAAGAGCAGGAGTTTGCAGAAATCCAGTGGCAGTGTCATGACAGACAAGTATTTCCTTCATCAGGAGAGCCAAGTGACCGCAGCTACAGCTGAGGACGCGGGCCAGGCTTTGATTTATAGATAAGCTCTAAAAATGTTTCCATTACCCAAAGGAAAACACAGCAGCACCAGGCTGGGAAGGGCCAGAGCTAATTGCTGTGTTTAGGGCAGGCAAAGCCACCTCCGATGCTCCGGGAGCTGTGCCTGCTGCTGCCACAGTTATTCTTTTCACGTGTCTCAAATCTCCCATAAGCTCTTCCCGTTGACAGAGGAAATCTCCATGCTGGCGGATCCCAGCACCACTGGTGTCCATGCTCCCAAAGCCCAGTTTGGCTCACTGAGGGGGCCAGACTGGCAGACCCTGGGGACTGTGGCATGCAGCCTTGTATCCTGCTCTCACCCCAGGCAGGATCCATCCCCATCCCAGGAACTTGTTCATATAGATCTCTTCCCAACTGGAATGATCTACCCTGGGCAGATTTGACTTAAATTCACCCAAGATGTCACAGCCTTTTCCTCTGCCTTTTGCACTTCTCATCATCGTCCCGTGTACGTGTGACTGTCGAGTATTTCCTTCATTTCAAACTGCCCAGAAAAGAGTTTGTCAGATTTATTCTTTCTCACCCTTTCCCGGTGTCACGTGGGAGGTGACACCCTGCCTGGGTCAGCCTCGAGGAGTTATTTATGCTTACATCTGTGCTTTCCATGCTGAGCTGTGGTGGGCATGTCATCTGCCTCTCCTCGCCTTTGGAGTCTCTCAGCCCATTAGTTTCTTTCTTATATCCGTTTGCAAAAGACCTCAATAAATTCTTGAAATGTCAAGTGGTTGCGGCCTATTCCCAGCTGGGCTGACTCATTCGGATGGAGCTGAGGCTGCATTTCCCTCCCAGCTCTTGGCTTCTCCTCCATCCCCAGAGCTTTTTTCCTTTTTGGTTTTTCTCTGCCTTGCTGGACATGGGAGCTGAGCCAGCAAGCACTGTGGGCATGGCCTAACCCATACACCCATCGCCTCCTCAGGCTCTCGAGTACATGTCCAAGAGTTTTCTTTTTAATCCAAAAGGATTAAAGGTCTCCCAGGGCCCTGGACTCGCAGGACGGGGTGAGGGATTATCCTCAGTCTTGGCTTGTTCTGTCACCATCCTCTCAGCTGAGCCCAGGCAGGAGCGACTGAATCCCACGGTGCTTTCAAGGCTGCTGGGAAGTGAGGCAGCAGGAGGTTTGAATCCAGCTCCAAAAACATCCTGCAGTAACTCATCACAAAACAGCTCTGCCTGAGCTGACAGCAAGCGCTGGCACCTTCCATGGTGTCACCTGACATCATGGAGGGATGTGAGGCTGGAATGAGAACCCTGGGCTTTAGCCTTGCCTCAGGACAGCCCTGCTGATGTGGGGGCCCAGGAAGCTGCTGTGGCTATGTTTAAGTGGAAGGGTCCCCCTTGAAGCCCTGCCCAGGCCATGCAGAGACCCCGGCTCCAACATCCCAAGGACATCCTGCACCTGCACACTCCTTGCTGACCGCCAGCTCTAGTGACACTGTGTCTCCTCTTTCCACAGACATGCCGCCGCTGCTGCCCATGGACCTCAAAGGGGAGCCAGGACCACCAGGGAAGCCTGGCCCACGTGGACCCCCCGGGCCCCCCGGCTACCCAGGAAAACCGGGCACGGGGAAGCCAGGAATGCACGGCCAGCCTGGGCCCGCTGGGCCCCCTGGCTTCTCGGGCATTGGGAAACCCGGCATCCCAGGACTCCCCGGAAAGGCGGGTATGAAAGGGATGCCCGGAGCCAAGGGCGAGCCTGGCATGCGAGGGGAGCAAGGGCCGCGGGGACTTCCCGGCCCGCCGGGCCTGCCCGGGCCAGCCGGCCTCTCTGTCAATGGGAAGCCGGGTCCCCAGGGCGGCCCCGGCCTGCCCGGGTTTCGGGGCGAGCCTGGCCCGAAAGGAGAGCCGGGTCCCCGCGGAGAACGAGGGATGAAGGGTGAAAACGGCGTGGGGAAGCCAGGGTTACCGGGGCCCCGGGGGAACGGGGGCCCTCCCGGCCCCGCGGGGCCCCCAGGGCCCGCCGGTGTCGGGAAGCCCGGCCTCGCTGGGCTGCCGGGCGCGCCGGGGGACAAGGGCGACATGGGCCCCCCGGGCGGGCCGGGTGTCACCGGGGAGCCAGGCCCTGTGGGGCCGCGGGGACCCCCGGGGATCGATGGGATCGGTGTCCCGGGCGTCGCGGGGGTGCCGGGGATACAGGGCCCCATGGGACCGAAGGGAGAGCCCGGGATCCGCGGCCTCCCTGGCCTGCCAGGCCCCACGGGCTATGGGAAACCGGGCTTGCCCGGCCTGAAAGGAGACCGCGGGCAGCCCGGGGCGCAGGGAGCCATCGGCGATAAGGGGGAGCCCGGCGTTGATGGGGAGCCGGGCGAGCCGGGCCCTGCCGGCATCATCGGCCCGCCGGGCCCACCGGGGTCCATGGGGCTGCCGGGCAAGCACGGGCTGCCCGGCTCTAAGGGGGATGTGGGGCCGAGCGGGCCCCCGGGAATGCCGGGGATGCGCGGCGACCAGGGCCCGAACGGCTTCGCGGGGAAGCCGGGGGTGCCGGGGGAAAGGGGCCTGCCCGGGTCACTGGGACCTCCCGGCCCAACGGGCCCCAAAGGTGAACCAGGGTTCATCGGCCTTCCGGGGGTGCCTGGATTAACGGGTGGCCCCGGGCCCAAAGGGGATGGTGGGATCCCGGGGCAGCCGGGGCTGCGGGGCCCCTCCGGCATCCCGGGATTGCAAGGACCTGCTGGTCCCATGGGGCCTCAGGGGTTACCAGGCCTGAAAGGGGAGCCCGGGCTCCCTGGCATTCCTGGCGAGGGGAAGACCGGTGAGCCTGGCATGGCCGGACCCATCGGCCCACCTGGAATGCCAGGAACGCCAGGGCTGAACGGACCACCAGGCCCACCAGGGCCACCCGGGCCACCAGGAGCGCCAGGAGTGCTGGACGAGACGGGCATCGCAGGGCTGCACCTGCCGGACGGTGGCGTGGAGGGGGCTGTGCTGGGCAACGGGAAGCCGGGCAAGCCACAGTATGGCCGAGGAGAGCTCGCTGCCCGCATTGCGCCGGCTTTCACTGCCATCCTCACCTCCCCCTTCCCCGCATCTGGCATGCCTGTCAAGTTTGACCGGACCTTGTATAACGGGCACAATGGCTACAACCCGGTCACCGGGATCTTCACCTGCCCCGTATCCGGAATCTACTACTTTGCCTACCACGTGCACGTCAAAGGGACCAACGTTTGGGTGGCCCTGTATAAGAACAACGTGCCAGCCACCTACACCTACGATGAGTACAAAAAGGGGTACCTGGACCAGGCCTCGGGCAGTGCCGTGCTTGAACTCAAGGAGAATGACCAGGTCTGGGTACAAATGCCCTCGGACCAGGCCAACGGGCTGTACTCCACGGAATACATCCACTCCTCTTTCTCTGGGTTCCTGCTCTGCCCCACATAACGGCTGTTGGGCACTTTTCCTTTACACCCACTTTAGCCATAAACTGTCTTTTTTTTTTTTTTTTTTTGATAAAAAAGTGTTTTAAAATTAATACAAAAAAGAAAAATCACTGGGAAGAATGCGCAAGACATTGTCATGGGACCTTGCTTCATGCTGTTTGATCCATGAGTCAAGAGGGTAATCGGGAAGGAGACATCTATCCATCTTTCTCTTTTTGGGGGAGGGAGAAGGGAGGGAGGGGAGCGACTTCCTCAGCAAAGCATATTTGGAATAAGTTTTACCCCAGTGACTGGACATCAAACACAGGAACGTGCTTGGGATGGCAAGGATCTGGCTCTGTGATCCAGAGAGGGTCAGCTGGAAGACCAGACCCCCCCCTGGCCTGTATCAAGTGCCCTCGTTTCCCATTTGGAATGCTAGATAAATAAATCCAGCTGTGTCATGGCTGGCATGTTTGGTAACCGACACAGGGTCCCAGGCACTTACACAAACCCATACAGCAGCAGGGATCCACGCTGGATTGAGAAATTTCCTTCCAAACCACCAGATGCCCAAGTTCCAGGCTCACTGACGCCTGTTTTTCCAGACTGTGCTTTGGGGCAGTCTCTCCGATTCACTCTGGATTCAGTGTGGTTGGATTTATAATCCTAAAAAGTGGAACACTTTGCATAAGCACCTTCTTCTAAGAAGTAAATATTATTTTTAACCCTCCCCCCCAGCACCTTTAGGAATAAAACCATCCAGGCACTGGTACCTGGGAGGATGCCACGACCAGTTCCAAAGGCAGTGAGGGAAGCTGGGACCCCCACGATGAACAACGATCCACTCTCTCCATTCACCTGCTGGGAAATCCAAGGGCTGGTCCTGTCCCGTCTGTCTCTGCAGCCCAAAGACTTGCTTGGCCTCAGGAGCATCTCTGCCCACACAAGGATGGCAGTGCGAGCCTAGCTCACGGTGCTGCCAGCTGGTGTGACATAAGGAAGTGCCACTGATGGACAACTTGCTTTTCCTGTCTATTTCAGGATGTGTGAACTCTTGCATTGGTGTCCCCCCTTTCTCTGGGGATCTTGGAATTAAGAAAAAATAGTGCTGGTTCTAACTTTCCACGCAGTGATTTCACCACGGTGCTATGACCCATTTAACAACATGACTTACAAGTGTAGTGCAATATGTACCTGTGACAGGGCACCAGCCCCAGGGCCACCCTGTGACTTAGGTTAAAGAAATCAACATTTGCCTGTTGTTACCACTTTGTCTCTCTAATGCTTGGAGCATTACTGACCCGAGCATGAGCTGCAGGGCTCTGGGCCGGGTGTGACAGCACTGCCCACACAGATCCTGTGGCTCTGCAGGTTTTCTCACAGTAGAACAGTCACTGCCACTTCCAGGACAGGGATGCTGCTCATCCCAGGGCAGGAGCATGCTGCTGAAGTCAATCCATGTGCATATCCCACTGCATGTCCCTCTGCAAAGGCACATCCCTGAGAGACAGCAACAATTTGGTCACCAGCTCTGATCTTTGCATTTTCCTAAAGCCTGTTTGATGGCCAAAGAAATGTAGCGAGACTGGGACTGGGCTTGTTTTCCAGATGGACTCTACGAGATATTTAAACAACTTTTCTTTTCCTATTTCTGTTTTGTTTGTTTGTTTTCTCCTCAAGTCTGTCCTGTGTTTCTGCCTCTTGCCATTCAGGCCTTCCTTTTAAAAACTCACCTATCCCTGAAATAAAGAGTTTGCTGTTGAAAGGTCAGTGCTCCGGGCACTGCCTGTTGGGGCTGTGTCCCCTCCCTGGGATCTTGTCCCTGGGAATTTCTCTTCTTAGGCAGAGATGAAACTCCTCAAGCTGAAAGGTGTCTGATCCCACTGGATGTTTTTAACTCCTGAGGGCGGGGTCAGGACTATTTGGGTTGTGATCCTAACAGGTTATTTCCCAGCAGGAACAGTCCCTAAAATTAAAAGTGGAAGCTCAGATGATTTTTCCAAGCCCAGGTTTGGTAGGGGAGGGTGCTGGGAGGGGACCTGTCTCCTTTCCTGTGGAGAACAGAGGGATTTGAGCTGGTCCAGCCCCACCATGCGCATGACCCGCACAGGGCCAGGAGCTGCCACGCCTGGTGGGAGCTTCATCCTACTCCTCAAAGTGACTTATTTATACTGTGCCTAATCTACAGCCCATCTCCTGTTCTGTTTCACTCCAAACTTCTTGTTCGAGCTGGCAAAAAGCAACGACCAAACTCCTCACTGTAACCACCCCTAGATTAAGTTCGTGCTGTAGATACTGTTTTGCAATTCCACTTTCCCTTCACGTGCAGAGCGAACCCATAATCACCCCTCGCAGCTATTTAACCTCTTACATTTACACACTAATGGAAAGCAAAGATATTACACGCACATAGTTAGGCTAAAAAAACGATGCACAGGATGAGGGAGGCTGTTCACTCTCCAGAAGGATTTTTTTCTGGAATACTGAGTACATATTAGCCAGCAGAAAGGATTATTTTCTGTCGTGTGTGTGAGCGCGTGGGATTTTGGTTTCAATCACAAGAATAAAAAAGGTTGGGTTGGATGAGGTATGTCTATTTTTAATGCTGAAAACTGCATTACAATGTGCATTTTTATATACAAATTCTTACTATTTTTTTTAAATTTGCCTCTAGTATCTTCATTTCTAACCTAGTATATAGAGGTTTTTAGTTTTGTAAATACTTATTACATGCACTGTCCTAGTAAAAGCTGGTTTAAAATGCACTCTTTGTGACCCAAAACTGACCTGCTCTTCACAACTAAAACTGCAGTACTTGATTGTATTGACAAACATCAATAAAACTTATTGTATAGAGGTGGGCTCAGCTGTGCTTTGTCCTGGGACTTGCTCTCATGCAGTTCTCTTACCCTTTATTTTCACCTCAAATCTCCTCACTCCCAGCAGATTCCCTCACTAAATAATATCCTTATGCAAAAAGTTATTGCATGTTTCTTATGATTAAGGAAAAGACTCCTGTCTCTAGAAATTCTGTTTTAGAAAAGGTTGAAACCCAGATCCTTCCAGCCTGGTGATTATTAATTTGAGGAACTCAAGCTGAAGTCTTAGGGATTCCCTTTCCCTTCTGTGTGGTTTTTTTCCATTTTTTTATCCTATATCATACACCTTGTGCACAGCCAACCTCCATCCTGAGCTAGTCAGGAACACTCAGGACTGGTGAATCACCTGCAAAGCACCTTCACAGGCTCACAGTCCAAAGAAAAGAAAATGTATTTTCCCACCTGATCTCACCCAGCAGAGGCAAAACATTTCCTGGGACGCCTAGCTGACACACGGGCACCTTCAAAAGCTCATTCCAAGGAACAAGCTATCCTCCTGCTGCCATCCATGGGGCTCCCAGCAAATTCCCTGGTCTCTGCACCATCATCACACGCTGGATTCCAGCACCTGAACTCCTTCCACAGGCTGAGAAGGAAAAGGGGCCTTTCCAGAGGCTCTCCCTGCAATGCCCAGTGTCAACTCACCCTTGTACCAAGAACCACTCCTGGTCCTCTTGGCACTGAGGATGCACAACCTCATGACTTGAGTGAAAACACAGGAGCAGTGGCGACTTAACAAAGATAACTTTCCAAGGAAACTGAAAGGTTTAGCACACATCTAAATTTTGGCCCAAAGAGCTCTAGTCTTTAAACAGGAACTCTTTGCTTGTCAGGAGTTCCAAACATTTAAAATTATAAAGCTGCTTTAAAAGAAAAATATCTTCTTTTAAATAATTCCATGAATCTGGTTGCCCCTCTGGCAGAATAATGTGGAAAACCTGATATTTCACAGCTCAGATCTGCAGCACAATACAAAAATATACAACAGACCAAAATTCCACACGTTCCCAGGACAAGAATCCATTTATACAAGGAAAACCCATTAAAGCATCACACAAAAGACTGGCACTTAAAGGAAGCAGACTACAGGGAAAACTGGAAGGACCCGTGGCAGCCAGATTCCCACATGTGCATGCAACCTGCCACAGCCACCACGTGCCGACGCCACCGGGGAGCACAACGGCCACTTCCCGGTGTCACAAGACATAGTGGAGAAATAACAAGTTACACTGTCACATTCAAGTTTATAAACATTTCCATATGATGACATTTTGTTTTCAATTATTAAAAAACTTCCAACCCTTTCTAGATGTGCCATTCCCAAGCTGTTTCTCCCTTTTTGATCAGCTCCACTAAGAAAAGGTTTTAAATGTAAAATTCTGGAATACAGCCGTGCTAGAATGTTCTTGGCCACCAGCACTAGCTTCTTTTAAACATTGATGCCCCCAATTAATCCACCTTTCCCTTTAATTTTGGGGCAATTCTTACCAAGTACAAAGGCTTAGACTGTGGTAAGTTAACTCCTGCATCCTGCTCAAGTCACTTTTGTGACTGACTGCAGCTGAACCAGGAATTCTATCCCTGTACTACCTCCACTCCCAGATTTGCACTCTACAGGAGCTGGACTCTGATGATGCTTGGCAGTCCCTTTCAACTCAGGGTATTCTGTGATTTAAACAGGAATCTCACTTGGTGCTCTGGGCATACACAGGACTTCAAAAATACAGGATGCATGGGTTAGGAACACACTGCAGCAGTGTGAGAGCAGCTGTGCAAGGGGGCACAAAGTGCAGCAGGTGCCTGTAGGATCACAGGGCCAAGGACACAGGAGGAGCAGCAATTAGTGACACCCTCTCCCAGCAGGGACAACAAGCCAGCTGGGATCGTCTGCAGGCATCAAAGGTCTCTCACAGAGCCATCAGCAATGCAAAGAAATCCCTTCTCCCTTCTCTGGCACTTCTCATTCTGCCTTTAGGGCAACACACCTCCCAGGGAAGTCTGCGCTCCATGATCCTAAGTCAGCACAGGTGACAACGTGGGCCACCAGGTCTCTCTGGTGACTCCTGTGACATCTCTTATCTGGCCAGCTGAGAGCGACCTGCTGCTGTACGAGGGGTGTGGAGACTCCCAAAACCACTGGACAAGCCACTGACCACCAAAACACAGCCCATAGACACAGGAGCAGAGGAAAACAGGGAGAAAGTCCACGGATTCAGACACCCGCCAGTAACTGCAATGACAAATGGCACAACGGTGGACAAAGCAGAAATCCTATGGAAAATGAGACACTCCTGTACACTCAGGGGAGCTGCACCAACTGTCCAAGTGCAGCCACTTCCCAGATGATCCGTGACTGAAGGGGATGTCCCCTCTTTTCCAAGCTGGCTCATGCTCCCAGCTCCCAGCTGACAGCAGCAGGCACCCTTCCCAGGTGAGGCTCGCTGGCGTTGGCCGATGGTGCAGATCCACCACTGGGTCTGACCAGAGAAGCAGAGCTGACCATCCCTTCGCCTTCAGGAAAGCCCTGGAGCTGCCCCGGAGCTCAGAGCCGCTGGCAGTAGAGTTCATGGAGGCTCTTGGCCATCCTCTGGGTCTCCTGGAAAGCCTCACAGCTCTGCTCCCAGCTCGGGGGCACCTGCTCCTCCCCGTAATAGGCGCCGGCAATGGCCCCCGCCATGGTGGCGATGGTGTCCGTGTCCCCTCCCAGGGAGATGCAGTAGATGATGGTTCTCTGCAGGGCATTGTAGTGGTCAGGAATGTCGGGATCAGCATCCATGCAGCGCAGGAAGGAGTAAATGGCAGTGGGGACAGAGCGCAGAGCAGCGATGCCATTGCCTGGAACACACCCTGTCATCACCCTCTGGCTTCCTTCCTTTTCCCTTCCTACTGCAACTTCCTGTTGCCAGTGACTTTCCATAAAGATATCATGGATTTTACCAGGAAAAGGTGCAAGTTGGTGCCTCAGAAACCCCCCAGTTCCCCAGTACCACTCACATCCTGCAGAACAATTCCCAGTTACCCCAATATAGTCTGGCATACCCATATACCCATCCCCATCCAATGTGACAACCCAAGAGCACTTAAGAGATCTTGGAATATTAAGAAACATTATGAAGATAACATTTCCTTAATAAGACCTTTTTTTCCTGTTAATACAGAGAGGGAATCACTGAGCTGAGACTCAGAATTCCTGTCGGGTTAGCACAGGCAGCTTTTCCAGCACATTCTGTGCCTGACAGGCTGAAGAGGAATCTGAGGGAAGACACATCTACCAGGCTTGCTGAGTTAGTCCTGCTTCCAGCTTTCCTAATGCTTGTACTAAGAAAGGTACTCACCCAACTCAAACAATACATCTGCTTTGGGAATGCTGCTGAGCTCCAAAAATTCCTTGATTTTCTTTAGACGCCTGGAAAACGGTAAATCCTCAAATCCCAGCCTGCAAACAGAGAGTGCAGTGAAGAGGAGAGAATGTGAAGAGCCAGAACAAACCACCACAGCAGGGTTGGGGCTTCCCCCAGCTACTCACGCTCGGGCATCACTGAGAGACTTGTCATCCGCCTCCACGTGCTCCATGTGGCTGATGAGCTGCTCCAGGAAGGTTTCCCTGCTGAGCCCTTCCTGCAGTGCCAGGTGCACGGCCAGGGCCTGCAGGATGGCCCCGTTGTAGCCCAGGGAGTTGGAGTGGGTCAGCTCTGCGCTCAGCTTCGCAAACTGCCGAAGAAACCCCAATGTCAGCAAAGCCTCCTGGGACACTCCCTTGGCAGCAGGGACACCCAGAGGAGCCCAGAATGTTCTGTTACCTTCTTGACATCCTGGACATCGGAGTAGACGAGGGAGATGCCGGCCACCCTCATGGCCCCGCCGTTCCCATAGGAGCCCTTCCCATTGAACTGGGCTCTCGCAGGCTCAAACACATCATTGCACTTGGGGCTCAGGAGCTTCTTGAAGACGTTGACCACGGCCATCCCATAACCCCTGTTGGGCTCCTTCTTGAACTCCTCCGCAAACCTGGTGTGGGCAGGGGGGAAAACACCCGGAGGGTTTGGTCTGTTACTGAGGTT
The DNA here is from genome assembly GCF_020740725.1 of Corvus hawaiiensis. Lineage (NCBI taxonomy): Eukaryota > Metazoa > Chordata > Aves > Passeriformes > Corvidae > Corvus > Corvus hawaiiensis. The sequence goes on from NC_063235.1 coordinate 4,623,266, forward strand.
TGTGATTGGATGAAGCCTCTTGCTACAGTGAATTAGTAACACACACGTAAATCTGTGACAGTCAGGGTTCAGTGATTCAGTTCGGCAGAGAAACAATTCCCAAAGAACAGTGTGAAAGCAGGATGTATAAACATCACCTTCCATAACCCACTTGTTTCCCTCTCAACTCTGCCTCAAAATAGAACCAAACTAGAAACATTTCCGTGGGTCACAACCACAAGGAAAGTCTTTTGTTCAAGTTCAATTGAAGAGTTTTCTAAACAAAGAAATGCTTTCCCTTAAGTGGAACCAAATGCTCCCAGGGCTGGGGATTCAACAAGGAAACAGATCATAAACAGAGTCAAGCTGAGCTCACTCCTATGCCCTCACTAAATTAAGGGCAGTACAAACATAAATAGCTACAAATAAACATGAAACGAAATGTTTCTGGAATCTCCAAGCATTCTCCTCCCCAAAGGTGAACACACACAGGGCTGACATACAGCAGCGCTGTCCTGTCAAGGCAGCTTCAGACTCCACACTGAAGCTGACGCTGGTGCACAGTCCAAGGCAACGGCAAAGCAACAACAAACTAAAGGATTAACCACCTCTTTCCTAATTTTTTCCCCTCCACAAATTAGTAATGACTCTGCCTCAGCCCCCATCCCCTCCCACAGTCAGTCACAGTGATGGTTTCACCTTCAGGAAGCCTCATCCTCACCTCTTGGCCATGTCGACCTCGTCGAACTCCCGCTTGGCCAGCAGTGACTGCACCACTGACCTGCTCATGGCCGTGTCGTCCGTGTACGGCAGCGACTCTGCAATGGGAGGGCAGAGAGTGACACCTCCAGCCAGGGACAAACTGTGCCTGCCTTTTGCCAGCACCACCCTCATCTCCAAGGCCTGACTGTCACAAGTTGCCTGGAACAGCTGTGGCTGCCCCATCCCTGGTAGTGTCCAAGGCCAGGTTGGACGAGACTTGGAGCAACCTGGGACAGCGGAAGGTGTCCCTGTCCATTGCAGGGGGTGGCACTGGATGGGATTTAAGGTCCCTTCCAATCCAAACCTGTCTGGAATTTAAGTTCCCCGGCACTCTGAGCTCGACACTGCCATGGTTGTCAGAGTAAGGAGACACAGCCAGGGAGCTGCATCCACAGCTATAATGACACAGAATGTACTTCAAGATTAGTAAGTCAGGAGAAAATGTCTGACATCCAGAGGCATATATGGACAAGAGAGTCAGGCCAATACAGAATCACAGATTTCCAGGATGGTTTGGGTTGGAAGAGACCTTAAAGACCACAGTGTTCCACCCCCTGACATGGGCAGGGACACTTTCCACTATCCCAGGTTGCTCCAAGCCCTGGCCAAGCTGGCCTGGAATACTTCAAGGGATTGGGCAGTCACAGCTTCTCTGGGCACCCTGTGCCAGGGCCTCACCACCCTCACAGGGAAGAATTTCTTGCCAGTATCCCATCTAACCCTGCTCTCTGGCAGTGGGAAGCCATTCCCCCTTGTCCTGTCACTCCAGGCCCTTGTCAATAACCTCCATCTTTCCTGCAGACTCCCCTCAGGCACTGGAAGGCTGCAATCGCTTCCTAACAGTTAAATAACAACTCTGTGCTTCTCTCACTCTTCTCCTCCTCAAGTTTTGGCACCTCTGCTCCCTGCTGACACCCGTTCCAAGCACACTCCACCTCAGCTTCCCTGGAGTAGGAGCAGCACGGGGCGAGCACAGCAAACCACGGGTCCCTTTGCATCAGCGGTGTCCCTAAGGAATCCCCAGGGGATCAGGAATGGCCAGGGGTGTTGAACCCCTACAGCACAGGGCACAGGACAGAGCAGGGCAGGGGACAACCAGGGCAGTCAGAGCGGAGATGCCCCACAACCAGGGGAGGGGTAAGGACTGGGGGCACCCATGTTTCGGGGGGGGGGGGGGCAGTGAGGCTGGGGATTCTGCAGATTGGGCACACCCCAAAACCGAGTCCTGGAGGTGCTGAGGAGGGAGGGACACACGCAAACCCCAAAGCCCAGTCCTGGAGGTGCTGAGGGAGGAGGGGACACACGCACCCCAAAGGTCAGCCCTGGGGATGCTGGGGTCTAACCCGAATCTCTGGGGTGCCGAGTGCCGTGCACAGCGGGGTGCGTGAAGGGGGAACCGGGGGATGTCCCCCGCCCCCCTCCCCGCTCTCCCTCACGCACCTCCACGTGCGCTCCCCGCCGCCTCCCCTCCCTCCTCAGGCGGCGCAGGTTCCAGCCCTTTGAGGAAACTCAGCAGCTCCGGCAGCTTCACGACGCTCCTGCCTTCGAAAACAGCTCCCAGACAATCCCCCAACAACGCCCCGGCCAAGCAGCCCCGGAACCGAGTGAGGCCGGGCCGGGGACGAGCCGGCACCCGCCCGGAGCCTGAGGCCGGACCCGCCGCCGCCATCTTGCCGCGCGCGGCGCCTTCTTCCTCCGGGCCGCCAGGGGGCAGTGTGCGCGGCAGCGCCCGCGCACACTGCCCCCTGGCGGCCCGGAGGACCGAGGTGCCTACAGCACACCCGCCTGTTCCCTTAATCCCTCCTGGAATCCAGATGAATTTAATCACCGCGGATGACAACTGGGGACAGGCCCTTTATTGTTTATAAATCTCCTCGGAGCGCGGGAGGCTATAAACATCATCCAAGGGCCAGACAGTTATAAAACAAACTAGGAGGAGGATTCCATTCTTCCCCAAACACGACGCAGATGTCGCTTTTCCTCGCTACAGAACTGAATCACCGGGAGTTTTCCCCCCACGCTTGCACAATTCCCGGCGCGCTAAGCCAGCTCCAGCTGACTGTTCCTCGGCAGGTTCCTGGTGCGGTTGACAGCGTCAACTTCTGGCTCCAACTTCTCCACAGGGATCACGAGTTTTCTCCGGGTGTCCATGCACTTGTTGTCCAGCTGCAGAGAATTGGTTTTGTAGCCAGTATCGGTCTGAATGCGGTGAAGTTGTCGGTAAAGAGCGTCCAAGGCATCCCTGGGAATGAGCAGAAGGGACAGGAGTTGGGATCAAATGCTGCATTGCTTCCCAGGAACAGGCTCCCCAGGGAGCGGTCGCAGCCCTAACCCTGCCAGAGCTCAAGGAACATTTGGAAACCGCTCTCAAGCACAGGGTGGGATTGTTGGGGTGTCCTGTGCAGGGCCAAGAGTTGGTCTCAGTGATTCTTGTGTGTCTCTCCCAACTCAAGATATTCCATGATTCTAAACTGGACAGGAAACACCCAGCTTCCCACTTTCTGGCAGCATTTGGCCCTGTACAAAGAGCAAACTCATCAGATACTCATTGTTTGGGGCAGTGAATAGCGAGCCCACACACTGCTCTGGGAGGGCAGCAGAGATGTGCACCCAGAGAGCTGCCAGGCCACAGCAGCATTTCTGTTCCTTCCTTGTCACTCTCCTTTTTGTCCCTTTTGGAACAGTCAGAGCCTGGACGAGGTCAGAGTCAAGCAGGGGCCGTGGGAGTCCCATTCCCCTCTCAGCACAGACCCCTTGTGCCTGCACCCCGCACCCACCAAGCCCAAACAGTGCTGCCCCTTGCGAGCCCAAGAACCACAAGCACCAAAAGGCAGGTGCTGGAGGTGTGCCCAGAGCACCCAGAGCCACATCCCCTCAGGGCAGCGCTGGGCACTGCTGTTCCTGGAGGGCAGGACACTCACTGCGACTCTGTCCGCTTCTGCTGGAGCGCACGGATTGTCCCCTCCAGCTGCTGGACCTCGTCTGTCAGTCCGTACTGAGCCTGCAGGGAGGAGGGGACAGCACTTGACAGGGCTTTGACAAAGGCCACAGTTCCATCGTTTCCCTCTCCCCCAGCTGTGACATTATTTCCTTGCTTTGATATGTCACTGTAGGATCCATTGCTCAGCTGCTCCAAAATTCATCCATGTTTTTCAGAGCCCCCTTCCCGGTCAGTTCCCTGCAGGGACCATGCCAGGTGAGGTACCTGATCCCGGCAGAGCTCAACGTGGGGCCGGTACGTGCGGGTCTCCAGGCGGGTGTGAGCCACTTTCAGATCCAGCGTTCTCTTCCGGAGATCTTCCTCCAACTGTCGGATCTCCTCCTCCATTTCAGCAATTTCTTCCAAGGTCTAAGGACAGACATGTGTCATAAGCAACAGCCAGGGACGCCGACAGGGAAACAGCCCCCATGTCTCCGGGAATTTTGCTGTGCTGGGGATAGATTTTACTCAAGGGCTTCTGAAGACTGAATCCTCTGCTTCCACAAGGACGAGGATGGTGCTGCTGAGACAAGAGGTGAAATAAAAAGGCCCAAACCTGGCAGTGCTGCCAAGCAGCACCAGAGAAACACTTGTGAGAGGTGGGATACTGTTGGGATCACGTGAGCCACTGAACAGCAAACATGTGGAAACTTTGCTCAGGCTGAGTTGCTTTCCATGTAACCAACAGCCTTTGGGATTCCATTCCCAACCAAGGTTGTAGTCGATGACCAAAGAAACAACACTTACGTTCTGCTCCTGCCATCTCAGCTCACTAAGGGCCCCTTCCATGTCTCTAATCCTCTTCCTCAGCGCAAACTCTGTAGCTATACGCTGAGCATCCAGCTCATTGTTTGTCTGAGGAGAGAACAGCTCCAGTCACACATGGCTACAAGGTGTCTGTGTCCTGGAAGGTGGGGACAAGCCCAGGAGCAAAACCAGCCAGGTTTGGCTGCTGCCACATGTGTGCAGGTCACACTCTCCCCGTACCCAAAAGGCAGGGATCGATGGACAGGGACGTGTCCTCCAGCCTGCTGAGACTGCTGCAAGCTCTGCAGCATAACCAAGCTCCTGCTTAAACCAGGAGGGCAGCTGCCCCCAGACAGACCCAGAGACGTGCCTGCCACACTCCCACACCAGATCCAGAATGACACCACAGATTCCTGGCCAAGGGAGCAGTTTACCTGGGCAATGCTAAGTGTGATTGCTCCTCGGAGATCAACTGAGGCTCTCATTTCTGCCTCAGCATGGTCCTTGTTGCACTGGCTGTTCAGTTCCCACTCACGAAGTGCAGTTGTTCTGTGAACAAATCAGTTATGAAAATAAATTGAGTGTTTGCAAGACATTTTAAAGGAACCACCTGCTGCAGGCCAGGATGGCAGCACAAAATGATTCTGGAAAGCTGGAGGTCACATCTTGCCTGATCTCCTCAGAGACTGAGCCCCACTGGGCCCAACACCTGCTCCACCCAGGGACACATCCAAACCATGGAAGGGAGTGCCAGGCAAGTGAAAATGTGCAGCAGGTCCCCCTGAGCTGTGCCAGAGGTGACACCACACCTCACCTACAGCCAGGTGAGAGGGAGGCAGGGCACCTGGACCCCGCTGGGTTTGGGGTGACAATTTAGCTATCTCCCAAAAGTCTGTGGCTTCCCCATGCCACAGCCAACTTCTGTTCTGAGCTCTCTCCAAAACCGTACCCATCAAGCCTGGACAGAGCATAGAAGGAAAAAGCATCCCAGGGCTCGCTGCAGTTTTGGCCACACAGGGACAGATTGTTTCCTTACCCGTCTGGGATCCGTGTTGGCTTGACCTTGAAGGAGATGTTGCCAGAAGTGACATTGAAGGACATGCACTGCCGATCAAGTTCCAATGTTTCCACCTTGTGCCGGTGGTCACAGTTCAGCTGCTGACGAGCTTCCTTTAAGAGGCTGTGGAGAGCCAGGCTGGAGTCAGTAGGGAGCAGGCCCAGGGCAGGGGCAGCTCCCAATTCCCAAAGCCTTCATCGCCATGTCAGTCATCTTTGTGAAATGAATGATGAGCTCCCACCCTCCCTGGGAACTGGGCCCGACCTGCCTAGCACTGCCTGCCTGGCTGGTGTCACCCTGGAGAACGGAGCTGCGACAGATTCCCACAGAGTATCAGGGCCTGGGAGCTTTAGCACCTCGTGGCCACTGATTCCTAAACCAAGGCAGGTGGCACAAGAGATCTGGGACAAAATTTCCAAAGGGTGCTTGTGAAGTCTCCCTTGACACACCCTCCCCTGCAAAACCCCAGACCATGAAAATCATCCAAGGTTCCTGTGTGGTTCCCTGCCTGCCTGCCCATCTCAGCATGGCATTAGAAGCACATTAAGTATCTGGGGCCAAGCAAGGAGAGCAGAGTCACTGGCCAAAAGCTGTCACTCCTCACCAGAGCTGTTTGAAGGCTTCGTCCACTCGCTGCTGCAGCTCTTTCTTGGTTTTCTCAATCACCTTCACCTCTCTGAGTAGCTCATCTTCCACAGGATCCCTCACCACGTCGATGTTACGACGGCTCTCACGGAACGTCAGGCACTCAATGGCAACATCCAAACACAAGTTCTTTGCCTGGAGGGCATTTTCTGCTGCCTCCTTCACCTGGAAGAAGCAGTCAACCAGTGTGGAGGGGATCTTTTAGGGATGGGAGAGAAAAAGGAAGGGGAACCCCCCCATACCATCATTAAGAGGGACTCACACTGTCTTTGCAGTTCTGAAACCTTTTATTAAGTCTGGAATAAAAATTGCCAGAGCCAAACACCTTAGTCCTCTACACCTGCCATTTGCATTGGGAATCACACCTTGCTGGCCATTAACAACTCCAGAAGCAGCAGCAGCCTCTGGGTTTAGAACTCACAGTATCAGAGATCTCCTACTGCTACTCTGTATTTAAACCCAAACATTTTTGAAGGATGGTGTTAACATATTTCTTATTATCCTTCAGAGCTTTATAAAAAGTCCAAACAACAAAATCCACCCAGAAATCCAAACAGGAGCATGCAATACACAGCTGCATGACATAGCTTGGCTCAGCCAAGAACACAGTGGTTTGTTTTCCAGAAGTCATTCCATCAAGTATGGATCTCAGTATAAAATATACATATAATATATAAAAATATATCTAGTGAGAAGCCCCCCTTGAACTCCAGATGGGCTTGCCCATTGCACAAGACAAGCCTCAATTATTTCACATCCCATGTTGAGAGTGCAAGTTCACTTCCAGCCATCTGCCTTCCCAACATACTTTGGTTAAGGCATCAATTTCCAAATCTGTGTCTGTGAGGCATCTGGCCAGGGCCTCTCTCCATCTGTCCACGCTGGTGATACGATCGTTGAGGCAGGTTCGGGTGTTGTGCTCATCCCATCTTGCCTGGAATTAGAGAGAAATGCCATTACTCTTTTTAAAATTGTAGTTGTGAATCTTGCTGAAGCCTTTCCCTGTTTTCAGGACTGACTGAGCCTCTCACAGGAATACAACATATTGCCATTTGGTCTCACAGTCATTTACACAAATGGAGAGCACAGAGAACAACACGAGTGGCAATGAATGTGAGAAACACACAGGGGGATTTCGTGACAGTACAGATACATCATTGCAGGTGGTTTTACAGGGAGTAAATGTCCATATTTAGCATGTTCTGTACAGGTAAAGCCCTTTATTCCCTCATCCATACACCCAAATCTAGACACCCTCCCCAGCTCCTCAGCCCAATATCCTGACAAAGCGGCAGCAGCCCCCCTGCCAGAGGGCCCACCTGGTTGCCAGTTTCATTGCGGAGAGCTCGTCCTTCCTGCCGGATATGATGGGAATTATAACGCTGCTGTTCAGCGTCGGCCGAGATGAGGAGGGAGTTGTTCTGCCAGTCCGGCATGGTGAAGCGCTGGCCCGGCTTTACACTCAGCGAGGCCATCTTGCCGAACAGGTGACTGAAAGGGAGCGGAAGATTTATGTGTTTATTCATGGAAATACACCTGGAATGGAGCTGCAGCCAAAAACTACTGAGCTCTTCAGGAGAAAAGCAGCACCAAGCTGCAACTCGGCACCTGGCCTAATGCAGACACGTCTTTAAAATGGGGAAGCACAAGGGCAGGTGATGGGAGCCATCCTCTGCCCTGGGCCAGGGGGAAAACCCTGTCCACCTGTCCCTCCCTAGGAACAGAGCTGTTTGCAGGGACAAGGAGCTGCTCACAGCACCAGCTCCCATATGGTATTTACTGAGCTTGGACAAAATGGTTGAGGACGTGACTGATTCTGTTGTGCTACCGCTGAAGGCTCAGCCCAGGGCTGTGATCCCAGGAGACTCCAAGGCTTTGCAGGAACAGCAGTTTTTAGGCTTCTTTTTTACCCAGCACATCTCATACAACAGGCAGAAACTGCAGACCCCACTCCAGAAGGTCCGAGGAGCTCCCGAGGGGGCTGCAGCTTCCCAAACCCACGGTCAGGGGCAGTCCTGGGACGGACCCCCTTGGCAGTGGGATATGCCATGGCTGTCCCAGCTCCCGCGGGCACAGGGCACTGAGCCGGGGCTCCTCGAGCACAGCCACCGACACCAAGGGCTGACGGCATGTGCAGCCCAGGAATTTCTGAAGGAAAGGAAACCCGGAGCGAGGGCACAAAGGGCCGCGGGGCACAGGGGCCCGACCACAGGTGGAGGGGAAAGAGGGAAAGGGGAGAAAGAGGGAAAGGGCTCAGCCGCTAGCTCGGAAGGGACCTCACCCCGGGTGGTGTGAGGGCACTCAGCTCCTCCGGACCGACCGTGCTCCCGTCCCGCCTCAGGGCCGGGCCAGGCCGGGGCCGCTCTCTCCCCTCACCGTTACCAGCAGATTTCCCCCCCCCCTCTCCCCTCACCGTTCCCAGCCGACCTCCGCTCTCCCCTCACCTTTTCCTGTCGATTCCTCCGCCCCCCCTCCCCTTCCCCTCACCGTTCCCGGCCGACCTCGGCTCTCCCTTCACCATTCAGTGCCCATCCCCGCTCTCTCCCCTCAGCGTTCCCGGCCGGTTTCCTCCCTCTCCCCTCAGCGTTCCCGGCCGGTTTCCCCCGCCGTCCCCTCACCCTTCCCGGCCGGTCCTCGCTGTCCCCTCACCGTTCCCGGCCGGTTCCCCCCTCTCCCCTCACCGTTCCCGGCCGGTTCCCCCCTCTCCCCTCACCGTTCCCCGCTCTCACGCGGGGCCGTTGCCGGGCGGCCCCGGCGGGTGCGGCGGCCGCTCTTGGGCAGGTAGCGGTGTCAGGGACACCGCAAACAGCAGCAAAGCAGCGCCCAAATCAGGGACAAATAATATTGTTTAAAAAAATCCCACAAAATGACCCAGAAAGCAGGAGGGAGCCGGGGGTGTCCACTTCCAGAGCCCTTTCCCATTTCCACAGCAGCCATCCTGCCCCAGGACGGCTGTGGGCACTGCAGCAAGCTCTTGCCTTTTTTTTTAAAATTATTTAAATGGCATTAAAATAAAATTTTAAAAAAGATCGAAAGTAAATGGTTTTCGCTCCTTGGATGTGCCTGGTGCCTCCCTTCGCATCCCAGGACCCAGACCAACACCTCCATCTGCTCCTTGCTTTGGGAATAAATCAAAATGATGCAAGTACAAATAAAGTTTCACACATGTGCATTTCAAAAAAAATTTATTTTTCAAATGAATACAGTTCGTTTACAATACACTCAAGTTGATGGTATCTATAGCCAGCAGAGATCGATGACTGCTGTGTCCTATACACAGTCGTACAGAGGTTACAGATGCCTACGAGAGGGAAGGAACAGTGAAAGAAGTCGACATTTTACTGTGCTGGAAGGAAAGCAACTCTTGCAACAGGTAGAAAATTTTGGCAAGAACAATTTGTCCGGAAAGGGAGAAGGGGCAGAGGACACGGCTTCTGCTTAGCAAGTACGTCTCAAACACCGACACGTTCCCTCCCACCCCGCACGGCTGCAGCCCACGGTACAAAGAGGCACACATGGTCAAGATGGTTAAGTAAAAATAAAGGCTTTTACCAGTTTGTTTGCCATCCATCTACAATCTATTTGTGCAACGTCTCAAGTCACAGCTCTACTTTATTCTTGAAACATTTCCCTTTTGCTTCGAAAGCCCCCAGGACCTTCACGGTGGGAACACATTCACGCTCCTGCCGAAGCAATGGGAGACCAAAACAGGGGAGCAGTTGCCAGCATATGAGAAAGAGCAGACACATGGGAGGGGATCAATCCACTGGACTGGTTTATAAGAATTTTATTCAGAAAACGAATCCCAAACAGCATTTTTTTTTTTTTAAAAACTTAAATATGCAAAATTTCTCTGCGTGACATTGCTTGCAGCAGTCTCCAAAATTAACACAGCTCACTGGCCAGTGATGTTTATGGCACACACAATGCCACCTGAGCCACCTTCTTCCAAAAATCCTTTAATATTGGCTCATAACCAAACGCTACCAATTAATGTGAAAGCTCTGAAGTAACACCTGCTGACAGACAATGTCCTCGTCCACAATCACACACCTCCAGCCAGGTGAACAGCTGTTTTTCCCTACACCAAGTGCTATTTATCCACCATGAGGCTACCTGGAGAGCTGAACTGCTTATACCAAGGGAGGAGACAAGAACAACAGGCAGAAGGGTCTGTACCCTATGAGCCCAAAGTGTCATCACTCCCCTGGAACCCTGATCTGTACACCAGTGTCTGTAAAAACAACATTTCCAACCCAAAACTTGCTCTGCCAGCCCCACTGCTGTGCTGCAGCTTGATTTTCACACCTGCCTGCAAACAGACAACAAACACAATGAGCTAGAAGCAGGTTTTTCTACAGGAAAACAACATGTAGCTGTCTCAAGGTGAGATTGAACACTGAAAACTGCAAAAATGAGAAGATTTCACTGAAAAAACAGAAATCAAGTTCAAAAAAAAGTAAATACTACATCCACAGGAGAGAAGTGATGCACAAAAGCGAGTACCCAGAAGAAGCCATTCTGCGCTGCAAAGTTGCCAGAAGCCAAACTCCATCTCTGGCATTCTTCCTCTCACCAAGTTTTGTTGGTGTTCAATTATCCTCACTACTTCAGGAGCAATACTCAAGTTTTCACTCTGCTGGCACACCATCAGGATCCAAAACATCCAAAAATTCTTTAAGTTCAGCATTGCTCCAGGGGGCATCACTTCACTACTACATCTGAGTGGACACTACCTACCAAGACATGTATTTTCTATCAAAGAAACTGGTTTTGAAGATATTTAAGAGATTTGCAAGTGTAAGCAAAATGAAAGTTTACTAGTAACTATTTCAAAAGCTAACTTTTGCACACCTGTACTGAAATAGGTTGTGGATCTATGATTTATGGGCAAGCATGGCCCTAAACTCAACATACAGCCATATTTTTGTGTTGCTAGATAGTGTTACAGCATTAATTTCCCAACTGCCAAATGTGTTTGAAAGACCTGTGTAATTCTCAGCAATGAAAAAAACCCCTTTCATTTAAATAAACTTGCCCTCTGAGCGTCTGTTTTACAACAAATGGATTAGTTTAAAGAAAGCAAGATGGCAAACATGGGACTGACCCCAAGAGCTGCAATGGGATGGGAGGGAAGAGCTCCGGCTCCCAGCAGGGATGGGCTCCAAACAACTGGATTCACTGAAGATGCAAACGTGCAAATTGCACGGGTTTGTATCACGAGGCTACCACTGTCACAACATGGTTCACCCTCAGATCACCCAGTAACTCACCCTCGTAAGGTAATGTGAATCCTCACAAACATCTTCTAGATGAAAAATGAGGCAGAATCGCTTCCCCCAGGTCAGAAAGGGAACCTGCTTCAGAGCCAGCTGGTTCCAGAGCTCCTGGCTGGACAACTCACCAGTATCTCAAAACAGCTTCAAATAGAACCTGTTGGAAAAGCTCTTCAATTTTGGTCTGAAAATCCACTTTTTTTAGCAGCTGAAAGCCCAAACTGGCATCTAAGCACACAGGTGCCTACTTCTGCACAGTGCAGTGTCTACAACAGGGACCTGGTGTCAGAGGATGGGGGATTGTTCCTCTTTCCACACCCAAGTGACCACACGATTCTGTTCTCAGACATCGCCACCCCTTGCTACTGGCAAACTGCTTTTTGAACTTATCTGTGACATTTAATCCTCACCTCCACGTTCCCACTGAGCCAGAGCTTTGCGCTGCTCCCTGACATTCACTGGGCAACATTCCCCATGTCCCTGCAACCTCCAAATGGGTGGAGAGGGGAGAGGCAATGGAGTGTATGGAAAGCTGCAGGAGCACAGTAAAGAGAGAGGACATCACTGGACAGGCAACATTCAAATAAAGGCAGAATTAATGGTTCTCATTAGATAAACATATCAAGGTTAAATTTTATTTTAAAAAATTGCAAGTCTACCAGAAAGTAGGTTTATTTGATGACATTACTCTCCAGAAACCACTTATTATAAAAGCTTCTCCTCTCTGGGTAGTTCTAATTCACAAATAATTCAGGGCTCACTTTGATGAAGCAATTCAACACAAAACCAACTCTACTCTGAACAAGGACTTCGAGCTTTAAAAACAGTTCAAGAAAAATACTAACCATCCTACCAATGCAAATACAGGTTTTTCCAGCTCTGTTCCTGGTCAGAAAAAGGCACATACTTGCTCTCAGTGAGTTCAAGTCCAACACAAACAGTTCAGGACACCCAAGCTCATGTCTGATGCGCCCATCAATGTCCCTGAAAGGCTTGAGCTGATCACAGCTCATCTGACACCCACCCACCTCCTACCCAGTCCTTTGTTTATACAGGCTTTTGTCACCATCCCACCCCCACCCTCACATCCAGAGCTGATCTGTGCTCCACACAGCCACAGCATCCTCAACATGGCTAATTCCATACAGGCAGTGGAGGGAGAGAAACCCTGGTCAGGGAATGGGGAGGTAGGTAAGAGCTGAGTAAGAGCAGAGCAACTGCAGTGTTACAGCAAAATGACCTCTACACCTGCCTGCTTCTGTTCCTGGGAGCCAGGCACACCTCAGGACAACCAGGAATCTCTCAGGGCTTCTGTGTTGTACAGAAGGATCACATATTGCTCACAAAACTGCTTGGGTCGGTGCTATCTGAACCAGTGGATCCACTGGAAGCTGCATCTGTTTGACCCAAGTAAGGGATTCTAAGGTTTGGATAAAACCAGTTTGATTTCAGGGGGCAGCTATCACAGGCACTGCCACCTGCTCGCAGCACGGTCCTGGAGAAGGAGAACAGGCACCCCTAAAAATATACAGGAACATGCTTTTTCCCTCATGTGTTAGTTTTTGAATTAGCAATCACAGGATGACAGAACAGTCTGGGTCTGGGAAGGAACCTCTTAAAGCTCATCCAGTCCAACTCCGCTGCCGTGACCTGGGACCTCTAGACCAGGTTGCTCCAAGCCTCGTCCAACCTGACACCTTGGATGTTTCCAGGGATGGGGCAGTGAGAGCTTCTGTGGGCAACCTGTGCCAGTGTTTCATCACACACATTGTAAAAGACTTCTTAAATCTAATTTAAACCGACCTCCCTCCGTTTAAAACCATCACCCCTCATCCTGTGGCAACAGGCCCTCCCTAAAAGTTCACCCCCATCATTCTTACAGGCCTCTTCAAGTACTGAAAGGTACTGAAGAAAAACACCAGCTGTCAAGTTTTGCTTTTTTATTTGCTACAGGAGGCAAAGGAGGCTCTGCTGCTTCTTCATTAGCTTCAATATTCTGTTTTGATTTTCCCACCTGATAGTTTTTAAAGGAGTTTGAATAACTCCTACTGGGCTCTGTTACTTTGAGTCTGCCCTTGCTGCTTCTTCCCACACCTTTATTCTTTCCCTTGCAGAGCTGCTCCAAAAGCCACAGAATCTTGATGTCCCACAAGTTCTCCATCTCCTTGAGGAGGTCCTCCCTGTCCATCTGCAGCTGCTCCTTGAGGTGTTTTAGTTTGCTGGGTTTTTTTCCAATTTAAAGTATTTTAATAATGTCTATTTTTAATGGTTTGTTAGCTCTTATTTAATTTGGATACCTTAAACCATCGTGCACCCTCCAATGACTGCAACAGAAACATTTCTACGGGAATTAAACCTCGCATGTGGCAGCTCATGGACAGCAAGGCAAGAGATTTGTGTCCAACAGAAAACTGCTTCATCAGGTGCAAGTTCATTCCCTTTGATAGAAAGAAGAGGCAGCAACTTCCTTCTAAATCTCAACAGGTTCAGTATGAACTAAATGTGGAGAGAGACAAAGCGGGTGGTTGACAGGCAAGGGAGGAGATAGAGAGTATTGCTGCAAGCAAGCTGATGGTGCAAGATTTTTGGCCCTTTTTAGTCTAAAAGATAGAAACAGCTACTACTAAAAGGGTCAGGAGACACAGTTTTGGCTCAGAATTCAGACTGAAAAATGCTTTCTAAACCCCAGCCTAGTAACACTGAGAAATTGGAAATATAAAATAATTGAACATCATGGCAAGCTTAAATACCAACACAGTGGCATTGGGCACTGTAATAAGACCAGAAAGTTGGTACAAGCTACAAGAGACATTGAATCATGTCTTGAACTTGAATCAGAAGAAATTATAGAGCAAAGAGAGTCAACTCGTGCCTGAGGGAGCTGCAGCATCCCCTCAACAACGAGGTGTGGGCAACTCAGCAAGGGCACTGCCCAGTGGTGGGACTCTGAACCCCACATATTTCATTGACGATGTCCAGAAGCTCTGCTTACTACTAGAAAAAGTCTGGACGTGAACATATTCCTGCAAAGAGACCACTTGGAGTTATTCAGTGAGTTCTGTGGTTAAGCTCCTGATATTCAAAAATATCCTGACATCAAGTTATTTCACATCTTAAATGCCCAACACTATAAACAGTAATAAAATGCACAAAATCATTTTAGTTGTAGAGAAACAAGGTACCAATGAAGCACTTGCCTATGGCGAGCGGGTTAATTGTCTCCTCTCAAACACGACTGGTTAAGCCAACTTTCTTTGGAGAAGAAAACCAAAACATTCAGAAACTTCTCCTGCCTAAAAATAAGTGTTAAAAGCAACACACAGAGCAGACACACAGACCTATGAGCTGCACACAGACCACCAATAAATATACAGAAACACCACAACAAAGGACAAGGCTCATCATAAAAGAAAAGTCCCATAACTGCTACTCAGACCGATACCAAAGGAAAGGGAAGTGTTTTTTGCAGGCATGTGCAAGCACATTACAGTGTCATCAAAGCAAAACTTTGCTATTATTATTACTTTATGCAGCATTACAAGGTTACTGAGGTGCAGTGTTTAATAGTCTAGTCTACAGCTTTTCCTGACTGCAGGAACGCTCACCAAATTCACCATGGACCCACCCCCTCCGTGGCATCGCCTACCCACCGAGCTGCTCCCATCCAGGGCATCCAGCTCCCAGCTGGGAATCAGAAGACCCACTGATCCATACTGAACACACGCAAGCCATGTGAGGACCAACCATCTCCCAGGCCATCCTTAAGACACCCTCCTAAGACACCTTTCAGTTTGTCTCCATCTCTGGGAATGTGCTTCCCCTAAAAAAGACATCCTTTGGTAGCTACGGATTCCTTTCGGCACCAATCGTGTCCCCACGGCTTCTCCCACACCCCAAACCCCCAGCCCCCTCAATATGAAGAGGTAAATCACATTAACCAAAACCAACCCCAGCCTACCAGCTGAATTTGGTGATCGTTCCTCAATGCCTCTCCCTCCAAAGGAAAACACCTTCCTGGTTATTCTTGGTCCTGACTCAGAGAAGCTGATGCTTGAAAGTACCTAAAAGATACCATCAAACACTTGGCATTTTCAATAATTTATCTTAAATTTGCAGCCACGTACAACTGGAAAATAAAAATCTACAGCACCATCTTCTAAAAAGGCACTTTCTGAGGACTGTCTTGCTTAAAAAAAAAAAAAAGTCACTCCAAGTTTTAAACAGTGGAACTGCTTTGTTTGAAAAGGACCCTACGGTAACAACCCATGTCAGGTGAGGGGGTACCTCAGACAGGACGTGAAAGGCCAGGGCACATAGGATGGAAAGTGGATGGAGTCTCCCCAACACCCTCATTCCTGCCAAACCAATGCTTTGATATTTTCCCTCGCACGCCTCTCCCTTACAATTCCTTCCCCTCCATATGCACCTTTGCCTACTCAAGGGACAACAATTCGGGTTTTAGTGTCACGGAGATCAGGATTTTTAAGATTCTGCTTGGGAGGTAAAATGTAGGATCCTGTATCCATCTTGCTCATACCTCAACTACAGAAAGTACAAAATCTTCTACCAGCAGAAAGCATCAACGAGCTCAAGCTCTAACCACAATACTTTACAAAAACAAGGAGTGAATTGGCTACGTTAAGTCTGATTTCAACATGTGTCAAACCAAAAATGATATTCTGAACATGCAGCATCAACCTAAAGTACCATCTTTGGGTAGAAAAGACTGACAGAAATCTTTCCCTTTGACACCCCTACGGAATTTTTCACTAGATCCAATCAACCTGCCAGTAGCAGCCACGAAACTCCACAGCACTGAAAGGGACAGAGCATCTGCCCAGCCTGACTAGAGACCACGATGGCCACTTAGAAACAACCACCTTTGAAAACTGAATTTACAGGTCCAACATACATAATCTGAGCTTTTGATTCCTTGGTTATAAAAGTGCTTTGAGTAAGGTTCTAAACGCTCAGTTCACAAAACAGGGAAAATATCAAAAGTGGACAAGATATGAAGAAAGTGTAAGAAAAGGGAAAAAAAAAAAAAAGCCTCAAGCTTGAGCTTGGAATTTCACCAGAGTGAACTTTAAGACTAGTAGAAAACCAGTATTTGTAGCTGGAATTTTTACAGCAGACTATATGGTATCTCATGTTGAGCATTTTATAGGACAAGTATTTGTACATGAAGAAGTGAAAATCATTTAGGACCAAGAGCATCTTGAAATAATTTGACTGACAACTTCCAGAAACCCATTTTACTCCTGAAAAACATTTCTGTGGCCAAACTTCCAAAAGAATACCAGAATGAATCCTATAAAAATAACTTTTGGACACGTGTAACCAGATGACACATTGAACAGTGACACAGCGATCCTGAGTCAAATGGCCACGGCTCAAGTCCCTAGAAAGGGAAAAAGGCGACTTACAGTGGAGTCACTTCTCCTGTTGGCAAATGTCGCGAGTTTAATGCCTCAACCACAAACATTCTACGATTCTCTCCAGCTCTGGATCTAGCAGTGGCCAGGTGGGAGGTTTGGGCAGGGCTGGCTGGGTGAGAAGGGGCTCGGCCAGCAGCCCTGGGGTCTGTCCCCACAGCCAGAGATACCCTGGGGCTGCTCCTGGCCCTGCGCCCACCACGGGAGCACTTAGTGGCACTTGTTCAGTACAAGTGAAGTCTCGGTGCAGTGTCTGAGGAGACAGGAACTGCTTTTCTCCACAGGCAGAAACCCGAGGCCAGTGTCTGCAAAGCAAGGAGAGCCATCAGCCTGTGCCCACATCCCTCTTTGGACTATCCACAGCCAGCTCCCAGCCAGAGAGGGGGATCTGCTGTGCCACCCAAGATTTCCTCAAACAGCACATAAAATTTGAGATTTTTTTTTTCTTTTTCAAGGAGAGCAGGTACAAAAATAAAAGAAATCCATATACTCTGAAAATATACTGGAAACTGCCACCACAGATGAGGTACCATTTATCCCGACCCCCCACCCCCAAACTGCAAACATCAAAATATATATGTTTTTAAACAAAAGAAGAATATCTGGCTATTTAATCTCAGTTAAAATGACAGCACCCTTTGTTACACTTGATATTTCACACCATTAATTCTCTTTTGAAAAAAAACCAAGATATCTAACTAACCTTGATTCCTTGCTTTTCTCCTCATTCCTTAGTGCAGTAATTGTCCATCTCCATTTAAATAAATATAGCAGCTACAGCATCATAAATGTGTGGCCCTCACAACGTCAGTAACTTGATATCGTAATACAAAGAAGTATCGGCACTTGACGTAGATATTTGCAAAACCAAGAAGAGAGATTAAAACTTCCAAATACTCTTCACATGAAAACCAGGTACAATGTTACCTTGACAACTGAAGTCACTTTGCCAATGAAGTTTCTTTAGTTTTTGGTGAAAGTAGCGAGCAAAAAAGCTTCTCAAATCCGAGTCACCGAGCGTGGGCAGGATGAGAAGCGGCTTTGAAAGGAGAGTTAGAAGGCTTTGTAAAAAGGAATTTTCAGCTAAATGCCAGAAGTCCACAAGAACTCTTTGTAAAATAGTTATTTTTTTAAAAAAAGTTCTCTGTTTCAAAAGAAATTTCTGTATAAAGCTTAAGCTGAACATTTTACAAACGGCACTGCTACTGAGAGAGCTTTAGGAGAAAAGTGTCAGGTCACAGACTGGGAAAAACATCTGAGAGACTCACTGAGAAACCACCTCGCTCAAAGGACTCGGTTGCACCCCTCTCCCTGCACCAGGTGTGTCCAAAGGCACTCACAGGGACAGAGCACTCCGAGTTGGGACCCCCTGGCTCTGGGGGTCCCCAACGCCTCGGGGACTGCAGAGCCCCCCAGCCACCCCCACACCCCCTCCGAGCACCCCCAGCCACGCCCATCTCCACCACTGCTTCCAGTGCAATTTTAGCTTTGCCAAGTTAGTCTCTTTACATTACTGTCCTTGATTTTGAGAGATAAGATAGGTATCTACACCAGCTGTTAGTAAAGCTCTTGCAGACAGTGTTGCCAACAGCACTACGGACATTTCCATACAATATACAAACGCACAAAATACAGTACTTGGTTTCCTGGCAGAAAAAAGAGGGTTCATGCCTGGTGAAGCAAAATGGGCTCAGATTTTAGGCTCAAAATACAGTATATTGGCAAACAGCGGATTTGGTGAGAACGAGGAGAGAAGCTACTTAGACCAACCAGGTTTTCATGTGAGAGCAGGTGGAGGTCGGGAGGGCTGGGATCACAGCAATGCCCATACAAACAGCTGCAGTAAATATACTATGAACCAGTGCAAATAAAAACAGTCAAAAATGCAGTTCACGAGTTTACAAAGTGCAAAACTCCCCAGTCCCCTTGTTGAATAAACGCTCGTCTCTGACATCTTAAACATTGGTTTTAAGTGGAATGAAAGAGTCCCATTGGTTTGTTTCACATTTCAGTGATTTAACATGTTAGAACTATCCCAGCCCTCTTTATTTGCAAAGTGAAATGAAGTTACCAATAACTTAATTTTAAAAGGAAAGTCACTATCAAAGAGGAAAAAAGCCTAAAAACTTTTATTAATTCCAGACATTTTACTGATGTCAAATAGGTTTAACTAAGCATGTAAAAACTGAGATCTTAATACAAAACCCTTTCCATTTAATTCAAATATGCTCCACATTTCAAAGCCAAAAATAAGGCCAATTCCTTTGTTAAATCAAAAGACTGCAGTGACAAGTAAAGCTTGCAGAAGTCTAGAAGCATTTTTGTATATTTTTTTTTGATTTAAAAAAGGAAAATTCAAGATTCCTTCTGACTATAAAACTTTCCTTTCAAAATTAAGGCTTTTACTTTGTCCTTTTAAAATCCTGGAGGTGTCCATTCTCCCACGGTCTGTGGTACAGACACTGCTTCAGTACAGCTCAATGGACACAGTTTTTCTTTAGAATGCTTATTGCACTAAAAGATAGCAAAACAAGTTGTCAGTTTTTTTAAAAAATAAACATGATTACATTTCTAAAAAATAAAAGTTGATGTTGACCATATGTTCTGTAATAATTAAATTAAAGCATTATTATTACTCTAATAAATACAAAAGAAACAAAAGGAAGCTAAACTTCAAACACACATACATATGAATCACATTAAGGTGTGAGAGGCAGCAAGTAAAGTAGCAGGTTTCTTTTTTTTCCAAAAAGACCTTAGCTCTAAAGTTTCAGTTCTGGTGGTTACTGTATGTCATCCCAGAAAACCTGGGACATCGGATCTCACGTGAAGCTTCAACAGATTTGACATGCCAGATAGGAAAAAATTGAAACTTTTGGACTAGGTAAAACAGCAGCTTTAGTAAATTCCCCCAGGGAGCAAGAAGAGTTGGGTCACTACTGCCTGCACATGAACCACGAGCTTCTTGGATTGCTTTTGAAAGGGAACTCTTGGAGCTGAGAACTCCAAAGCTGTGAGAAAAGACACAAAGGCAGCCGTTGGCTAAATTAGGTTCAAATTATTGGATTAGTGTGCAAAACATCTTCCCCCCCCTCACTGTTTCCTAGCTAGTGCTGTACATTCCAATGCACTTGGATATGTTCACATTCGAATGCTCGATGGCAATACTGAGAGAAAGATTCCTCAATGCACGGGGGTTAAAAACTTAATTATTTTCTTTTTTGCACACTTCCCTCCTCCAAACAATCACTGTGATTGTTCCTAAAAGGTGGTTTGTTTTTTGTTTTAAATTACACAACAGATTTTAGTTTATTATTACTATTTTTTTTTTTTTGCAACAATAGTTGTGCTGCCGAGCAACTTGAGGTAAAGGCAGAAGAGGGTTAAACTACGAGAAATAATAATTAAAAAAAAATGATGGCGGTGCTTCCCACGGGAGCCCGCCCCAAAAAAGCAGTTGGCTGGTTTCATATTGCATAATAGTGCTGTGTTCCTGGATGAAGTAAACAATCTTCCTCGTGTCAATTTAAGGGTGAGCCTCTCGCCCCTGCACAGCGTCAGCTCCAGCACGATGGGAGGCACAGCCCCTAAACCAACCCCCTGGAAACATACATTGTATGTGGCTTAAGTTCTCAGTTCTCCTCTCCGTGAGTGTCTCCCAGGTCATTGACTTAAGCGAAGTACATCGTGCGTAAGGTGTCTTGGTGAATCTGTACAGCCTTCGCCAGGGCCTGCGGGTCTCGCCCGTTGCTCTGTCCTGACACGTGGCTCCCTTCAGCACTGCAGGGAACGAGGGAGAGACAGGCAGGGCTGTAAATTGTATTAATTCGGATCAAAAAGCTGCTTTCGCATCTCTTCGACAGAATCACAGAATCACTGAGGTTGGAAATGACCTCTAAGATTGAGTCCAACCTGTGACCGATCCCAACCTCATCTCCCAACCCAGAGCACTGAGTGCCATGTCCAGTTATTCCTTGAACACCTGCAAGTATGGGGACTCCACCACCTCCCTGGGCAGCCCCTTCCAAGGCTTGACCACCCTTTCCATGGAGAAATTCCTCCTGATGTCCAACCTGACCCTCCCCCGGCACAGCTTGAGGCCGTTCCCCCTTAACCTGTCCCTTGCTCCCTGGAAGCAGAGCCCAACCTCCCCTGGCTGCCCCCTCCTGTCAGGGAGTTGTAGAGACTGAGAAGGTTAAGGTTCCACCTGAGTCTCCTTTTCTCCAGTCTGAGCCCCCTCAGCTGCTAGCCATAGGACTGACTTTCAAGACCTTTTACCAACACAGCACCAGTGACAGAACTGGACACTGAGTAATATCAACTCTTGTATTCACCCAGCAACCTTGAAGCTTTTGACAGATCTCTTCTATGGCTCAGCTTGCTCATCTAAAAATAAGCCTGTTATAAATACATTGATGGCTTGAAGGTTATAAAATATTTCTGACGTACAGAGTTAGATAAGTGGAAGCACTTAACATTTGGTTCATTCATGACTACTCTGATCCCAAAGCAAAAAAATTAAATCCGTGGCTTGATTCCTTCAGACCATGTCAAAGTTGTAACAAAATACTTCAGTAAACTGAATTCTTTTAATCTGAGTGTTATTCAGTAGAATCCACCAACCCACTCTGGTCTGATGTAGAGCAGCAGCTGCCAGGAGTGATGATCTTAACATCAGTCCTAGAGGTAACAAAAACTAAGTGCAAGACCGGCAGGAATCACCCGTAGTCAGACGGCTTTAGGCCTGACAGTGAAGGAGAGCAGTGGAGACTAAACCCTGAGCACACCCTGTGATTTACCTGTCGTGTTCCTTGTCCACGAGGTGGTAGCGTGCTCTGAATGCCACCAGGTGAGCGTAGTAGGCGGGCGCGGGGATGGAGACGGAGCGGGTGCAGCGCACATACGTGTGGCACAGCTGGTACGTCAGCAGCTGCAGCTCGTCTGCTGTGAAACAGTTGTCATCCCACAGGACGTGGTAGTGGGAGGGACGGCTGGTTCCCTGCAGAGATGGGCATGGAGGGTCAATTCTCTGGGTTTCCATCAACAAGTCAGGTTTTGACGTTCAGAAAGGGCCAGGCTATCTAGTGTGAACTTCTATGTAACAGCAGCCAAACGAGTTCAGTTTTATGTCAGGCCTAAATGTATTTTAAGATGAATAAGCCTAATATATACATGATTATATTGCTCTAAATATTCTTGCTAGGAAAAAACCCACTTCTACATAACCCTCAGAGATCAACATCTGCTCCCAACATGACTAAACCATGATTACAGCACCTTTTACCTACCTTCAAATAAACTCAGAGACATTTCCCAGAGAAATAACTGGTGCTTTTACATCCCTCCAGTTCCTGAGCACCCTAACTGCAAGTATGAACACTAGAAACTCAAGTTAAATCTTACAGTGCATCTGCATTGGGTAAATAGTTGTGCTTTAGCCAAGCTACAAGTCTCTCTTTTTAAAACAAATACATCTGAAGAATTCGTTTAGTTGAGGTTCTTTATGCTTTGTTATATTAAACACAATGAGCTGCAGCTACACCCAGCATTTCTGCTTCAACTTCAATACAATTTTTTTTCCAAGGGGCCAAAACCCAGCTTGCTCAGACACAGTGTAAAGGTTGACAAAAAACCCATTGAAATGATTCAAAACTGGACAAGTCATGCCCAGCCAACCTAAACAAAACTGATGACAATGTGGTCAGACTCACATGACAAAAATTTGAAGAGCAAATTTTTTCTTTACATTTTAAGCAATAGCCTGACACAAGTAGAAAGATTTTTTTTTTCAGAAATAACAATGTTACGAAATAAAGTGAACTCTTCAATATAAACTTTAAAAAGCATCACTTACCATCAGTGCAAGTTCAAAGGTGCAGCAGAGACCACCCCTTAAGCAAATCATACTCTAGGTCCCACAATAATGTTTTATCTCAGATAAAACTGAGCTAAAAGAACATTTCCTGCCTAAATAACTATTTGCAAACAGGTGTCACAAAAAGGAGAAAAAAAACATGTTCTAAATTCACATTTACTTACACAAAGTAACCGTACCTGTATTCCAGCATGGCTACAGAGGTAAAAATCAAACTCGTAGGGGTGTGTAATGTCAGTATCTACAGTTGTCCCAGCTGGAATATTGCCACTTCGTCCAACCTAGAGAAGAGGTTTGTTAAGTGTGGCCTCAGCTGTTTATACAGCTCAACTGTAATGAAAAATACAAGTTTCTATTCACCACTGGCAAGGTTTCGGCACACGAAGTGCCACAGGACTGTTTGGAATGTGCCACTACATCAGCCTTGGAGGTTTGACAAGGACACTGGAAGGCTCTCCAGCACCTTACACAACACTGCACCTCCAGCACATCAGAACTTTCCAGCTCAGACTGAAGAGCTGCACAGACATTTGTATTTAGAACTGCCAGCTCCCGTTTGGTTTGGACTCAGAAAAAAGGTTCCACCATTTTGTACTTTCTTCTATTACAGCTGCTGGAGATTGGTCCTGAGTAGTCACATGGACTTCAGCTCCAATGTGATGTTGTGGGGGTTTTTAACATACTTAAGGCCAATGATTTTTCAATTTGTGGCACCATTTTATCAAATCAACACTTCCCTGCATGCACAGACAACCAGATGGACAGAAGCCCACGCTAATATTTTCTCCAGCAGCCTAAAAGATCGACATGAAGCTTTCCCAAAAGGCTCCTCAGAGGGCAGTGATTACCCTTTCTGTTCTGTCAGCACAGAACAGCCGCGTATGATGTCGCTTCTGCACCACAATGTAGGTTATTCCAGGCTGGTAATCTTTCTCCAAACTGATGCAGGCTTCTCTAATGGCCAGCAGCTCATAATACAAAACCTACAAGCACAAGAACAGAGGAGTTTAGGTTTTCCTTCCATTGTGTTCTACACACAAGACCTACTAACTTGGTGTAGTTAACAGTAGGCACAACTTTGGCATGCAACTCGTAATCTTAGAAAGTACTTAGAGATACGTGGTTTCCCAAATTTGAAGACTTCTCCTTCCCAGACAGGAAAGCAGCTGCAACTCTTGTTACCCAACAAGATTAAGAAATTCTCTCCTCAAAAGTCTCAATTATTTTGTGTAAATGTAAGCAATTCAAACAGTACTAAACAAGACCTGGGCTATTACGGAGTAACAGAATCTTTCAAGAAACTCACAACTGAACCAACCTGTCGGAACTGTCCCTCAGAGACCCCGTCCCTGTAGAAGATGATACGAGTGGGCTTGAACCGTGTTGATTTGTAGAACTGGATGAGCAGCTCCCTGACCATGGAGGCCAGGTCCTGGATGATCTCCTGCCGGGGCCGCTGGACCCTCACTGTGGCACAGTACCGGCTGGGATGAGCATCCATGCTGCCTACAACCTGGGGGGAGAGTGCAGCAGGGAAGGCTTCAAGCTCAAATCTATACCAAAACAATTAAAAGCAAAAAAGCCAAGAGTGGCAAGTACAAGATGCTTGTGCTAAACAACAACCAGAGTAACACTTTCAACAGGAACTCGTACTTGGTACAGGTTTAACACCTTTTGCCCCCTGAGAAGCATCCTGAAATGCACCTGCAGAATTTGGCTTCTCACTAAGGCACAGTTTTATAACCCAGACAGACATTTTTCTGTGATGTTTTCTCACCTTTTACACAGACAAAAACCTCAGCTTCCCTTAGTTATTTTAAACACAGATGCAGTTTCCATAACTGCAATCAATGATCAACTAAAATACCAAGGGGAAGAAGTAGGAGAGGACTGACCAAGCCTCCAACGACCACCTTGCGTTCCTGGACTGTACCAACACAAACGGTAAGAAATATCAAAAACATTTCTGCCAAACCAGGCCTTTAATTACACTTTTCTCCTTTAAAAAGACAAAAAAGTGTTATTGGCTAACATCACCAAGCTGTGTTATTTCCTGGAGAATATTTCTGCAGAAATATATTATTTAACAATGCCATTTTACCTTCATTTAAAAATTAAAGAGCTAAGAAACCAGTCTGAAGTATCAAGCAGATTTTTTCTTTTAAATACGTGATTTTTAATATCATTTGGAACGTGTACAAAGAACGGGCATAAGCCCCAAAAGATACTTGATACAGACATAGTCCATGAGTTGCATTTACTATTCTAACATTTACCCAAGATGAAAAAAACCCCATGTAAATTTAATAAAACTTACAGCAGCAATGGAAGGCTTCTTTCCATCTCCAGCTGGAGGGTGAGTGACATCAGCTCCCAAAAAGATCACTGGCTGCTGGAACACAGAAGGTCTTCAAAAAGAAAAAAGTGCTAAGTCACACTCATAGCTGAAGAGCTGCCACAAGGTCATCGCTCACCGTGGGGGTTGTTTCTGTCTCAGCCTTATCAGGTACCCGGGCCAAGGCTCAACAATGGGATCTTTGTGAGCAAGAGGTGAACTTGGAACCCTCCCCAGCAGAGTCCAAAACATGCTGCAAACACACTGCCAGAAGTGGGGCATGATGCTGGTGGGGAGCAGCCCCGGGGCTCCAGTGGAATGGCACAGCTGGGGGCTTCAGAGCTCCGATGTGAGCCTGGGGATCCCCCAAGCACCACTGAACTACAGCACCAGCATACACATTATACTGTTCTCCAGGACTTGAGCAGCAGGATGGTCTTACAGTGCCTTTAAAATATTCTTCCCCACACCACTGTCCCATATTTCAACTTTGATACTGATCAAACATTTGACAAGAATCTTGGCTGAAGATCTAATGCACAGTCCAACTACCACTCTGAGCCTGTGCTCGAAGGAACTTAATTCTACCTCAAACATCCTGTACTAGTATCAGAAGAATATTTTAACTTAAAACTTGGCCGCGTTTAAATTTTGGGTGCTAAGTAGCAAACGTAACCACATCTGTTAAAAGAAAACCCAATGCAGTCTCCAGAGTCTTACCGTTGATGAGGTACAAGGATGTTGTTGATTCCTCCTAGTTTAACATTAATCTTCAGGCACAGATTTGAGAGGGTCTGTGGAGATGTTTTAATGACGTTCTTGACCTGAACACACTGTGTGGCCATTCCTAACAGTGTATCTCCCACACGCTTCACCTCCGCTGGGAAGCAAAGGAGACAACAAGGAGACAACTTGAGTCCATTTGCAGTTACTGCTGCATTTTGACCTTGGATAAGTCACAGTATTTCAGCGTACATACTCTGCAGTAACTTCTAACTTATCTGCATACTCGGACCTGCTTCCAAGTTATCTTCAGACACAAACAGCGGTTGCTAATGCCTAAAGGATGGTTCTGAGTAATTTTTAACATATGCCAGGCAACAGATTTCTCTAAATGATACCTGACCGAGCAGGTAAAGACAGAGGTGTGCCCTTACCATACACAGGTGTCTTCCCTGGCAGGATGACAATGATGAGCTGAAGCCCGGAATAGGTGTTCTTGAGGTGTCGGAACATGGGCTCCACGCTGTCTGCACCCTGGGCGTACTTGCAGAAGCAGGGCTGGCCCTGGATCGGCATCCCGGCGTCCTTGGAGATCTTGCGCAGCTGGTCTGTGAAACCCCTGAAGATGAGGAAATTTTATGATTTTTGCAGTAGCAACAGTACACAATAACCAAAGCACAAAGGGACAGGACCATCAAAGGAGAATGATTCTAAATAGCTTCTAAAGCAGCATTTAAAAAACTTTTATTATGTGCAGGCTGTAAAGCTGTGAAACACCACACGGGCTAAAAAATAGTCTAGACACCTTCAATACTTTGTTCAAGATGCCAGAAGGGACTAAATACAGTGATGTCACAGGACAAACACCCCACAGTGTACCCAGTACAGTGTTTTGACTGTAGCTTCCAGCACAGAAGCAAACCAGCCTGGATTCTCTCCCTAACATCTCACATTAAACTCAGGTAAAATGCTCATTGTAATCCTAAATTCATGTTTCACTCCATTAAGAGAACAGTCCAAAGCCTGAACCACGACATGCCTTACTTCAGAATTTCTTCTCTGCACTGTCTCTGTGTTGCAAAGCAAGCTATGGCCCACATCTTGATCTCCACCCCAGTGTGGAACTGCTTCCCTCGCATGTCCCACACACCGTGACTTGGTGTTGCCACGGTTCGATTCTGGGGAAACAAAAGCAACAGACACTCAAGTGACTGAAAAAGAAGCAGCTAGTGCTATTTGCAGTTTCACAATAACAAGAGTTTATTATTCAAAGTCTGATCCCTGAAGAGTCAAGGTGTACATGAAATCTCTCCTCAAAATGGAAACCAGAGGAAAAGCCAAAGCCTCACCCGTCCTCCGTACTGCAGCATCGGGGCTGGGAGCACGCGCCCCGTCACATGGGCCATCTCATCCCTCACTTTGAACTGGAACTCTTGGACAAACGGATCTGCATCATAATTTGCGCTTCTCACCTAGGAGAGATTTTTCCATGTTACAGAAGTATCTGATTATAACCCATATAACAAACAATAGGCTAACAGGAACATTGCAGAAGTGTTCTTACAGCAATTTCATTGAAAAAGGCTCAGATTTAATTGCTCAATACTATCAACCCATCCCCAGTGAAAACAATTACTGCCATGAGATATATTGGATGAGATGGTTTCTGCTCCCTTCATTACCCAAGTGCTCATTTTCAGTTTGTTCATTCAAAACCATTTTGTTTCCTCACAGTAAATTAAGCGTAGAGATGAGAATGCAAGAGCCTGTACTAGACTCAAGCTATCGTTGCAGGCCATTTTAAATAAATCCTATTAAAAAAAGTAGTTAAAATCTGTTAAGTTAAAGGACGAGGAGGAATGAAAAGACTAGGAAGTTTTGCATGGATGTAATCCAGCCCAGTGTCACTCTGAGCAGTGTCCCACTGAGCTGGGAGTGAGGCACTCACCAGTCTGCTGATCTCCTCCTGCCTGTCTGGGGCAGACCTGGCTGTTGCTTTTATCATGGTCGATGTCTGATTGTCTGTCAGCTTCTTGATGCACCTCTGGCCAGCCACGATGTTACACACCTGCAGGGGAAACCAGAAGCATTAACTCACACCAGAAGCACTCAGATTGCACCACACTGTACACACACAATACTATGCTGTCACTATAAACCACAACCCCAGCATGTTTAAGCAACTGCCTGTTCTTTCTCATAGTTCTAAACTTTAAAGCCCTTTGGGTTGCAGACAGTCTTTAGGAAAATTCAAGAGTGATGAACATGTAAACCTGTAAACACACTTGTATTGCAAAGAGCATCGATTCTTAATGTTTTGCAAACTGATAGAACCCACCCAAACCCAGCTGATCTATTAGAGTAAGGCTCTTACTTCTAAAGGCAGGTAGGTGTGTTTTTGTTCCTGTCCTACTTGCAGGCAAGGAAGGTGAGGGTATTTCAGCTGGAGGTTGTATTTCTCTCTGAAATACTGTGCTACTGTCCTCTCCACAGTCTGGCCATTTTCTAGTTGTAAAGGAAAGCTGAAAAGACAGACATTTTAGTAAAATATTAGTTGTCAAATACCATCATCCCAAAATTAATGAAATATCAGGTCCTGTTACTCAGTGTGAAACTATCACACATTTCATGCTCTGATAAAAAGCCTCTTACGTTTGATGACTTGCAGGCCGTCTCGTTACATTACAGACACGGTACTTCCTTCTCATTGTCCCACAGTGAGTCACTTCTACCTTTAGACCTGCATAAAAGCATCAAAAAAACTGATGCCATAACTACACAAAAATGTACACAGGAGACACAAGGTTTCAAATGAGCATAACAGCTTTGGGGTCAGCATCAAATAGCACAAACATAAGAAATTATTACTCTCTATACATTTTTACTTTCATTATAATTTGAGTTCTGACTAATCCTGATTACTATCCTCAGAAAGAAATATTTAGAATATTTTAGAATATTTAGAATATTCAGTGTCTTCTGAATTTTCTGTAGCAGTTTCATTTAAAAAGCATTGACTGAACTCAGAGAGCTGTTTTCACCATATCCACTTGTTCTCATCCTTAATCTTGTACATCTCTCCAAACTATCAGTTCCAATGTAACTGAAATTAAAAAGACAAAAACAGGTTTCTACTTTATCGTCTTTCCCCCCAGCTTTGTGTCCACATTCAGCCTGTAATTTTCTTTAATTTCACTGACCAAGTTTAACTTTGCATTTTGAGCATCTCGTCTCAAAGCACACAGCCTACACACCAGAGCCTCTCCAGACTTATCTCTGCCCACGATAATCATGACAGTGGCAGCTCCAAGAGGCTCTGGGGGCTGTTGCTGTGACTGTGCACACACTGTGCTGTTCACACAGAGCAGCCTCAACATCTGCTGGGAGCACTGAGCTTATCACACGAGGGCTGCACAGCATTCACACACTGCTGTCTTTCCCCAGCCCCATGGGACAGAATACAGGTAAAAACAGAGCCTAGGTACTCAAAGGATTCACCTACAGTAGTAAAGTCTAGTATTAGTGAAGTCTAGAAGTAAAGGCCTTTGAGAGACCAGTTGGATGGCTCATCTTGTTGAGGCTCATGTGGATTGGGGACCACTGACTGAACACCCACCCAAAATCAGGTCCCCAGGTACCAGACACCAGACTGTGTTTAGTTTACTGCGGACACAGACACCACAAAGAAGCACTGACTGTACCTCCTTGCTCCCTGACAACACTAATTGCATGAAGAACTCAGAGGATGGCACAGTCAAAAATAAACCACCACTGCCCTGACACGGCATTAAGAGAAAATAGAGAAGAGAAGAGAAACTATGGGGCACTGTGACCACAGACAAGGGCTGATGAACACAGAGATATCTGGAACTCATTCCCTGCTCTGTCATTACTCTGCTGTGACCCTACCAAGGCAGTGCCCTCCCCCAGTGCTGCTCGCACACAGCCAGCTCTAATGCACGGCTTGTTTTGCTGTACGGGGTCACATCCTGGCTGGAGTTCCCACACCCTACAGCAGCAAAGGGGTAACTTTCAGTATTTTCTGACTATGGTAACAGAGCCCCTGAGGCACCTGAGATCAAGCAGAGGCAGTTTCTCAGTCTCCAGTTACCTGCCCTACAGAATGAAGATAGACAGGCAGATGTAAAAGGGGGCATGCTAGGACTAGCACAAAATAATTCCTGTAAGTCTTTTTTTCAGTCATGACTGTTCTGTGAGCATATCCCTTTATGACTATAGTTCAAATTTACTTTTTAGCTGCCCAGTATTTCAGTAGTGTCTAATCTTGCATCGAGTGTTTAAGAGCTGAGCTCCTTCAAGGCTTTTCTCTCTGCAAATTACACAGGAATGGAGGATATGGGAAAATACAAACCCAAGTAGCATATATGGAGTGAAACCACTCAAACCAGCAGCTTATGCAATTCCTTTGGAATGGAATTTGGCCTTCAGCTGCAAGTGGTACTTGTTTTTCCACAAGGCAATCAGTTATTAGAATTCACTGTAACAACACTCTTCCAAAGAATCAATGTTAGCCTTGAAATCAGTGCTCACTTTGCCACAGCATTTAAACAGCAGGAGCCCACACACAATGCCAGGTGGCCTCAGGGACCCTGGGCCAGCAGAGGTTGGCACCAGCCACTTACCTCTGCCCAGGCAATGAACAACGTGCTCCCTCTTTCCCTCTAAGCCACTGGGAATGTTTTTCAGCTCCCATTTCCGCAGAGCCGCATTGTTTCTCTCAGGATTAGAGCTACACGCATGGATACTAAAATTCTCTTGGCAGTTCCAGGCCCTTCTGATGCATGTTAACCAGGCTTCCAGTTAAAAAAATTCCCTTAGAATTAACTTAATTGAGTAACCTGGGACAAAACAGACCCATTTCTACTCACCCTTTATCTCTTTGGTGAATTTTACCCGATGAGAATCAGTCAGAGGTCTTGGTTGTTCATCAATATTATGAATGTCAAGGACTTCACACATGAACTGAATTACAGGTTGTGCTTTGTAGAAGGCAGTGGCAGAAACTACAAAGAGCAAATTATTAAGTGTAAAAAACCCCAGTCAAGGTGTTGTGAAGCACTGTGAGCTCACATCATTGTTTCTTAGGATTCCACGTAAGCCTCAAGCACATTTAGAAATAGAACAGCAAGCTCTGCAAGAGTAAAATACCAAAAAGCCAGCAGAAGGTCCACAGTGACACATCTGTCTCCAATACAGTCATCCTGCTACTACTTGGAATTTCAGGGGTTTGAAGAGGTTTTTCCCCAGAGAACATTTATTTCTAGAGAGCTGCAATTCTCTTTCACCTCTGTATGGAGCTGCAGACACAGGATTAATACCCCTCTACTGCAGACTTTTGAATATTAAAAGCTAACATTATTCAACATGCAATATAATTTTTTCAATTACACAATCTGCTCAATTACTGAAACAATATCTGGGGTAGACATGAGCACTATTTTGACTATGCACAAATTGTGTTGGTGTAGTGGGGACTGCAACCCTTGATCTATTCAAATCTCCTACCCTCCCCACATGCTAACGACACAATCACTTTAAGTGACAATATACTGGTTTTAAACAGGACAGCTGACTTATTGCATAGAAGGAAGGTCATAAATCATCTTCTTGACAAAATTATAAGCAAATGAAACAACACCTTTGGCAGGAAAGGTGAGGTGGGACTAGACAGAGCTCAGACATGAACTGTCCTATGTTTAAAACTTTGAATGGCAACAACAGAAAAGAAATACTCAACAAGCATTTATCAGTTTTCCGCATCTCACGTACCAAACCTGCCACACACCTGTGCTCATACAGCCCAACATTCTTCAGACGTGTCACTTGAGCAGCCCACAACCTCACATGATGCATCAGCCAACACCTCCGGATGCCTGACATTGCTCCGGCTTTCTGAGTGACCCCAAATCCTCACACTCCCCACCCTGGCAGCGTGTGGGTTGCCTCCCACAGCAACACTTTCAAGGAGAATCTCACCCAACTAAACAACTGAAAAACCTCCAGTGATGGGATCTGAAGGCAATTTCACAGCCTTCAATCAGGAAACAGAGCAACAACTCCGTGAACCACCACTTACAAAGGGCTTAAAATTTCCCATTCATAGGAAGGACTGAAAAATTTCTACTCCAAGAGTTACTACTACACTTGCTAATGCTGGTAAGAAAAATTTGCCTCACGAAGTAACAGCACAGTACATCATCAATTGGTGTAAATTCATCCTCTTCTCCTACCTGAACTGCAGCTCTCTCAGTACCTTGCATATAGATACCAGCACTGGTTCTTTCTGGGACAGGTTAAGATTGTTAACGCTCGTTTTTCAAACCACAGCTGCTGTTTTACAAGAAAAAAGCGTGCGACTTCAGTCACACGAGAATCACCCACAATTTACGTAAACCAGAACACGTGGACTTGCAAATTTTCAGCAAGACAGCTCAACATCCGCAATATTTTATTATGCTCCAAGACAGATGCTAAGCACAACCTGACTTGGAGTGCTCAGTGGAGAGCAAGACAATTTACCTTGGGTTTGTAAAGCATTTCAAAGACAGTGAGAACTGAATGTAAATTAGAGAAAACCTCAGGCAGCACCTGCACCTCCACCACTGACACTTTTCAATGAGCGTTCAGTAACTAAATAGTCGAGTGCTCACAGGACGCGGGACTCTGACACAGGCACCAGTCGATCTCAGATCCATTCATCTGCGACAATACAGTGCTGCAGAGCTCATGCTTTTGCATAAGAAAGCCCATCCCAATCAGCCCTATTCAGAGAAGTGTTTGGGGTATGTTTTACAGAGTTTTCTTGGAAGTACTGAGCACCACTCACTGTGTACAGCTGCACAGAGACACAGCGTAGGCAACCTGCCTCTGTCACTGGGGATGTACCAACACTGAAGTTTAGGAAAACAAGCCCTGTGCAATTCCTTCTTATGCAGGGATATTGGCTTTTATATGGTAGCTCAGTATCTGCTCAAACGTTGACATGATGACAAATGCAAAGAAAAAGGACTAGAATTTCTAGGTAGCCTTTGTCATACACATCTGGTCTGAATCTCAGCCCCGAATCTCCACTTACCATCGATGTTGAGCATCATTTTCCACATGGCAGGACGGACCGACTGATGGAACCCAAACCAGACCTCCCTGCCCCCTCCCAGGGGGTGGTCATAGCCTTCTGGAGCTGAGAAGAAGGAGCGGCCCACAGGGGTGTACCTGGTAAAAACAGGTGGCCACATATTTATGTTCTTGCTTTCCAAACATAAAATTCAAGTAACAAAGATTATGAATGTCATGGTTTAGCATGGTTTGATAACCACTACAGTAACACAAAGTATTATTTTTTTTTAATTTTGTGCTCCAGCAATCTGTGCCAAGAAGCAAGTTTAAACAAAATACTCTGAATGCTTCTGTTCCTATTGCAGTGCTTTTAAATTTAGACAAAACATTTACTATTTTTAGCAATGCAAACCAGTTTCAGTTTTTACAACAAATCAAGAGCTAAGTTAACTTACTCTTCCTGATCTTCTGCTTCAAGAAAGTGGAATCTCCAACAGAGAAGAGTCTGTACAACTGCCTTGTCTATACTGGCCTGACCCTCAAATACCATTTTTCCTATTTCATAGGGAACTTTTGAATACAAGATACATTGAGAGAAGCAAAAACTATGGGGGAAACAAAGAACTAGAGGAAATAATGTTTCTCTCACAGGTAGAAAACAGCTGCTCCTGAGCCTCCACACCTCCTGTCTTGTAATGCACAGGCATTAGTACAGAGGTTAACATCTTCAGATCCAGGGAAGCTGAGGAACACTGGCTTCCACAAAACCACAGGCCACTTTTTTTAGGAGTAAGTTACACCCAGTGAAACCCATCAGAGCAAAGCCATCCTGCTGCATAAAGCCAGCAAACTTCAAAAGTAACTTTCATTAACCAAATCAAGTGAAATTGGCCTCCTCTAAATTTCAGGGTTCTGAGACAAAATAATAAATATGAGACTTTGTTAGGACAGGTGTCTGGTCCCAGCCATGTATTTCAGACATGAGAAGCATGCACTGGTGACAGTGTATTGATGGATTAAAGAGACTCGTGCTTTTCACAGGCACTGCCATCACTTGGCTCAAGCTGAGCAGAACCAGGACAGCAGTGCTACAGCCCACTAGAACCTCTCAGCATTTCAATTAAGGCCTATTATAAATGTCTGCTGTTTCTTGATCTTTTCCAACACACACATCACCTGCTCTGCCTTCAGAAACACTGGTACAAGACTGGCTACAAGCTCCCCATTCAGCTCACCAGCTGAGCTGCAGAGGGGAATGAGCAGTTTCTCTTTTCACCTGTGAAAAAATGGGGATGAAGGTCTCCCAGTGGGGATACTTCAGGTAAAGACAGACTGCAGGAAGACAGTGAACCTACTTCATGGAGGGGAGGTGTCGTAGCACCACATCGACAGCATGAACAGGGTTAGTGCTGATAGGTTTGTCTAGTTCCAGAGGCTCAGGCAAGGTTCTTCCTGTCAAAACTTCATGCAGCAAGTGCCAGCTCACCCGAGAAACAAACTTTATTGACACTTTGAAGGGACGATCTTTTCCACCTTCTCCGGGTAGTGTCACATCCAAATCCACCTGGGCAGGGGAGAAAAGAGAGAAATAAAAAGCAGCTGTTTAACCTGGAGTCTGGTAGCCTTGAGACTCCACTCCTTCCCGTAACTGGGTCAGAGACTCAAAAACTCTGATATTGAAGACACAGCACATTTGATGAAAGTACATTACCAAATGCACAAAATGAAGAGAACTGGGCCCTGACCAAGCAGCAGAGGATCATATAACTTTTTTATCACCTCAAATCAGAAAGCAATACATTCTAGAAAAACTTTGGTTTGTTTCTTTATTCATCATAAAACCATGTATTATAGTCTATAAAATGAAATGTTTTAATAGATTTACCTGTAGAAAGCAGCTACTAAATTCTACAGGAAGTTCTGAATGCAACTATTACATGAACATTTACATACAATAGAATTTGCAGGAAATATACCAGAAGGACTCAGTTTCAGTACAGATACTTCCAGCTTTTCTGAAATCAGCAATATTTAAAGTTGGGTTTTTTCCTCTCCTATGAAGCTGCTACCAACACAATGTCTTCTCAGTTATCTTACCCCAGTAGTGGCCACAGGAAGTGGATTGGCTGTATAGAGGCTTCTTTTCCCATCATAAACTGGTCTACGGTCCCCAAATATTGTCACTTTAAAATGCTGCACCATAGAGTCCACCACGTCCCTGGAAAGGGGGATATTTACATTGAAGATGTTTCTGAAGAAGGATCAGACCTGAGCTGGTTCCCACTCCCCACTGTTTTGCTGAAGTAGTTGCAATAAACAATACTTGAGTGAATTATAAACACCCACTGCTATTCCTCCAAAAGGTGCTTCACATACTTCAACTAAATAAATAAACACTACAGAATAAAACGAGAATCAATGCAAACGCTCAAATACTGGGAAATATTGGTACTGAAATAATTTCATAAACTCCTAGAAATTACCAAGGCCTTTGCATTATCTGTATTATGGAAAACAAGGAGACTGTTACCTTGGAAAAAACCCACAAAGTGGTATTGTGAAAAACAGCACAAACCCCCAACTGGAAGCTCTGCCAGTACTGCCTGCAGTAATGTTTATCTGCTCCATGGTTGATGAGAGTTTTGAATTCTGCCTACACTTGTTATAAACATGAAATGCCCTAACAAAAAAGACTTGGTTGTTAAGTCCTTAATAACCTGAGTTTTTACAAAATCATGTAAAAGCCTGATCCAATTTGCACACAATTACAGATTCATCTCCCTTGCTTTATTATAAATTGATGGCAATAAAGATTAACCTGACACAAGCACTGAAATTACACTTGAAAAACCATCATGAAATTTTCAGCTTATACAAAAATGCTTCTTGATGCGAGTAGTAGTTAGAAAGAGACTTTTGGAACACCTCCAACTGTAACAGGCTGTTGGGATCTGAATTCTTTGGGCAGTCTTGGGGTTTCAGTGGCACAACTGCATCTCACCTGACACACCACAGTTCCCTTATCCTACAGAATGGAAACACTTTCCTTCAGCACATGCAAAGCAGCCTTCCCACACAGCAGCAGCTTCCAGGCACCATGTCCTGGTCAGGCAATATTAACCCAAAGTACTTCAGGAAGATGATAAATATTGACTTCCTCTTGAAGCTGAATGAGCAGCTGCACTTTCACCTCCCAGCTGGGACGTGGGGAAAAGGAAAGAAATTCTCCCTTTCACAGCTCTTGATGTTACTCAACGTGCCCATCTGTACAATTTACAAGACAAATGTATCTTCTCACCTGTTCACCCTCCGAGGACACTTATCTGGTTTGATATCCACCTCATAGAGGTAGACATCAATCTTTGGGATTTCAACTTGGAAGCAGTTGGCCAGCAGTTTAATGGGTTTGCCCATGGTGCCATAGCCGGGACGTCTGGGCACCATGAGCAGGGGCTGTGCCCCCACGGGTCCTGCGAAGGAAAAATCCCACAGATTAGGAGATAAGCACCACAGACAATTCCCTGAACCAACTCTCAGGACAACCAGGCAGGCACCAGAGCCAGCACACTCGAGGAAAGGAAATCAGCTGTCTCCAACAGGATGCTGCCCATGCAATTCCAAACAAATGCTTGCCCATTTTTAATCCTTAAGCCTCCACCTACATCTAGACTGTTCTCTTACTCATGAGCTTCAGAGATCAGCATGAATAAAATCAGGAGCTTTTGTGTAGGAGATTTCCTAAAAAACCCCAACCAAAAATCCAAAACAAAACCAAAAAACCCTTAAACAAAAACCACCCCAAAAATATCGTAGAAAGTTTTACAAGTCTTTTGTGAACACCCTGGTAATAACCAAGGGGCTGCAGAGTACAAAAATACAGAAGTAGCTCTGGACTGATGAACAGGATTTGAGATAAACTCTTCATTTCAGTGCCAATATCAGCTTAGTCTTGGAAGACAGATTATTCTTGAACTTTGCTGGCTGAAAATGGATGAAGAGTAAGACCATTACCTCCCATCTAACTGCCCCCATAAAGCCAATTTGCCAGAAGAGTAAAGACTCAGATTAAGACACAGGATTGTAAAACTCCTGATTACTTGTGGGCTAGAGAAGAATACCCAGAACTGCTCAGAGAAACATCAAATCTGCACTGAGACGGGTATTTTGAAAAGCAGCTAAAATACCTTCCCAGATTGGGTCCATTCTCATCTATTTCATTTGCTTTGCATTACTTACGTGAGAACCCTCCACTCAAGATTTGCATTACTCATGCCTTACAAACCAACACAGTAGTAAACATAGCCCATTTCCCAGAATTTCTACTGGTATTTCCACTTAAAAATACCTCTTTCCAGTTAAGAAACAACAACAAACCCAAAATGCTTGGTAGCCTGAGTTTTAAGAACTTACTCGTGGTACAAATGTCCTGATTTACAGAGCATTTGAACGAGGCAGTGCAAAGTTCTCCCCTCTCCTCCTACTCGGTGACGCAGGCAGCGATTCCAGCCCACTCATTTTCATAGCAGAGTTAAAATGTCAAGTGCTGGGAAAAATGTTTTTTATTTATCTTTTGATTAATCTCCATAATTTCTGTAAAAAACCCTGTATTATCTTGAAGGAAATCATGTCCTGAGAACAGGTGAACATCAAAGCCAAGTTCCTCTGTAACATTTGTCTGGCTCTACCCAGAAAACTACTGAAAAATTCTGAGTGGGGCTGGCTTGGAGCCACAAGATAAAACAAAACAGAAACCAAGAAGCATCATTTAAAACCCGCTCACAGACTCTGCTTATGCAAAACTTGTTCCAAGCATCTGCTCTCTTCAACTTTTCCTTCATTTTAATACTCTCACATGAGTAAAAGCAGCTCTACAATTTACTCCAGCTATATTTGCAGAATATAAGCATAAGCAAAAAGAAGTTACTACCAAACATTTGAGTGGCATAAACAAGTCAACAGCTCATTTTAATATTCTGAAGACATACACACCATAGTTTATATTTAGTTCCTATCCGTAGGAAAGACTAACAAAACTGCTGAAATAAAGATAACATTAAAAAGGTTCTTTGGTCAGCCTTGTGTCCCGCTTACCCAGCTCACCCTGGAAGAAGTTAGAACGCAGATTTTGGCAAACAGGAATTAAGTGACCAATAAACAAATCAGAAGTGCAGGTCTACACACTGTTCAGGTATAACTTTTAAAAATTCAGCTATTTTGCTATTATTGTGTGAATCATCCGCTCCCTTGGACAAATGAACTTAAAAACATGAGTATGCCATTAGTGCCCAAATACATGAGCACCCACTCAGAAGACCCTGCTTTCAAGAGACACTGGCTTGCCAGATTCTGTTATGGAAGTCTTGTGTCAGTGGCTTCAAAGCTGTGACTCAAACACCAATAAAACACAAATAACCAGCGACACTCTGGGGATGGTTCCACCGCTGATCTATCAGTGACTCACCCAATCTCATGCCTAAGTCCTGTGTCAAGCCCATGGAAATAAACACACAGACCAAAAATATTCGAAGTACTATTATTCTACAGAGTACAGGATGCCCGAGTGGCAGATCCTTTCCTTCAAGTCCTTTAACCGTTGCAAAAACAAAGTGGGTCAAGGCTCAAAAACCTTTCTCAAAGCAGCAGCACCGTGAGGCCTCCTCCGCAGGGGATGGAGCAGCCCCTCGGTGCTTCCAGGGAGCTCTGCACTGCTCAGCTGCCCACAAGTTTTAGAGGAGAAACTTCTCTGTGTTAAAGAAACCATTATATTCTGCCATTACAGCACCAGGTATGTACATACCATAGAATCATGGAATGGTTTGGGTTGGAAGGCACCTTAAAGATCATCTCATTCCACCCCCTGCCACGGGCAGGGACACGTTCCACTATCCCAGACTCCTCCAAGCTCTGTCCAAGTTGGCCTTGGACACTTCCAGGGATCCAGGGGCAGCCACAGCTTCTCTGGGCAACCTGTGCCAGGGCCTCACCACCCTCAGAGAGAAGATTTTTTTCCCAATATACCATCTAATCCTGCCCTCTGGGGCAGTGGGAAGCCATTCCTGTGTCCTGTCACTCCAGGCCTTGTAAATAGTTCCTCTCAATCTTTCTTGTAGGCTCCCTTCAGATATATGCCTAGGATGTTCCTAAAAATCCAAGGAAAACCCCCAAACCAAGTCTGTTCAGTGTGCTGGAGCAGAGCTCAATTCATAAAACCAGCTCGGCGAAGTCCCCAGCACTAAAACTCAATGCATTTATAACAGAGAACAATGAACACACAAACAGGAACTAAAACTGGTGCCTCAGACAGATTCTTGGAAGGTCTTTGTGCAGCTAGGGAGCACGTCTCAAGATCACGGAATGATTTGACTTGGGAGGGACCTTAAAGCTCCCCCAGTTCCACTGTGGAAATCACTCTAATGGTTTCAACGAGCTCTAAGTGAGGATCTTTTCTTCCATGGAAGTATCGATGTTCCAATCAAGCTTAAACAGCCGAAAGGGACGGCGATTCCTCGGCAGCCCAGCCAGCACACGGACACGTCTGGCCTGCATCCAAATGCTGGCTGCACCTACCTAGCAACCAGAGAAGCCCTGTCGGAATAAAGCCTGAACACAGCGAGCAGGAGCTCAGAAACCTGCAAATGCTTCCAACACACCATTGTACGAAAAACTGCAGCTTCTGGCACACACGACGTTTTTACAGAATGAAGCAAAATCGTGATCTCCAGCAGGATGCTAATAGGAAACGCAGATTTCCTTACAGAAAGGGCCATCCCCACCAAGCTTTCAGAAAAATTATCTTCTTTCCCATTGTGGCTTCAGCATTATAAAGCCAAACTCTATTAACAAAGATAATTTAGTAGTTTAATTTTTGTTTATACAACAGTTCTAAATCCAACTGGATGGGTGCTGGAACAGCCCAAAACACACCATCAAGGCCTGAGCAGGTAAATACAACTTACTCTGGCTCAGGAAGACGAGGCAGATTTGTGGAACAGGTCTTGGCCTCCGGCTGGAGCTGCACCGGGAAGAGCTCCCCATGAAGGGGAAAACTAAAAGATTCCCTTTCACAGGGCCTCTGGCCTCTACTCAGAGGCCCAGCCTGTGGAGCTCTAAGAAAATCTCATCACTAGCAAAAAATAGCTGAATTCTGGATTAAAAAAATACATAGGGAAGATTTGATTCAAATGCCAGCTTCAATGATCGAGCTCCTTCTGCCAGAAATCATGAATTGCCTCATTTCTGTCACTTGGCCTCACTGGGTGGCATTACATTATTTATGAGTAATGCAATCCATGTTTTCTAAACATTCCTCCTTTCAATTTAGGCTTTGGTTTTTTTCAAAGTTTCAGATGCTAAGTTGTATTCAAACACATCAAAAGCCAACATTTTGATGCCGTGCTCAGTAACTGCCAACTGCACAAGCAAATACCGGTGTGGTAACTCATTCTGGCCTAATGGACTTACAGAAACACAGTGAAGTGTTTTGGGAGAATTTAGAAGACAATTAATGCTTCTGAACCTTTAAAAAAAAATCTAAACACAAAAAGCTTTAAGCCCAAAAAAGCAGCTTATATGCACATAGTGAAGTTAATACCCAATTGCTCTGGGAGAAGAAAATGTGCCAGCCCACACAAACCCTGCAAGACTTTTCCCTGGAAGGTATTTCCACAGACCAAACTCAGGAAGGTAAAAATTAGCTCAAGAAATACTCTTTGATACCTTCACCTCTGAGGATGAAACAATTTGTAAAGTTCATACTCTGAGTCAAACAACTCCCACAGCAACTCCAGTGGAAATCTGCCACTGTATCTCGCAGCAGAATAACTTTTGAAGGCAACTATGAATCACCCCCCTTCCCTGCTCTACCACACCCACAAAAACAGGACTTTTAATGGACCTCCCAAATCACTACTCTGAACTCAGAGAGAAAAAAGCCACTTCTGGGGATTTTCTCTGCCCAAAGTTTGTATGGAAAATAAACAGAACGTTAAGGATGCCTGCACTGCTTCATTAAAAATTGAAATTAAAAAGAAAACAGTCCAACACAATTTAGCACTTTTAACACAAAAAGCTGTGAGTTTTGAAAGAGCAATGTAGGACATGGAAATGAAGACAATCAGCACTGATCCAACTTGGTTACACCACAGAACATCCCCCTGTTGGTTGCTTGAACCTCCCTGCCTTTTGGAAGTTTACTGAACACCCTCCTGGTGGAAGTACAATGCCTGACACTGGATTTGATCTGTGCTGAGAGCAGCTTTTCCTTCACTTCACTTTCCCAACTGAACATTTTACTGCTGTTCTGCAGTTTGGTTTCACCACAACCCATGCCCCAAGCAGGCACCTTCACATCCTGCTCCCACTTCCAGTGATGTTTAAATTCCATGGACCAGGAGAGCCATACTTCCCAGGTTCCTTAGCCTAAGCCTCTCACACAAACTGGACATCACCTACAGCACTGCTTCACCCAAGATGTCCTGGCACATGCTTCCACTTTACTCCAGGGATACTCACACACCAATCTTTTTTCCCCACTCTACTTATTTTATCCCATGTTTTCCCTTCATGCACAGAAAACAAAGCACATCTCAGTGTCCTTCTCCCTTTCACGACAGAGCTTTAATCCTCATTTGTTCCACCAAGGATGGTTTGTGTCCTCCTGTTCCAACACCCCAACGCTTGGAACATGAACACTGCACTTCCCTCATCACAGAGCAGACATGGGAAGAACACTGCAGCAGCTTTGCTAAAACCCAACATATTGCAGCCTAACAACAGGTAAATTCACTTCAAAGGAAAATTTAACCATTTATGGGTTCCTCTTGCACATCTGTTTATCAGGAGACAACTACAATTGCACCAGGTTATAATTAGAGTTTATTTAACACCGTTTAAGAGAGCATCATATGGATACCACCAGATTGCTAAAATCCTGCATCTTAAAAAATTTTCAACCATCACAACCTCAAGCCAGGCAATAGCTGAGGTAAGGAGTTTTTCCAGCCAAATCCATTATTGTCCTTAAATCTCCAAGTACGTTAGAAAAGGATCTCCATATGGAGATGAGAAGGCACTTTTTGTGTTGACACCTTCCATCTCAGTCTTGTATTTTCACCACCTGTGGTACCTATTCAAGTGGCAGACATGGAACTGCAGGTGACTTTGGACATTCCTTTTGCCATCGAGGTACAGCCAGAGAACTGCTGATTAAACACTGCCTAACCCTCAACCCTCCTCTGCTGTTCTGCCAGAGTTGGAATAAATTATCTTGAAAAACTTCATCAGAACTTCCTTCTCCAACCCTCAAAATCCATTTAAAACACAAAGTTGATAAATATTGAGCACATGCTTTCCTAACAAAAGGATGAAACGGCCAAAATGAGAGGATTTTCATAGAACCACAGAACGATTTGGGTTGGAAAAGACCTTAAAGGCCATCCAGTGCCACCCCCTGCCACGGGCAGGGACACCTTCCACTGTCCCAGGTTGCTCCAAGCCCCGTCCAACCCGGCCTTGGGCACTTCAAGGCATCCAGGGGCAGCCACAGCCTCTCTGGGCAATAACCACCTCGGAATGATTATTGTGAAGCAGCACACCCAAAGGCACCAGAATTAGCCCTAAAACTCAGCGTGAAGACACACAGGGGCCAAATACCCGGTGTGTGCCCGGCAGGAGCTGCTCGAAGGAGCGCTGCCCGGTCCCGCCGGGCTCTGCGGGTCCGTCCCTCGGGCACCGGCACGGCGCGGGTTACGCAAGCCGGGCACACCGGTTATGAAATACCGACAATTCCTCCTCCACCTCCGGCACGGGAAGCCGGACACGGAGAGGCTCGGCCCCGGCTCTGCCCGGTACCGGGGCCCTGCCCGCGGGGCTCAGCTCCTCCCGCCCGATCCCCCACGGGGTGGGCTCGGCCCGGCCGCTGCCCCGCGGCACCGGGGCGGGCACCGGGAGTTGGCGGGGGTGGGGCGGGGGGCCCGTTTCCCGACCCCGCCAGGCCCCGCCGGGCCCGCGCTCACCTGCGCTGCCGATTTCCATTCATGGAGCTGGGGCGCAGCCGCTCGGGGCTGCGGCGGCCGGCGCGGGGCTGCGCTGGGCGGCGGTTCCTCCGCCGCGCTCCCGGCTCGGCCGCTCCCGGCGCTGCTCCCGGTGCCGCTCCCGGAATCCCCGGTGCTCCCGGTGCCGCTCCCAGCGGTCCCGGCCCCTCACGCGGCGGCGGAGGCGGAAGTGGCGTGGCCGCCCCGCAGCCCCGGCTCGCGCGGCCGCTCCCGCCCCGCCGCGCGCGCGCGCCCCGCACGCCGGAAATCCCGCCCGCGCTTCCCCTTCCCCCGCGCGCCCCTTCCTTTCCGGGGGAAGGGGAAGCGCGGCCGGAAGCGGGCGGGGCGCGAGCCGGCGCGGTTGCTGCGGCAACAGTGCGGGGGAGGCGGGAAGGGCGGCGGGAGCCGGCGGGGCCCTCAGGGCCTGGGGAGCGCGGGGGGGGGAGCCCCGCAGGCACCGGCGGCTGCCCCGGAGCGAGAAGGACGGGGCTGGGACACCGGGAAAGCAGAGCATGAGTCCATCGGGAGTCAGAGCGGAAGCACCGGGGGATTATTCCCGACCCCGCAGTGTTGTGGTGCTTCAGTACTACGCATTATGTCTGCGGCGTTCTCTCCCTGCCGCAGCAGCTGCCGTGTGCGGCGGCTTCGAGGGCTTCCAGCTCGGTCCCCGGTGAATTCAGCTGACGTTTTCTTAATCCTCATTAAACCCGCCAGGAGAAGCCCCGCGCCCCGGCCCCGGTGACGCCCAGGTGTTCCCATGCGCAGGCCATGGGCTCGCTGGATGGGAGCGCCCGGAGCCCCCCGCACGGCCCGCACGCTGGCCCCGCTCTGCGCTGCGGGACCTGGAACACGCGGAACGTGTCCGGCCGCGACAGCGCTGCGGGACACACAGGGTGCTCGGGCCCTGAACAGGCTCCCCGGGGAATGGTCACGGGCCCGACCCTGCCAGAACTCAGGGAGTGTTTTGACAACGCTCTCAGGGATGCACAGGATGGGATTGTTGGGGTGTCCTGTGCAGGGCCAGGCAATGGACTCGATGATCCTTGTGGATCCCTTCCAACTTAAGGATATTCCATGATTCATGATTCGATGATTCACTATATCAACATAAATTCAGAGCTTATGCCTGCCCTGTTCTAATTTTTTGAGACTTTTTAGCAATGTTCAGTACCACTTTGTTAGAGATTTGTTACACAAACTGGCACCAAACAAGCAGATGGATAAAAGGAGCAATCGGCATGTAGGGAAGAGATTTGAATGTAACAGACGTAACAGGCTCAGTGCTAGGTCAGGCAGTAACACCTTTACCTCTATTTCTTTTGCCCTCAAAAGATCATTTTTTGGTAAGAGC
The DNA here is from genome assembly GCF_020740725.1 of Corvus hawaiiensis. Taxonomy (NCBI): domain Eukaryota; kingdom Metazoa; phylum Chordata; class Aves; order Passeriformes; family Corvidae; genus Corvus; species Corvus hawaiiensis. The sequence continues at coordinate 4,667,539 of NC_063235.1, forward strand.
AGTATATTGGGACTTGTCCAAGTAGGTTTGAACCTGCTACTCATTGTGAAGAAACAACATCACTTTTTCTGGTAGTGAGAGGGGCCCTTCCCCTGGGAAACAACTGGGAAGGTACTGAAGAACTGGAATTTTGGGCCAACAGAAGTTAAAGATCCATAATCCAAATTTCAGGATCATTGTTAAGAATTACCACCCTGAAGACTCCTATCTGAATTAGTCTTTAAAAGCAAAAATTTAGTTATCAGGTGAGTGACACAGTAAGGATTTTAAACCCATGCAAATTAAAGGTAAACTACTAGAATATTTCCTTAACTGAAATTGGGAGTGGGAAATGTGATCGCCAGCATGAAGCAGATACGTGGGAGAGAGGCATCTCTGCAAACACACATCCCCGAGGGGCAGCACATCTGGTCCCACAGCTTGGGCACTGTAATCAGCACCAGGGCCGGGCTCAAATGCCAATCTAACACTTGAAACCAGTTTTCTGACCTGTTTTCCAGGACTCCAGAAGCAACTGCACAAGGCACGATTTGCTGTTGCACCTCTCACATAAAAAGCCCCTTTAAAACTGCAAAAGATTCTGTTGTGTAGTAGGAATCACTTAAAATAGGTGATACAACCCACAAAGCAGCCAGATGTGTGCAGGACCTGTACAGGTGCCCAGCTTGGGACAGAACGTTCTGGTAAATTAACTAACGAGTACCTGCATGCCATTAGCAAGCACTTCCTTAAAATTCCTTGGCATTATTCAAAAACCCAGTCACAGCTCAACTGCTAAATCATTCATTGGCTTAAGGGTCTGTTCCTGCACCTTTGTAAGGTAAAACAAAGAACTCCTCCTACAAAGAATTCAGAGGATGGCAAACAACCTCCTGTTCTGGACCCTAAAACTCAACCATAAGCTGCTGGCATGGGAGAAGACTACGATGTTTGCAAGAATTACAAAGCTGGGAAATGCAAAACATGATGGGAAATGCAAAACATGAGGCAGTGCAGAAACCCCGAGGATCAAGTTTAACCTCAATCCAAAAGGAGACTGAAATCCGTTCTTAAAGCGCCTCAGAGCCAAGAGCCCCTGAAGCACTCGGTGAGGCTGGAGGAACAGCAGATTTTGATGTACATTTCTGTTATCTAATGACCCAGGAACCCAAATTCAGTCAGTTTTCAGGTGACATTTTAATAAAAAGTGGAATTGTACTGTATTCCCAGAAGTTTTAAGCACATACTTGTTTGCTTAAGTGTTTCTCTCATTAAACTGAGATCTGGACAGTGAGGGGTGTTGGATCCTCTGCAGTGTCTGATGCAATTCAGCTCCAGTCAGCGTTTCCCTGTTTGTCCCCCAGCCTTTCCTGAGGGAATGACTGGGATGCGCATGTCCCTTCCCACGAGATGTGACTCAGGAGTGTCACCCCGACATATTCACATTGCTTTTATTTAGGTCTTCTGCCAACAGTTACAGGGTAACAGACACTTGGGACTGCAAAGTCGACGTTGCAAGCAAAAATCAGGACCAAGGAAAAAAAAAAAAATCCACAAAGGCAATTAAATCAAATCCAATATAAATACAATGTTCTGGAGCTCTTTAATCATACTGCTTTCTTTAATAAAGAGGTGGTTAGGATCTTACAGTATTTTCTTTTGGCCTAATCCAAGGATTTTGTTACTCTTCACCAGTCTTAATTCCACGCATACAAAAAAAAATTGATATTCAACCTTTAAAATATAAGCCATATTTTCTTAATAAAATAAGTTTTATGCTGCTGCTTGTTTAGTAAGTACTGTACATCAACTGTTCACGGCTATTTAACAAATGGACCATACAGAGTTCAAGCTAGAGCAAAAAAAACCCACAAGAAAAATAACAACCGAAACGGAGCGTCCTGTAAACACCCTATGTACAGTCCCACACTTGCTCGTAGAAAGGAGGTACGAAAGGGGCTGGAAATCGAACACAAAAGCACTGGAGTCCTGGAAATTTTCTTTCACAACTATTGAAGTGCAAATCACTCAGGCAAGATATGAATTTCACTTGTTTATTGCTCTCTTGCTGTCTGGCTTCCCTTCCTGAAACAATCACATTCTTTTATTTCACACTGATTTTCCAAGAAGAAAACCTTCCGCGAGGCAACGCTGGATGCTTGGGCTGTTTGACACTGAGACATCGGGTCGTACGTGTGCGATCCCAGAACACCCCAACTGCCCTGGAAGCTGCGGGGAAAGGGCAGAGCAGCCCTCCCGCCCCGTTCTGTTCAGATATGAGATAAGGGAAACAACAGCATTCAACAGGTAAATGAAAGCTACTCCTCTTCCCACAGAACTGCATGCACTCGGCGACTTCCAGTCGCAGATGGAACTCGTGCGCATGGAGAAGGCAGAGACTCGGAGCTGACTGGGATGCCCGTGTGGGGTTTGTGGCTAACTACGGATCCTGATATGTACCTGGGGTAACACCTATCCGCTACAGGCAGCAAAACGCACCTCAACATGCAGCTACTCGTTTGCATCTCGGACAAGAGAAGGGGAGAAATGCCGATGCCGGAGTGCGGAGAGGGTACGGTGCATAGTCCGGTATAGAAAACATGCGGGTCACTCCAACCTCTCTAAACTTCTTCGAAGTGGAAACAGGGTTTAAAAGGGCACAGCAGCTACTGAGTTTGGCTTTTTTGTTTATCCAAAACCATGAAAACCCAATGCAGAGGTGAAGTAAGGGCAGAACACGATCTGCAAGTCAACAGCTGAGAGTTTCAGAAGCTGTGAAGCTTTTGTGTAGTTAAAATTGCTGTTAAAAGTAGGTGCTACATCAGCAAGTCTTCATTCATAGTTTTCTATGAACAGCCACCTTACAAATGAGTGCAAATCTTAAAGGTCCGTTTTACATTTCAAGTCTCAAGGTTAAAAAAAATTGTTACAGAGCAACAAGCTGTTTCTGTAAATGCCCACACTATCTCTTTTCAAATGGTTAAAAATGGCATGTGCTATGCCACAGCTACTAAAAGACATTTCAGAATTCTAGACCCAACTAAAACACTAAAAACGAGGAACCAAAATACCTTTGCCCCTCGCTGCAGAGCAGCAGCCAGGCGCGTTCCGGTGTAATGCTGGTGAACAAACTGATTTGCAGAGAGAACCTTGACCTTGACCCCGATTTTATTCTTAATGAGGAGCTTTCTAACACCAGGTGAGCGGGAACAGCCCCTCTGAGATCGTTTTGCTTTCAATGAACACAAGCCAGAGTTCGGAGGATGAGATGGAGGTGCTGATTGGTGTCACTATGCAGGCACTTGTGTAGAGGAATGTAGGCTTCTCATGTTGACACTTAGTGTTGATGTGTTCCCTACGCTCTAAAAGCCTTCCTAAGAGTTCCCTACCTACTGACCACAGATAGTTCCTGGTCTCCTCCCCACCTTGAGGATATACAGCAGTAGAGGTTGACACAAGGTGCAAAGGAGGATAAGAACCAAACACTGTGGTCTTGAGGAAAAACAGGACTGTGCTAAACGTAGGATCTTCACCAAATGTGACATCAGTGGGCTCAGCACTTAGTTTGCATAGCATAGTGATGTCTTCACTGTTCACAAACACGTTGCCCCAAAAGAAAATGGGAAGAGTGAATTCCCGGGATTAGGACAGCTCAATGCGCCAACATGACCGGTGTCGTTTTCATGAAGGCAAGGCAAGTTTCAACGTCAGAAAGTACAAACCAAAGAGGTGTAGATGTGCTTCTGTCCGCGCGCGGGCCAGGGGCAGCGCTCGCGTGGGGCCGCCTGGGAAACGCGTTCGGCAGGAAAATGATACCAGAGCTCTTCCCCTCAGAGCGTGGCAGGAGCGTGCACCTCGTTTGTCTCTTGAAGGAAGCGCTGTGAACACTTTCATAGAAAAAACCCCAGATAATGTGCCCGGATGATATTGGTACTGAGCTGCCACCACAGCCCCGCCACCGTGCGTACGGTCACTGTGCAGCAAAATGGGTCTGAAAAGCAGTGACCAGGTTCCTGTGGGGAAAAAGGCTGTTTTCCTGGTACAAGCACAAATCAGGGGTTTCTCCCATGACAACAACAAGGATTTCATCATTCTAAGGAACAAGCTGGTGTGCTTTCAGAATAAAAACCCTGGGCATGAGAGCAGTGATACCATGACACAAAGAGCAGCAAAACCTAGCAGCAGAGAGGGTGAGAGCCTGGAGGTGCTGGAGGAGGGGATGTGGTAGGTGGGAAAGCAGCCGGCCCGGGCAGACACGTGCCAAATGCACACAGGCAACGGGTGCTGTAGAGCACCTGGCACAGCACGGGCTGCAGTCGGCAGCACTCATCAGACAGAAACGTTGGAGAGCTGCGGCGTGAACACACACAGCTTCAGGAAGTGCAGGGATGTAAACTCTGAGAATGTTAATGACTTGTGGATTTTGGCAACAGACTCAATATAGTATAAAAATAATGTTTAGTAAAAAAATCCCGGTGTCCATCATAAAAATTCAGGGGGGAAAAAAAAGAAAGAAAAAAATGGATAGCGCTTTCTGTCCTCATGGGATGGAGATGCCCCCATTTGTCAGAAACAGTTTTAAATAACAAGTAGTACATTGGAAACAACAATGGGTCAGCAGCCATTAAACGTGTCCTGTATGAAAGTGCACATCTTTCAATGGGGTTTAACCACCGTGAGGTCGTGATCTGACACAAACTGCAACTGAGGACCATAGAAATTAACTCCTTCTGATGGAAATATGGACCACCATCAAGACAAGATTACTAGTTTCCTTACAAGATTAAAAACATTGAAATTTTGCAGCATCATAGTAAGGCACTCACCCATGGAAAAGTCTGTGACTGTTGCTTCGAGCGGCAGCAGCTGACTAGCTTGTAACACGAGGAAGACAGTTTTCAGTTCTGAGCTAAGTGCTAGGGTGCCTTACATTATCCGGGGGGAATTACTTGGGGGTGGGGAACTGTTAGTGTTACAATTCTCCTATAAACTAGTTGGTTTTTTTTTTTCCCCTCAACCCATTAAAGCATCTCATAATCTAAAATATTAGTTTTATAAATCTAGTCTTCTGTTTTAAGGCTCTAAAAATCCCCTCCCCCCAACCCCCACAAAAAATACCTACCAGCGCCTGATGGGCAACGGAGGACCAAAGCCGCCAGTTCACAGTCAGAAGTCTCTAGTATTGCATCTTAAAAATGAAAACCTGCTTCCGCCTCCCGGGAGTTTTATCCCTTCCCTTGAATGCCTTCATGTGTTTGGTCAGGTCAAAATTTTGCAAAGCCAGAAAAAATTAAAAAAATAATCATCATCATCATCATCATCAGTCTCTTCCAATCCTACAAAGGTGTTGGATCGTTCTGTCCCATGGTGCTGGTCTCCTGCCTCGAGTTGACGCTGCCTGCCCTGCAGTGATTTCTCATTGGAAAAAAAAAACAAGGTGTCCCAATGCTTCCTTTTTTGTATGGCTCCTACAAATCTGAAAGCTTTCTTGAGTGAGGTAACAAAAGTTAGGCTTTCAAGCAAAGTACATGGTACGTAAAGTGTCCTGATGAACCTGCACAGCCTTCGCCAAGGCCTGGGGGTCTCTGCCGTTGCTCTGTCCAGATATATGGCTGCCCTCGCCACTGAAAATCAAGGAAATCACTGCATAATTATTTCATATTTTTCCCCCAGGAACGCTGAGAAACTCCCCTGGAGATGAGGATCAGCTGAGTGCTGGCAGCACAGGAAGTGACCTCACTGCAGTGCACAGGGATGCTGTGCACGCTGGTGACCACGCCTGGACTGCAGAGATTCCAGCACCTTGAGGCAGCTGGAAATACTCAGACACCCCAGAGATGCTCCCACAAGCCCGGGATGAGCTCAGGATAGGATTTAACCCTCCATTATCCCCGTTCCCACTGTGCTGGGCCTTACGAGGCTGCAGCTACCTGCAGGTCTTCCCCCGGAAAGGCTCTGCTGCAGCACTCTCGGACACAGGCACTTTGAAACATCAAGGTCCCCTGCCCACGCCTGGCTCTGCCCTCCCAGGGCCACAGGCTGTGCCCCTCACCTGTCGTGCTCCTTGTCCACGAGATGGTACCGCGCCCGGAACGCCACCAGCCGGGCATAATAGGCTGGGGCTGGGATGGAGACAGAGCGGGTGCAGCGCACGTAGGTATGGCACAGCTGGTACGTGAGGATCTGCAGCTCGTCCGCCGTGAACCGGTTGTCATCCCAGAGCACGTAGTAGTGGGACGGCCGGCTCGTGCCCTGAGGAGGGGACCAGTGTGAGAGGTGCTGCCTGCACCTGGATGCAGCTGCCTCTCATCCCCATCATCCCCTCCCTGATCCAAATGATCTGTCAGCCAGCCTGGGCAGGAGGGACGCCTGTGCTTCCCTGCTGTGAGAACCCTACACAGCGTGGCAGGAAAGCCCTTGGCACCAAGGTGCAAAGCAGTACTAATGCTGCTGCCTGTTCCCTCTGTGCCACACAGCCCACTGCATCCCCCACTGCATGCCCACCGAGCCGGGCCAGCTCCCGCTGTCTGTGCAGGGGAGGGGAAGCCGAGCAGCCTCCCTTCTGAAAGCAGCTGCAGATTACACAAGTGCAGTTTTCCCAGTCTGGTTTCTGACTAATCTTGGCTGCCTGCAGCCAGGCAGCTGCAGAGCAGGCAGGGATGGCTGGCCTGGCTCTCCCACCCAAGGCCAGACAGCAGGTCCCTGCTGATGACGAGGTGCCCTGGCAAGGCCGGCATGCTCAGACACCAGGCTAAAAGCTGCTGACTTGGCTGCTCTGAAGGAGCAAAACCTCTTAGGAGAGACCCTTGGCTCCAGGAGAGTAACTGAGTACATGCCACACAGTGCAGCAGCAGCACAGACCTGGCACCTGCTTGCCGAGCCACCGCAGCGGCAGCTTAGATCCAACTATCCTCAAATCCAACTGCCCACGTCTCCATGCTAGAGGGAGGCTGTGACAGGGCCAGGACAAATGCACGAGAGCACAATCTGCAACAGCAGCCAAAAAACCCAGCAGCATCCCAAGAGCCAGCACTGCAGCGTGGTACCTGAATGCCTGCATGACTGCACAGGTAGAAGTCAAACTCAAAGGGGTGGGTGATGTTGGTATCCACTGTGGTTCCTGCTGGGATGTTCCCACTCTTTCCAATCTGCAGGGAATAGAAAGAGATCCAAGCACTGCAGAGTTTGGTTATTTCCAGTTGCCAAGAGCACTGTCATTAACACAGCTGCCCTGCCCCAGGGCCATGGTGGAGGGTCCCCATCTCAGTCTGAGATGCAGAGACAGTCTCCATGCCCATTCAGGGGGAACAGAAGCAGTTCATCCTACTCTGCTCTCTGCCCAAACAGGCCTGCTTGCATTTTTTTCAGGCATTAACACCAGGCATGACATAGAGACATAGCCAACAGCATGGAAAAGAGAGCAGCAGGGTGAGGGCTGGGCAGGGGCCCATCCTACTACAGAGATGAGGATTAAGTGAGCAAAACTCCAGGGATCCCTGCAGAGCACGTGCTGGAACCTGTGCCACAAGATACTGGGGCTTTTACATCCTGATCAAAAACTGCCCTTAGTTCCAAAGATTAAATCTTTCTGCTCATGTGGAGTAGCCTGGTTAGACTCAATCTAACCATTAAATTCAGATGAAATCTAGGAATAGTGACAGCAATCAATGTTACTACAGAGTACACATGAACAAGCTGTGAGCAAGCAACGGGTTATTCAGCCTGTCACGTCAGCAACTCCAGCTATCACCAAAACAACAGATGTTTTCAAGCTGACAGAGGCTATTTCAAGAGTCACCAGGATCATCAGCACTCAGTAACTCATAATAACAGCAAACAGCTGGCTGGGGTTCTAGAAGCAGACTAATCCATGTGGCTGCAGGAGTCCACTGAGCAGCACGTTTCATTCAGAACGAGCTCCTCCTGCCAGTGGTGAGATTTCCCCTTGGCAAAGCCAGGGCTGGCTCTTTCATCAGACAGGGATGAATCAGCCGCCTCCAGCCCTGGCACACTGCAGCACTCACCCTCTCATTCTTGTCTGCACAGAAGAGACGGGTGTGATGCCTCTTCTGGACGACAATGTAGGTGATGCCAGGCTGGTAATCCTTTTCCAGTTTGATGCAGGCATCTCGGATCGCCAGGAGCTCATAGTGTAGGATCTGGAGAGACAAGGGCACACAGAATGAGGGGACACACTGGCACCCAGCTGTCCCTGGGCACCCTTAAGGAACCTCAGAGGAGCCGATGCAGTTCCACTGGCCAACAGGGATCTGAGGGTTCCTCACCTGTGGGAGCTGCCCCTCAGGAACACCATCGCGGTAGAAGATGATCCTGGTGGGTTTGAAGCGTGTGGATTTGTAGAACTGGATGAGGAGCTCCCTCACCATGTAGGACAAGTCCTCGATGATCTCTTGGCGAGGACGCTGCACGCGCACCGTGGCACAGTACCGGCTTGGGTGGGCGTCCATGCTGCCCACAACCTGCAGCGACAGACAGGCCAAGCCCATGTCTTACACCAGGAAGGACAGAGGGGATGCGGGACATTCCCAGCCTCCACCTGCTTCCTCCATGCACAGCTGGCCATGGGCAGAGCACCTGAACTCACAGATCAGATGGGACAGCAAATACTGTACAGGCAATCAGTGCCCAAAAGGGACACCCCTGGTCATGGCCACATCTGATGTCATACTCTGCCATGTCCTTTGCAACATTTATGGGAATTTCCAGTGAGACAACTTTGGTTGGTGCCACTGAGTGCCGTGGCTGTGGGGACTGCTGCTGCTCTGCCCTTGTTTCACTTCTCCTGCCTGGCAGCGAGAGGGAGTGGGGCTGCCCCAGACAGCCATGGGCTGCCCCAGATGGCCAAGGGCTGCCCCAAATGGCCACGGGCTGCCCAAGGACGTGGTGGGTCGAGTCACTGCACGGCAGCCATTGAGCAGAGAGTTCCCACTGCAGCACAGGGCAAGCCTCAGACACATCAGAGCAAGAGGTCAGGGGCAGCCAGGCTTGACTGTGACACAGGGCTAGTGGCACAGCATGAATCAGGTGCTGGCCCAGCTGCCTCACTCCCCACGCTCAGCAGCAACTGCGCCGTGCGCCCCATGTCCCTCGAGCAGAGAGGAAGCACCACAGACCCCACATCCTCAGCAGTGTGAATCTGCTGCCCCTGCCCTCCCCAACACTTTCACTTTTGCTTCGCAAACAGAGCTCTGGGGTTGGGGCTCCTCGGCCGGAGCCAATGTGTACAATAGAAACTGTGCCTTTAGTTTCAGCCACAGACCCACTTCTATCGTCCAATCAACAACACACCAAGGACAAGGTCAAGTTGCTCCAAAGACTCTACCCTTTTCCTCCCATGCAGCTTCAAAAAAGCTTTCACAAAAAATTAAGAAGAAAGCCCTAGTGGTCCTGCACAAACCACAAAAGATGTTTTCAGAGGTGAAGCTCTGCCGCCAGGAAACAGACTGTTCTGTCCCACCCACACCTACAGCAAACAGCCCAAAGCCTTTCCCAACCCCTTCTAATTAAGAAAAAAACATTCCTCCAAAGATGCTTTTTCATGCCAAGGAAAACCTGAGCTGTGAGTCCTGGAAATTTAAGAACTTAATAGGAAAATGCTGACGTGCTTATCCTGCATGGCAATGAGCACAGGGCAGTGTCTCTCAGCCCAGTGGAGGGCACAAGCTGTCCCTGCCTCCACTGGCACCGAGCAGCACTTCGCTCCATGGATGCTCATTATTCACTTGAGGAGAAGGCAAATCCTCCTGCACAAAGGGCTCAGAAGCCTGGTCACCCCAGCTTCCCCCATGTCCCAAACCCCAGCTCTCCATCAGGGGAAAGGTCCCTGAAGGGTTGCAGGTGGGTAGGGATGCCCAGGATGACACCACGCAGCACCAAGCTCCCAGCACACTTGGGGCTGTGCTTGGGGCCGGCACATCACGAGCCCCATCTGGTGGCAGCTGCCAGTTTCCCCGCGGCTCCTAAAAACTGCAGCTTCCCTGCGGAGAGGCAGGAAGGGATCGGGACGCAAATCCCAAGGACTGGGATAAACGTCTGACAGGGCACAGGCCCACCCTGAGAAGTGTCATCATGGGGACAGCAGCAACACATGGACCTGAGTCCCATTCCAGCTCCTGCATTCTGCAGGGTTTTTGGGCACCAAACTGTGAACTTACAGCCGTTATCGAAGGTTTCTTCCCATCTCCTGCTGGCGGGTGAGTGACATCAGCCCCGAGGAAGATCACCGGCTGCTGAAAGACAGCAGAGCTGATGGGAGAGAAGAAAAAACAAGCAGTCAGCCTTTGGGGCCATCTCAGGGTGATGTACAACCCAATGGAGATGAGCAGATGACATCAAGGACATCTCCTGACCTCCAGCTTTGGCCTGGACACATCAACAAAGAGAAACAAGTTACAAACCCCCATTTCAAAGAGCTACTTTATGCAGGCCCCCTCTTCTCCATGTAAAGCCAGGCAGGCAGCACCACCAGGGACTTGGGATACAACCCCAAAACTATGAGAGGCAGGGGCCATACGAACCGCTGGTGAGGCACAAGGATGTTGTTGATCCCGCCAAGCTTGACGTTGATCTTGAGGCAGAGGTTGGAAAGGGTCTGTGGGGAAGTTTTCACCACATTCTTGACCTGAACGCACTGTGTGGCCATTCCCAGGAGAGTGTCCCCAACACGCTTCACCTCGGCTGTGGGCAGAGGAAGCAGGTGAGCACACAGGCAATCAGCACCGCACCACTTCCAGAAGCACCCTTGGGAATAGGGAGAGAGAGCCCTGCAGGAGCCAGCCCGGCTGAGGCAGAGCAAAGCCCTTCTCTCTGTGCTTGCCCCAGACGCACCGTACACCGGCGTCTTCCCTGGCAGGATGACAATGATGAGCTGAAGCCCTGAATAGGTGTTCTTGAGGTGTCGGAACATGGGCTCCACGCTGTCTGCACCCTGGGCGTACTTGCAGAAGCAGGGCTGGCCCTGGATCGGCATCCCGGCGTCCTTGGAGATCTTGCGTAGCTGGTCTGTGAAGTTCCTGTGCCAGGAGGAGAAGCCATGAGCCCCGAGGCCTCGTGCACAGCAGCTATGCCACCAAGCGTGGAGCCCCACAGCCGAGTGCTGCAGCACAGGACAGAGACAGGGCCATCACATCACCTCTTGGTGGCTCTATGGCACCCAGCACATGCATGGCACAGGAAACACAAGACCAGGCTGAACTGTCCCCTCTCGGTGCCCTCTTACCCACGTACTGACTCTTTCTAATGCAATGGAGCTGAGCCCTTCTCCCTTAGGAAGCTGGAGCAGCGGGGAACAAACCTGCTGCCTGCAACAGCTGATTTCCAGGTGACTGCAAAGCTGATGCCAGCCTGCACTTACCACAATTCAGCCACGCTCTGGATTTCTGGAATGCCAAGGATTGATTTGATGCAGCGAGAGCCAGAGGGAATACAGGGCTCACAGCTCTGCTGCAAAGGGATCACGAGAGGAGTGCGGTGTCACTCCCATCTGCGCCCACGTACTGCAGACATGGACACTGAGCTCTTCCAAACCCCAGACACTGACCATGCCAAACACCCAGAAGAGACACACAAAGCACTCACCTTAATGCATCCACTCTCAGTCAGGAGAAACCTGAGGCCCCAGCAGAATCCAAAACCAAAGTGACCATTTCCCTAAATTAAATAAACTGTTCCCGCTGTGTCACTTAGCTACAGAAACATATTCTCTAAGCTACCAAAGCTTTTCAGAAAGCCCAAAACTTCTCTGTAATAACCCATAGGAAATTAGGATGCTTCCTACATTAATTACATAATTTCAGATTATTGAGGAAACTTTTAATCCTCAGAACCCCCTCTCTCTGGGGAGATTCAGTCTTAGAAGAGTTCCATACAGGTTTAGAGCTGGGAGTTTCAGCTCCCAATACTGCAGCTCCCCAATGCAAGGAGTAGATCGAGGAGAGCCTGACTGACAGCTCACAGGTATTCACTCCAACCTGGCAGCTTTGTGATGGCTTAGGGACCATTGGCAGCTGGGACAAACAGTTAGGCTCTCTGGATAAACCAAAAGCAACAGGAACTGGACACCCCACATCAGATTGGTACCACGAGCAGTGGAGCACCCTGCAGCTCCAGCACTGGCAATACCGGACATGCAGCCCCTGGCTGTGAGCAGCAGTGTGGCTGTCCCTGGAGCCACGGCCCCTCTGGCTTCCCCCACCCGCATGGGCTGCCCCTTTCCTTACTTCAGCACCTCCTCTCGACACTGCTTCTGCGGGGCAAAGCAGGCAATGGCCCAGACTTTGATCTCAATGCCGTTGTAGAACTGCTTCCCTCGCATGTCCCACACGCCCTGGTTGGGAGTTGCAATGGCCCGGTTCTGCAAGGCAAACAGACGGTCAGAGCGCGGCCGCAGCCTGCCCGGCCCCGCAGCCCCAGAGCCCCCGCACGGGCTGGGGCTGTGCTCCCTGTCCCAGTGCTGGAGCTGGAGCTGACTCCCTGGTGATGGGCAATCCACAGCCTCAGCTCCTCAGCAGTGACAGAAAATTCACCCAAACTGCCCTACCCTGAGCACGCCTCTCCTCTTCATCTCATCACCAATGACTCTTGGCTATAACTTTCAGACCAGTTATATTGCAAAAAACCCAAAAAACACAAACCCAAGGCACTTTGGTAAAGCATTCCAGCTCTTAACAGGAAGGTAACACAACTTTTGCTCAGAAACAGTGTTTCTAGGTGTGACAGATCTCCCTGCACAGTGCAGCTCAGCCCAGGCAAGAGCAGCCCCAACTTACCCGGCCTCCATACTGCAGGATGGGAGCCGGCAGGACCCGCCCTGTCACCTCCGTCATATCATCCTTCACCTTGATCCCAAACTCCTGAATGTATGGATCCAGGTTGTAGCTGGCATTCTTCATCTGCAGAGGGAAGGAAGGGCCATGAGAGGGAGTGAGACCAACTGCTGCATGCCAGGCAGCTGCAGCTGGCCAGGAAATGTGGGCACCTGAAGCCCTGTTCTCCATAGAGCTGCAGGTGGAGCAGCTCTGTCAGGGGAGGACAAGCAGATCACCATTGAGGCCCAAACCCTCTCCTGCAAACTGACCCACGGGGACCTGATTTTGAAACACACTAACCAATGCAACTAACAGCACAGCCTGCTCCTGGGATTTAAGATTTCAACATGAAGGTTCAGACCGGCAAGAAACTTATCAAGAGTCCCAGAAGGAATACCAAATGTCCCTGGCTTCAAAAGCCCAGACACATGTGTTTGGGGAACAACAGCCCTGTTAACCAGCGGCCAGGCACAGACAGAGTTCCTGCACTGCAGCCCCACCACACACAGCCCCACATACACCTACAGCCAGGGGCGTGACTTTAGTTTGCTTCCCATTTTTAGTTCCAGCTTCCTTTGGGTCAGGTTCCATCAGTGCGAGGGCCTGAATTTTCTGCACATGCATTTCCATGGTCACTTTGAGCCGGGCTCCCCTGTGCCAGTGTCCATGATGTACACATAGGCACCTCTGCCCAGGGATTCAGTGGGAAGAGGGGGATAAAACCGTGCCATTAACCTCACCAACATCTCAGCAGGTCACAGCTCTCCAGTGCAGAGCAGCTGAGGAGCAGGACCACAGCAAGGTCCATCACAGACATGATGCCATAACCTGCCATCAGTGCCACAGCCCCAACCTCGTCCCCGCCAGGGACTTGTGTCACGTACCAGGCGACTGATTTCCTCCTGCCTGTCTGGGGCAGACCTGGCTGTTGCTTTTATCATGGTTGACGTTTGATTGTCCGTGAGCTTCTTGATACACCGCTGGCCTGCCACGATGTTACACACCTGCATGGAAGGGGACAGACAGCAGCCACGTGTTGGGGACAGGTAAGACTCGGGGGACCACAGCTGAGCACAGCCCCAAACCACAGGTGCCACCACTCACCTCCAAGGGAAGGTACGTGTGTTTCTGTTCCTGGCCAACCTGGAGACAGGGCAGGTGAGGGTATTTCAGCTGCAGGTTGTATTTCTGCTTGAAGTACTGAGCCACTGTGCACTCCACTGTCTGACCACTCTCCAGCTGCAGTGGGAACCTGGCAGAGGCAGGACACGAGGGATGCACCTACTCAGAACAGACACTTCCAGACCTCAGGCACTATGTACTGTGACTGGGAAGAGGGAGCTGCCAGGTTCCCACCCTGAGCTGCCATACAACAAAATAAAAAGCACAACAGTGGTATTTTCAGAAATGGAGTCAGGAATACTCTTATCCCAGTGTGGGACTGAGGGCCCTAAATAAAGCTCTCCCTCACTAATCCAGCTAATCAGGGCAAATGTTTATTGCAGGACGTGCCACACATGCCATGGTAGGGCACAAAAATACAGCACACTGGCACTCAGCTTCTGTGCCTGGTGTCCTCCCTGGTGATGCCATGAAGATTTTTGCCTTTTCTTTTATACCCCTGTTATACCTTTTTACAACTTCTGTATTCTCAGTGCTTTTTGCCTACATTCTTGGACTTGTTTGTCAAGCTAAGAGACTCAACATTTTAGAAGCTTCGTAGCCGGGGATCAGTGTGCCCCAGAGCCCAAGGTCCTCTCCAGAACACATTCTGTAAACTCAGATAGAGCCATCCAGGGGAAGGTTCCTTGGGGAGGGGGGGCTCACTTGAGCCTCTCATTGGGGAATCTTTGATAGATCTGCTAATTAGTAAAACCTATAATGTTATACCCAATGTTGCGGGGGGGGAGAGACACAGAGACACAGAGATAGACTCGGCGGGGTGCATCTCGATGCATATGACCTGGACGTGTGCACCTAAGGATTCTTAAAATAAATACCAAGGTAAAATCCCTTTTCCCCTTCTAACCGTGTATGCCTCTTGATTTTAAGACGAGGAAAAGGCATCACTGGGAGCTGAACAGAGCTCCAGGAAAAGGCTAAATGGCCTCTCCAGGTACAGGACAGCAGCTGCAGGGTGGGCAGAAAGAAGCAGGAGGGAAACATTTCCCTTCAAAAACAGAGGGGAAAAAAAAAATCAAACTTCCTGGCTCCAGGGCTGAGGTGCCAACACACCCGCAGCTGGAGAGCAATACCCATCCTCAGCCAGCACCAGCTGCTCCCAGCTCCATAAAGAGCTCCATGAAAATGCAGAATTAACCTGATATTCTTTATAGAACCAAAATTATAGGACAGCCAGGTTGACTACATCAGCGAGGTGCCACATTCCTCCTGCGCTCACCAATCCCAGGGCTATGACCCAAGGATGCTGGTGCACAGGAGACACTGAGGGGTGCTCAGGCCCAGCCTGCTACCAAGCACACACAAAAAATTCCAAGGCAGACACTCGTGTTAGCCCCTGACAAAGTCTCTGCTTTGGTAGTGACTATTTTAAGAATGAAGAAAACCAAACCCGGAGGTAAAAACTAGGACAATTCCTGGCATGTCAGCTCCCACCCGCCGCCGCGCTCTGCCTGCCAGACACAGCATCCTCTGTGCTCCCATCTCCCTGCATCCCACTCCACACATGGCACAGGGCTGCAGAGCTCCAGACACCTCTCTTTTTGCCATCAAAGACTGCAGCTTCCCATCCAGCTCTCACTAATGACACCAGCAGCTGTTAACAAGGAGAACAGCGCGGATTTTTCCAAGGGCATCTGCCCACCCGCCTTACGTCTGGTGGCTGGCTGGCCGTCGGGTAACGTTACACACACGGTATTTCCTCTTCATCTGCCCACAGTGGGTCACCTCCACCTTCAGACCTGATGTTAGACAGGGAGACATGGCACAGTCATGGTGAAGGTAGGAGCAATTCCCCTCTGCCCAACTTCCCCGAGACACTGCCAACAGCTTCCTTAACTAATTCCCTGCTTGCAGACACCCCAACAATGGCATGAGGGAGGGAATGGTGCCTCAGAAGACATTGAAAATGTGCAACCCCTGTAACCCCACCTTGCTCAGGGACTGGGTGGGACACATGCCACATGCCAGCATCAGGGGACAGGTCCCAGTGCTCCCCAGGGGCTCTACCTTTGATCTCCTTGGTGAAACGCACTCTCTGCGAGTCCGTCAGGGGCTTGGGCTGCTCGTCAATGTTCCGGATGTCCAGCACCTCACACATGAACTCGATGACAGGCTGGGCTTTGTAGAAGGCAGTGGCCGACACTGTGGGACAGACACCACGATGTGTCTCTGCTCTCAACCAGCCTTCCCAAACACACCCAGCCCCGCCACAGCAGCTCCCCAGCATGAGAAATAACGTCACCATCGATGTTGAGCATCATCTTCCACATGGCAGGCCGGACTGACTGGTGGAAACCGAACCAGACCTCCCTGCCCCCTCCCAGGGGGTGGTAGTAGCCTTCAGGGGGGGAGAAGAAGGACCGGCCGACTGGAGTGTACCTGTGAACCAGGGCAAACCATGTCAATGGCACACACTGGGCCCACAGCAGCACTCCCAGACCCCCGAGCTGGCACTCATCCTGCCAGCTGCATCACCTCCTCTGTTTCTTTTGCAGCAGCACCCAAGGACATGGCTGGCACAGCCGCGTCCTCCAACGACTGTCAAGGCCAGTCCCAGCCACAACAGCCTGCCAAGGGCAGCAGTCCCCTCCCCTCCCTGGCACAGCCCCATTGTCCCTCAGCGCAGGTACCTCATGGAAGCCAGGTGCCTCATGGCAACATCCAGCGCCTGGACGGACTCCAGTGGGACGGGGATCTGCCCGCTGACCAGGGCCTCGTGCAGCATGCGCCAGCTCACAATGGCCATCCATTTGATAGAGACCTTAAATATCCTGTCCTTGCCTTCCCCTGGGATTGTCACCTCAAAGTCAACCTGGGTGCAGGAGGGAAGGGACAGTGACCATGGCATCCCCACAGGGATGAGGCAGGGTCATTTTCTGCTGGTCTTTCCCAGGCAGGAGGGAGGTCACAGTGCCCACATGGGGCTCACTGCCCCCTCTTACCCGCTCATTCCCAATGGGTAAGGCTGTGACAGTGTAAATGTTCTTCTTCCCATCATAGACTGGTTTTCGGTCACCAAAGATCTGGGGTTTGAAGTGCTGCACCATGTACTCCACGACTTCCCTATGCAGGCAAGGTAGAGGGGCAGGAGGAGAGAAGAGAGAGGTTTGTTTTGTCACTTTCTTTACAGCCTGATACCTTCTGCAACCTGTCCAGTCCACCCCAGCCTCCCTTCCTGGGGCAACTGAGAACAGAGCTAAGACCCCTGGGGCAGGAAAGCCCCTGCACAAGCAGCCACGTGCCTTATCCCACAGCTCAGTACGTTGGCTTTGGCAGGAGTGTACATGGCACAGGGGAACGCACAGCGGCTGGAGCTGCCGGAGTGTGACTTGATGCTGAAAGCACATGCAGCATCTGCTCGCTGGCCCTCGGGGCACAGAGCTCCCCGGGCTGCGAGGGGAGGAGGGGACAGGCAGCGAAGAGCACATCAAAAAGAAAAACAAAGAAAAGAAAAGTACATGATGGCCTGAGGTCTGGGCTCACTATTTTTGAATCAGGGATTGTTGCCAAAATAGCACAGCTGCTTCAGAGCAGCAGGGACTGTGCTGAGGCTCCAGACCCCTGACGCTCCCAGGCCAGGAATGAGCACTGCTGCACAAACACGGCTGGGGGGTCCAGCCACCTGTGGACATCATGCCGTGCCATGACCCCTGCCACTGCTGTGACCCCTGCCATAATGGTCACCCTAATGGCTTCTACTGGAAAAAGAGAGACAGGCACTTATGGAGCCTCCACAAGGAAACTGGAAGCAGGAAACAAGTGCCAAAACCTCTAATACTTGCCTTACCTGTTGACTCTGCGTGGACATTTATCGGGTTTGATATCCACTTCATAATGATACACATCGATCTTGGGAATGTCCACTTCAAAGTAGTTGGCCAAGAGCTTGATGGGCTTCCCGACAGTTCCTATCCCGGGCCGACGCGGTGCTTGAAACACCTGCTGCAAGGGGGGCAGGTATGCGCCTGCAGCTGTAGGAGAGAGCACGGGTCAGGAGGGCTGGGAGGGACCCCATGCCCAGACAGACAGACAGACAGACATCTCACAGAGTCACAGTGCTCTCCATCACCACATCCTGAACTGGAAGGTCTCCCACTACTCCTCCTCCTGGCAGGAGGTGGCAGTGGCAGAATTCAGAGCAGCACACCAGGGAACAGCTTCCCCGGGCACCATCCGGGAAGCACTGGTGCCAGCCGAGCTGTTGAAGGGCAGTGCCAGGCCACAGCAGCCACACCAACTCCCTCGGCACAGGCTCCAGCACTGTCACCTCTGATGGGAGAGCAGCACCAGCTTCACTGTCACGGAGCTGCAGGTCTGCCCCTTTCCAAGGGGATGCAATTCCCTGGATACTCTGTCAGCACAGACATACAGACACATGCATTTCCCCTCCATTCCCCGGCAAATTCCGACTCACTGCTGGAGGGAGGATGCCACAAGAAACAGGAAACACATTATTCCATCTGCACTACACAGTTTTCGAACTGCTGGGTTTTGAAAAAAAAAACCCAAAACAAACCCAAACCAATCCCAAATCCCCACTTGAAGCAGTGTGGGGACCTGTAAAGAGGGAAATATTAGTTTTTCCACAATTCCCATTACACAGACTCACTTATGAAGCTCTGGAGATGCAGGATGGTACCAGCACATGGCTACAGGACTGAGCTGCATTTCTAAATCAACAGCACCCTCGGACTCAAACGTATCTTAAAATATTGCCAAGGAATTATTCCACCCTGCTGCTCTCTGAGGCGAGCTCTGCCTTCCCTGCCCCATCCCCACTTTGCCCATCTCTACCCCTCCCAGTTTGCAGCTTCTATTTGTTCCTCAAACCCCACGAGGTCTAAGCCAGCTGGGCCAGCGCAGGGAGCGAGCGTGGGGGTATTCGGAGTGCTCCATCTGCGCGGCCAACTGTCCACATCGGCCCACAGACAGCAACCCAGCTCCAATTCAAGCTCCTGAACACATGGTACTTTTAGCACCCCTTTCTCCCATCCACTTTCTTTTTAAATCCATATTTCCATTCCAGGCTAAAAATATCAGAAGCAGAAAAACAGAAGAGCAGCAAACTAAGCTTCAAATTTGCCTTTTACTTTTGCACCCAAACTCCATAAGACTTTTCCTGATGATGGAAGGCCACCAGTGCTGCAGGACACTGAGGGGATGGGAAAACTCTTGTGAGTGTCCAGGGGATGAACTCCAGAAGTTAATGCTCCAACATCTGCTCCTGCTTCTGCCCTGAGACAGGAGCTCAAGAGATCCAAAACCCACTGGGAGCCCCAAGCCTGGGCTAACCTGGCCCCAGCAGCTCCTTGGACATGGCAGCACAGGACTTGGAGCAAGGTGGGGATCCCTGAGTCCACTGCAGGGCTCAGACCTTGCAGGCACCTGCAGCTGCCCCAAGACAGGGTGACCGACTGCCAGCCACCCCCGAAAAGCATCTGCACTGCGCTTCGGGAGCAGCTTGTTTGAAGGAACTGATTTTCAGATGAGCTGCTCCCGGTGTAAGTCATGTCTCCACATGATCAACATTTCTTGGCAGTGGCCAGCTCCCTGGCTGTGAGCTGATGCATTCTTAAATCATGGCTCACAAGCAAAGAGGTATTTGCCAGTGCTGCTGGAGCCTCCAG
The DNA here is from genome assembly GCF_020740725.1 of Corvus hawaiiensis. NCBI lineage: Eukaryota > Metazoa > Chordata > Aves > Passeriformes > Corvidae > Corvus > Corvus hawaiiensis. The sequence continues at coordinate 4,687,154 of NC_063235.1, forward strand.
CCCCTGAGTTTGAGTGAGGAACCATGCTGCCCACCTGCAAGATCAGTCGGGGGACAGCAGCTCTCCGCTGCCTTTCCTGCAGCCACATCAAGGCCAGCACATGCAAATTCGCCTCCTCTGGATCATCTCACTCCCCAGACAATCCCGGCAGCCATGTGTGAGCAGGACTGCAACTCCATGTACCCATGGTAACCCTGCAGATGCAGGGAACACAAGGCAGTGGCCACAGCTTGACAGCTGCTCAGTGGCACTTGGGTGCCCAAGAGGAGCTGAAGCCAGTTTGGGGCTGGCAGGAATTGCAGAGGTGTTACCAATTCATCCCACACCAATCCCACACTGGGCACTGCTTTGGTCGCTCCAAAATGAGAGGCTTTGCCATGCAAACCCTCTTGCCAGAGAATCCCCAAATGCTTCATGAACATAACACCCCACAATTAGGCTCATGAATCACAGGTGAAGGAAGGAACCAGCCTCCAGCAACACAAAAGTTGGCTCAGAATTTTGATGGGACACAGAAGATACAACAAACACAGGGTAAGATAAATGGGCAGTGTGGCCGGAGGGAGCAGCACCTAACGGCACAGGAGATGCTCTGCAAAGACCAGGGAAGGACCATGAACAGCATCAAGGATGGGCAAGTTCACCCCTGGGCTGACTCAGAGGGTTTTATTTTGGTGACCACAACACACAGTCCCTGAATGTGACAAGCCAAAGCAGCTGCCTAGGCAGCACCTCCAGCATGTGAGCTGGGCTCTCACCTGGCCTTGGCTGCTTCAGACCAGGTGGGAGAGACCCCAAAACTCTGTGGTGAATAGGAAGGCTTGGTTCATCCTTTCACATGCCACATTCCTGCCCCGGGGCACTCAGGGTCCCTCCATGATTTGCCTCAGTGAAAGCCACCCTCCTCTTGGCTCAGAAGATGCTGCCAGGGAATCCCGGGTAGCTCGACTGTCATCCCCAGGCACCTCATGCCTGAAGCCGGCTCAGGGCAGCAGAAAAGGAGCCAGCAAGAAGAAGCCTCGTTAAAAAGCTACCCAAAGTGCATGGAAACAGGGGGCTCCTGCATAGGGGAGTTTGGCTCCTGCATACCTCGACTCTCCATGGCAAAGCTGCACAGGCTCCCACTTTGTCATGTAAATGCAGGCGCCGGGGCCGGGGGCTGCAGGGCGAGTGTTGTTCCTGCAGCACAATGCGGCCAGTGAGCAGGATGAAATCTGCTGCCATTAGAAATTCCGCGGCCTGGGAGGAATCACAGACTTTCGCACACAAAGCCATGCCCTGGGGACGCACCGGCGGCGGGAGCATCGCCGCCCTTGCGCCGGGTACCGCGGGCAGAGACGGCGGCGAGGGCAGTGCCACCGAGGTGAAAGCAAGTTTGGTAATTAGCGCTGGAATAAGCTTTGTTTCTGTTATTTATTGTAACAGCTGGGGAACAGGACCCGCTGCTCAACAGCTGCCTTCGCCGGGCGAAGCCGCCGGTGGGACGGCATGAAATTACCATGTCATTGAAATCCTCTCCAGCGCCGCATTCAGCCGAGGGGCCGCGGGAACGGGGCCCAGACAAAAGGGAGTTTTATTGCGGCGGCGGCGGGTCCGCGCCGGCCCCCTCTCCGCACACCCACCCGCCAAAATACAGCCGGGAATCGGAGAGGTGCAGACGGGTGCGCAGCACAACAAATGCCACCGGACACGCAGCGTGGTCCATCCTCACCCTGAGACATCTCCCATCCTGAACTACTCCAGAAGCCCCCTGAGAAGTGAAATCCCTGTCGGGGAGCAAAGCAAGGGGCAGCACCAGTGGGAAAGGCAGCTGCTGGCAGGGGGTGAGCAATTGGCATTCCCAATCTCCAGGCTCGACACCTCTAAAACCACTGGCTCTAAGCAGTGACCAACGCCATCCCACGCAGCCAAGACTTCAAAAAGCCCCATCTCAGCTCCGCCAACCCAGACATCGCCGCCTGTTCCTTCCCGAGTGTACTGAGTACTACCAGGGCCACGCAACTGTGGGTGCTTTTTGGTTTGACACCAGATTGAGTTTCAGCAGGTGATGCACACATGGGACAGAGGCTCCAACTGCAGCCATCAGAGCTCAGCATTCAATCTGTCTGTGCACCAGAGCCTGGCTGCAGAGGGCAAGGCTGAGCTGTCCAAGCTCTGCTTCTACTCCACACTGGGGTGGCTGCATGCAAAAGATGAGCCAAAACGGGCTCTAAACTGTTTTACTACAGTACTGACCCCTGAAAGCAGCTGAGTTCTTTGTATCCTCACACTAAACGTTGCAAAGGACACTGCTGTGCTTCCCACCTGGAAATCACAGGTGACACCCTACAGTGCAAGCTATAAACCTGCCTGGCCAAGAGGGGTGTCCCTGCACCCTGGGACATGCAGTCCCGCAGGCTGAGCTGGGCAAGAGTGTGAAGCTGTGGGTGCTGCGACAGAGCACAAGGAACAGCAGCAAGAGCAGCACCAGCTCCATCACACCCGCATGCAGGGGCTGTACTCCAGCTGCTCTGCCTCGAGAGAGCGGCGTGGTGATGCCAGTGGTGTGCTGATGCCGGCGGTGCAGACACGGCTCAATCATGAGCCGACACGTGAGGGTCCTGCCAAGCTGGCCTCAGCTGTCCAGCAGCTCTGTTTTCCATCCCCCTGATGGGGTTTGAGAAGCACCAGCACAGCAAGTGCCAGCACCCCTTCTGAGCACACCAAGTGGCACATCCAGGCTGCGTGACACGGCACGGTGACCCTGGGGTCCCCGCTAAAGGCGCCTGGGCTGGGCAGAGGCTGACACCCCCTGCCAGCCGTGCGGGGTCTCCCGCTGCTCCTGCACTGCCCAGGCAGCAGCCAGGGACATACAGAGCCGGGAGTCGCAGACAAAGGCGGCCCCCAGTGCCGGAGGGACAGGACAAAGGCAACGCTGGCTCCTCTCCATGTCCCACCGCGGCCCCGCAGAGCCACCGGCTCCCGGAGAGAAGGCTGAACCCGCCCGTGGCTCCGTGCAGATCACCCTCCCCAAGGAGCAGCTTCTCTGCCTGATTTGGCTTCCTTCTTGCGTCTGCCATCTTAATAACTTGTCTGTGTTTTGCTCTTCCCAGGGTTTAGGGAGAGGCTGCAGAGAGTGTTTAGAGATAAACCATCCGTGCTGTGTCTCCAGGCAAGGTGCTTCTCCTGGCTTTGTTTCTCGGTCTAATCCCATCCCAGAAGCAGGCATACGCAATTTCGTGTTTCCTGAAGATAAAGGAGCCCCAACAGCCGGAGCAGCTTTGGGGTTTTTGCAAGGTTCAGCACAGGAAGACAACGGTTGAGATTAACAGCCTTTAGGAAGTTTGCAAGGGATAAAGAAAACTATAAATTGGAGGAAAATAAGCTTAGTTTTTAAAACCACTGCATGTGTGTGCCTTCCTGAGTGCTGCCTGTGGGTCAGATGTCCTGGGTTTTCCCGCTGCCTTTCAAGGCATCTCCATGTTGGGCACATCCAGGCACATGCCAGTTTCTGCTTTATTGCCCTGAGAAGCCACAGCATCATCAGAGCTCGCACGCAAGGCTCACCCCATACCCAGGGTCTGGCACAAGCAGAGGGGTGCCAAAGCAGGGCAGGATTCACAGCAGCTCTGATGACATGGGGTTCATGTGTCCCCTGCCCACAGGGCAAACGGGGTGGGAGGAGATATCCCCCAGCCAAATTTGGGGACAGAAGAGGAAACTCCCAAGGGTGCAGCATCAGAGCCCTGCTCCCAGTGCAGCCCCCACAGGCCCAGGGACTGAAACCCAAACCTGTCCACCGAGTGCATCCCCATCCCAACACAAGAGATTCTTTTAAAGCACCTTAAGAGCATCAGTTCAGGCTGGGGTAGGAGGGTGTCCAGCAGCGTTATCTGTGTGGCCCTGAAGCAGCAGTGCTGCTATCGCGCCAGGGCGCCGGCAAAGTCTGTGGTGCCGCCAAATCACAGCTTCCAGAGGCCATAAATCAGCCCAAACACAAAGCGCCAGCAGCCAGAAGGTAAAGCAGACACAGGGAGATTTCTGTGCCACACTTAAAGTAAATATCGTAAGAAAGGACTGAAGTTTGCAAACACTCAGAAGGTTTATGTCAAAATCTCACCAGGCTGATGTGTTACAGCGGGTGACAAACCCACCAGCACAAGAGAGGTGGCAGGGCAGCGACTGCCGATCCCATTGCCCTGACCCTTCGGAAGGGAAGCAGCTCCCCATCCCCACCGGCCCGTGCCTCAGCAGGGCAGTGACCCGCGTCTCCGTCACCCCAGCCCTCCTTCTGCCTCATTTTAGGCACCAAAATCCTTCTGCGACTCAGCAGCGCAAGTTGGCGATGCTCAGGCCAGACATAGGAGCGAGAGGCTGCCGATGCGACGGCCTAGGGAATGGCTCTCCAAACCCCCGCGGAGCAGCCCGGCACGAAGGGCACTACCAGCTGCTCCCGTCCCCAGCCCAGCGTGCGGAGGTTGGGGCAGGGGACACGGGGGGACAGCGCGGCTCTGGAGCTCGGCCCCGCGGGGCCATGCTCAGCCCCGGCTCCGCGCATGCCCTGGCACGGGGAGAGGAGACGCTTCGTGCTGTCACGGCACACGGCGTCGCCGGCCTCGCGCCAGCTCCAGCCTGAGCCCCGCTCCCTGAACTCGGGGAACGGGGAGCTGGGGGATGGATGGGGAGCGGGGAGATGAAACGGGAGCTGGGGGGGATAAAATGGCAGCTGGGGCGGTGGAATGGCAGGGAGGGGAGTAGAATGGCACCTGGGAGCTGGGGGGATGGATGCGGTGGGAGGTCGGGGGGATGGAGTGGCACCTGGAGGAAAGGATGGGGAGCCGGGGGGATGCTGCTGCTGCTTTGTGCACAACAGGCCCCTTGCGCAGGGCTCGCTCCGCGCTGTGGGGACCTGCGGCTGGACGTGACCCCGGCCCTGTGCCCCCTCCTGCGGGATTTCTGCGGGTCCCTCCCTCGCCCCCTCCCCTGCGTCCGCACCGCTGCTGCTCTCGGGACACCCGGGGGACGCGCCTGCCCGGCGGACCCGCAGTTCCCCCCGCACCCCCGCTGCTCAGACCCCCCCGCGCCTCCGACATCCCCCGATCCTCGGCATCGCCCCCGCACATCCCGCGCCGCCGCCACATCCATCGCCACCCGCCGCGGTCCCCTCCGCACATCCCTCCAGCGCGGTCCTCCCTCCCTCCCCCCCACTATCCCCACACGGTACAGCTCCCCCGGCCCCCGCCGCACTCCCGCCCCCCGTTCCACCGCCCTCATCCCTTTCGCCCCCCGCCGCCCTCTCGGCGCTCCCCGGCGCGCAGCGCTCCGACCCCCCCCCCCCCCTCCCCATCCCCGCCGGCGGTACCTGCTCCCGAGGGTCCCGCTTCCATCCCATCCACGCGGGCGCCGCTCCGAGCCGGGGGCCGGGGCAGGGCCGTGCCGGGGGCCGAGGCCGGGCAGGGCCGGGGCCGGTGCCGCAGCCGCCTCACGCCCCTCACGCCGCGCGCACGCGCCGCCGCCGCCCGGCCCCGCGCGCAACAAAGGCGGCGCCCGCCGGCCCCGCCGCCATCTTGGGGCCAGCGGGGAGCGGGAGGAGCCGAGGGCCCGGGGGCTCCGCTCGGGACGGGGGGGGGTGCCCAGCCGGGGCCTCCCGCAGCCGGGGAGCGGCGGAGCGCTGCCCGCCCGCGCCTCCCGCTGCGCCGTTGCCACAAATATTTATGTCGTGGTTTTTCCCTTTTTTTTTTTTTGACGCATTTTGTGCGGCCGGGTCGAAGAGGAAGCGCTGTGAACCAGTTCTTGTAGGGGCCGCTGTACGGTCAGCTCCTGAGGTGCCCTGAGCGTCGCCAGGCAGGAGCAGGGCAGGAATTCCCCGTGGGCCCTGCTCCATCTAAATCCATAGAACCGGGCAGAGCATCCCTTTCCCATCCCGTGTCCCACCACCTCCCAGACCCGTCCTTCCCAGGAAGTGCAAATCCCGACCCTGTGCCTCGACTTGTCAGTAACATCATAAACCCCAGGAGCACCATTCCCACAACGAGCCCAGGTGTGTGATCCTGGCTGGGCCATTCCAGGAATCGGTGGAAAAGCCACTGGAATTTAGGCTGTCAAAGCGTTCCCACCTCGTGCTGTTCTCTCAAAGCATGAGAAGCAGCTCCTGCTGTCCCGAGGGAGTGGCTGGAGCAGGACCCAGCCGGGATTTTGGAGTCGGAGCTGCACGGACAGCAAGGCTGTGGCACAGAATCCCGTGCATCACTCAGCCCTGGGTTCCTGAGGTTTGATCCAAGAGGTCTTTGCATCAAGTTTGGAAGACACCTTGGGGTTTGAGCTCCTCAGGTTTCCATGAGGCTGAGCAACCTCAGTGCCAAAGTCCCAGGATCTGCCCCGCAAACGGAGCCAACACCTGATGCAGGGCTGCAGAAGGTGCCAGAGATTTCAGACAATCCTGTCCCGGTTTCAGTCACAGCTCCCACGCTCTGGCCTCCTCCAAAAACTTTTCCTGTCCTTTCTGCAGTATTTATAGTGCAGCGCAGCTGTCTGAGGAGACAAACCCTCACCTCACATAGAGAAGATAAAGCAGCCAACCGCTCTTGTACTCATTGCATCTCTCTGATATAGAATCCCCTCTCCAGGCAGGTACAGTCCATTAACACCAAATTTTCTTTGTAATTTCCCAAACATTAAAAAATAGGCCCATTCTGAACCCCGCCCTTGGGGTTTGCAATTTCAGCTTCCTTTAGGATCCCGGGAGATGTCACCCATACATATTTCTGTAACTTGCTAACTCTTAATGCATCAGAAATAGATATATTGTGGTAATGAGTTCCACAGGTGACACATTGTGTACAAGTTTTAATTAAAAGTTAAATAAGACATTTGTTTACAGGCAACAGTATTGGTTGCTCACTCTGTACATTGCATTTATTGGACAGCAATAAGAAAAAACAGAACATTTGGCACGAGAATGCCAATTTTTTTTTATTATTATTATTATTATTTTTGGACACATGAACACAAAATATCCCTGCAGGCTAAAAAAAAAAAAAAATACATTGCAATTGTACACAACCAGCATCTTATCTCGACACAGGGCTGTGAGCCCCAGGACAGTTTAGAAAGTACCTCGTATTGCTAGAGACATACATCCAGCCCAAAGTTAATAAAATACCATTTGAAACATTACAAGTCTAACAATATAGAAACCAAAAAATTACATCAGAAGTCAAACTGAACAAATGCAAACATTTTACATTGAAGTTGCAGCCTCTAGACATAGAAATATGAAAATGTCAATAGCAAGGTCTAAGAAAATCTGTAAGTGATATTTAGTGCAAGATCTTTCCTCCAGTGCACAGGGAAAGAGCCTCGCAGTGGATCAGGATCGGGATGGATCCAATGCCCTCCGGCCCTGCCTTCTGAAAATGAAAGCAGTCACTCCCTCGCTATTGAGCAAGAAAACTCCTACAGCACATCCACAAAGGGGTTGGGGGTCAGGGCTGTCAGACACCGGCTCTGAACGAGGGCTCGTCCCCATCCGAAGGGCCGAGCAAGGGTGGACACGGGACATCCCGTCCACCGACCTCTGCGCCCTTTGGATGTAGCTCCGGGCACGACCCTGGGTAACTCACAGGAATACAAGAGCCAGACTGGTGGAGAGAGGCTAACTAGGGATTGCCAGAGCTTGTTCGGAACTCAGCAGGGACAAAGCAAGCAGAACCGGGTGGAAAACAGGATTTCTGCCCCCTCCCCCCCCTTTTTAAATATATATATTTTTTTTATATATATCAACCCCCTTCCCCAACTCTTTGAACTTTGCTACATTTAAAATCTTTCACACCACAGAGCTAAACAGTGGCCAACAGGCTTTATTTATAAAAAAACCCCAAAAAACAAAAATCAAAACACCCTAAAACTACAGCTACAGAATGCACATCTTCCCATTGATTGACACATGCAGAACGAGTCACTCAGGCCCACAGGGCTCACCCAGGTCCTCAAGTCCTCCAGACTTGGGCTCAGACCTGCCTAGGGCAGCACTGCTGCAACTTGGATCCTGAACTTCAGTGCTTTCCCCCCAAAACTCCAGCCCTGTGCCCGGGGTGGGCTCACACCAGCCCTGCACAGGTGCTGGCCCAGGGCTCGCCAGGGGCTGATGCTCCACCTGGTCTGAGGTCAAATATCCAGTCACAGGCAAACCAAGGAGAGGCTCTCCCTTCCCTCAGTCTCAACCAGGAGTGCTTGGCACTGGACAACTAATTGGTGATAAAGTTCATTTTTTATGCACCCTTGTTAAACCAGCCCCATTCCTAGTGCACAAACTCAAATCAGGGATCTTGGATCCTACCACCTCCAACAGGTGCTCAGGTGCTTTTCAAGGTGCCAAAGTTCTCCGTGTGTGTTGGGTCAGTCAGAGTTCACTCTAAAAAGGGGTTTTGTGTCTTCTCCCTGAACGAGTACTGAGAAAAGCAGCGGTCAGTCTCCCACCCACATGTCCTGATTTTATTACACAAGTGAGGTATTCTTTAAAAAAAAAGTTAAAAAACTAAAAAGAATCTTTTTGTTTTTTCAATCTAAACCTGTCCTGGCACGTGCAGGGGCAGGGTTCACTTCAGTCCCATTTTCAAAAGAAATGAAAAGAGGTTAAACTTAATTTATGAGACGAACTACTGGCAAGGAGGTTATAAAACTGTTTGAAGATGTTCAGTGTACTCTGGTACAACTGAAAACAACAGCATTTAGAAATGTAAACTTTCATTTATTTACAAGCTTAAAGACTGAAGGAAACAGCATTTCCTATTGCTGAAATTTGGAGGGGGCTGGTTCCTAAGCTTTGGGACAGCAGACAACTTAGCAGCAAACCCCACACAAGTATCAGAGACCACAGTGCAATCCTTGGGCTTCTCAAACTCCTCCTCAGTTTAGGAATAAGATTTAATCTGCACTAACTCAGGTATACAATAAGGAATCTAGTCTTAAATTACTACGTTCATGGATTACAGGAATACCAGGGAAACCAGGTCCCTGTTCTGGATTGCAGGTTGCAGCTGAAAAAAGCCAAGCAGATTAAAAACCCTAATTTCTAGGCTGGGACAGAATCAGCATTTGAGACTCACACGGGTTCAACATGCTGTAAATGCAGTTGTGTGGGCAACCCAGATTCCCAGGAAAAAAAACAGTTCAAAATGCTGGTACAAGTCCTCAGGTTGCCTGTCACACAATACATTTTGACTGTACACATTGGCCTTTCCTACACGGAACACCCAGTTTCCAAGCTTATAAAAAATGTTGTAGACAGGACACCAACAGTGAATATAAAACAGTTAAAAATAATTCTTAAAAAAAGCATGGAAATGCGTCTTTTCTAATTTGTTTCAGAAACTGCCAAATTGTGTGTTCAGAAAACGACACGAGAATGTTGGTTAAACTCATGCACAATCCTCAGCTAGAAAATTACACTGTTGGGGGGGCTTAAAAAACAAAGATTTATTGCCAAAGTTAAACCTTCTATGAGAAAAAAGTTTTAAAATCACTTAGATTTATCAAACCACACAGCAGCATAAAGTGGGCACTTTTGTAAAAGTTTGCAAAATACCTAAAAGCTAAATTTTTTTTTTGTTTTATCATTTTTAGAGGGGGGAAATGATGGTTCAGTACTTGTTACGATACCATGGCAGTATTATTTATAACCATTATCATTAAAATCTACTGACAGGCATCACTATTAGTTATATTACACATTCACAGAACAAGAACCACCTATTAACTCGCAGTATAGTGCAATTGCTTTGCAGCCCAAGACTGCAGAGATTAAAAAGATAATTAGTAAAACTGACAAAAAACTGCAATACCTGTGAAAGTTATGTTTGTTAAAAGGCATTTTACAGTAGTGAAGTCTAAAATCTCCATTAAAAAATCTATGGCCCCACACGACAGAAGGATTACAGAGAGCTGGATAAAACATTTTGCCATCACGTCATACTCACGAAGCAGGGCACGGAGACAGGGCAGCAGTCACTGTCAGCTCATGGGATGAGGAGAACTGAAAAACCACAGCTAGCAAAAGATTCGATAGAAACCTTTCGTGCCAAGTCCTTGAAAAATTTCAGGATGATCGGCCTTTGCGCTTTGAGGTAAAAATTCGGTCCAATGCATCAGAAAAGACAAGTCTATGGATTTCTAGTACAGAAAACAATGAAACAAATGGCTCAATTGTGTTGGTGCATCAGACGTTGCAGTGAAGAACAGATTCAGTGCGACTGTCCGGAGCTGCTGGTAGTGGGCAGTCCGAAATCCCCCGGCCCTAGATAGAGCAGGAGGCTTCCAAACACTTCAGGACTGCATGGGTTGTTGTTTTGCCTCATCTTCCCAGGTGCTCTCAAGCGAAATACATGGTGTGCTGGGTGTCGTGGTGGATCTGCACGGCCTTGGCCAGCGCCTGCGGATCACGGCCGTTGCTCTGCCCCGACACGTGGCTGCCCTCAGCGCTGTGAGCAGACACACACCCGTGAACAACTGGGACAAGCAGCACAGCTCAGCTTCACTACCTGCCTACCAGGAGGACAAGGCCATTCCTTACCTGTCATGATCCTTGTCCACAAGATGGTACCTGGCCCGAAAGGCCACCAGCCTGGCGTAGTAGGCGGGCGCGGGGATGGAGACGGAGCGGGTGCAGCGCACGTACGTGTGGCACAGCTGGTACGTCAGCAGCTGCAGCTCGTCTGCTGTGAAACAGTTGTCATCCCACAACACCTGGTAGTGGGAGGGCCGGCTGGTTCCCTGCAGAGAACAGGTGAGCAGTCAGCTGGAGAGCAGCAGCAAGCACAGAGGTGGTACCTGCAGGCTGCACCTTCCAGCAGGCACCGACACGCTCTGAGTCTGCCAAGCGACAAACAGAAGTGACAATTCCCAACAACTACAAGGATTTAGTCCCACAGCTTGAGGGCTACAGAGCTGGCATTACCTGAATTCCTGCATGGCTACAGAGGTAAAAGTCAAATTCAGAGGGATGTGTGATGGTGCTGTCCACAGTAGTGCCTGCTGGTACGTTGCCACTTTTACCCACCTAGTGAGAAAAGTTTATTATTAGTCCATGGGCTTTTTTGGAAGTGACCCAAAAATGCCTTCAGAGGTAGGCTCTATTGAAAGCTGCTGGAAAATTTACTGCTCAAAAACGTGAAAAAACATTAAGGTCGTTTACATAGCAGGAATGAAAATGTTCTCTGTGAATTCATTTTTAGAAACTTCACCAAATCCAGCTGGTGTGTCATCAGAGGAAAATAAAACCCTTGCCAGCACCATTAAAACTGCAGAGTGGGATAAAGCCTACACAAGTAATTCAGGATCTGAAAATGCAGATTCCTGAGATAAATTTATTTCGTACCCTTGTTTGCCCTCACACCCCGGAGATCTGGGTTTTTAAGCAAACCTCAGATCAAGCGCTTCCCTAAAGAAGGTTCCTCAGCTGGCCTGTGGATTTGTGGCACAGGCACATCTTAGATGCACCTGGAAACAGAACAGGGAACAGAGTGAACAGCGAGGTCAGCTCATCATCAGGAATCCTGGACTATAAAAACCTAGGATACAGTTCCAGGTACACAAATACTGCATACTGAGCACACCTATTCCAAAAGGGGGAACAAGCTGTTCCATCTGATGTAGAGCAATAAAAAAGGGAGGAACTGGTTATTTTGCTAGCGAAAGCCTGTTACCACCCAGTACTGCTGCTGCTTGTACAGCTTTAGTGGGCAAGACAGATCCCACCCCACTGAATAAAACAATCCCACTTTCCTGTGCCATCACCTCCCCCTCATGGAATCAGTACTTGCCCTTTCAGTTTTGTCGGCACAGAACAGCCTGGTGTGATGCCTTTTCTGCACAACAATGTAGGTTATTCCTGGCCTATAATCTTCTTCCAAACTAATGCAGGCCTTCCGGATGGCAATCAGCTCTGGCCAAGCTACCTACAAGCAGAAGATTTAACTATTATGTGATGAATTCAGTAGGTATTTGATTGCTTTTTTCCCCTGTGTACAAATGCCACATAGTAAGGAACATGATCAGACGGGTAAGTGTACATTGTGCTTGCCCAGGACAATTCAAGGAAACTTAATTTTTCCAGTAACAAATATAATCTACATAAATAAATATATTTTTTCAAGGGCCAATCCCTTATAATCCACGTAACTATATATCAATCCCTTTTCACAAGCAGCAAAAAATTATCAGACAATACCTGTTTCATCTGTCCTTCCGACACTCCCCCTCTGTAGTAAATGATCCTCGTGGGCTTGAAACGAGTGGATTTGTAGAACTGGATCAACAGCTCCCGCACCATGTTGGTCAGGTCCTGGATCACCTCCTGGCTGTAGAGCAGCTCCTGGGAGGTCTCCTGGCGCGAGGTCTGCACGCGCACCGTGGCGCAGTAGCGGCTGGGGTGCCCGTCCATGCTGCCCACCACAGCTGCGATGGATGGCTTCTTCCCATCCCCGGCGGGAGGGTGAGTGACATCTGCTCCCAAAAAGATCACTGGCTGCTGGAACACCGAGGGCCTGTTTGATAAGATTAAGGTTTTTTAGTTAGAATCACAGAATCCCAGAAGGGTTTGGGTTGGAAGGGGCCTTAAAGCCCATCCAGTTCCACCCCCTGCCCTGGGCAAGGACATCTGCCACTATCCCAGGCTGCTCCAAGCCCTGGCCAACCTGGCCTTGGGACACTTCCAGGGATGGGGCAGCCACAGCCTCTCTGGGCAACCTGTGCCAGGGCCTCGCCACCCTCACAGGGAAGAATTTCTTCCTAATCTCTAATGTAGACCTACTCTCTTTTAGTGTGAATCCATTACTACAGTCCCTCTTCAGCTTCCTTGTCAGCCCCTTCAGATACCGGAAGGTGCTGTGAGGTTTTCACACAACCTTCTCTTCTCCAGGCTGAACAACCTCAACTTTCTCACCCTGACTTGAGAGGAGAGGTGCTTTAAGCCTCTTATCAACTCATAATAATAAATAAGAAGAGCAAAGGAAGGAGGGCCACAAACAAAAAAAAAAAATTACAGCTGAGAAAGGTGCATCCAAAGCACAGAACAGAACTAAAACCTGTCAGAATCTTTAAGGATAAAGTTCGCTGCCTCAAGCACTTACAGTCCAGAAAGAACAGAAAGTGACAAGGACAGAGTCAAAGGCAGACCAAGTTACAAGCATTGATTCCAAGTCACTCCTCCTCACTCCTTCTCTTTCAATTTGGAAGCAAACACAGGATGCTTTAGGAGGTGGCAAGAGGAAAAGGTAGACTGAGTGAATCCAAAGGCAGGAAAGAGACAGGAAAAAAAACCTTGGTGAGCTTGGTGGCTCTGACTGCTGGATGGCTCTGACTCCCCTTGGCTCAGGGCTTACTGGGAACACTCCAAATGCAGACATATCCTCCACTGTCCACTCCAGACTGTGGGAATTTCTAAAGCGTGTTTTATTTTGAAAAGTATCATTTTAGCAAACACAACAAAACAACACCATTTTCCTTGACAATGCAGACATTATGAAGAGCTTTTGATTGACTCTTACCTTTGATGAGGTACCAGCACATTGTTGATTCCCCCGAGCTTGGCATTGATCTTCAGACACAGGTTAGACAGCGTTTGTGGTGAGGTTTTGACCACGTTCTTTACCTGAACACACTGTGTGGCCATGCCTAGAAGAGTGTCTCCAACCCGCTTGACTTCAGCTGTGACAGAAAATAAGGCAGTGGTTCCTGCTTGCTCTTATTTTTTTTCAAATGTTACTGTAACTCAGATCCTTGAAACTTCACTGATAAAGGTTCAGTTTGCTCTTTGGTAATACAAGTTCTCCAATCAGGCCTGACAAACCAGCTCCAAAACACCCTTTTAAAGAGAACCCATTACCTCCTCTGCCTCCTTCCTGCCACCCACTTGCAGTACAACTCCTGATCACTTCACAGCCCCTTCTCCATACCATACACAGGTGTCTTCCCAGGCAGAATCACCACGATGAGCTGCAGGCCAACATAAGTCAGCTTTAAGTGTTTGAACATGGGCTCCACGCTGTCTGCACCCTGGGCGTACTTGCAGAAGCAGGGCTGGCCCTGGATCGGCATCCCGGCGTCCTTGGAGATCTTGCGCAGCTGGTCTGTGAAACTCCTGAAATAGAAGTGGATTTGTCCTGGCCTTTTCACTATGGTTCACTCATCAGTTTTATCAACCAGATCTAAGCTATTTCTGCTATTTCACAGCACTACAGTAATTATTTTTTAGCAATTCTATCCCCATCAGGAACTCGCTAACATGACTCTAATTCTCTCTGAGGAAGGTCATCAGCTTCTGTAATTTTACAAGCCTTACAGAAAGAGACATCTGAGATGAACATCCTGAGGCAGATTTCCAAACTAATACTGATGCTCTGGTAAATTTTTACTTATCCACCTAATTTATCTGAGCATTATTGCAACCATGATTTTTACCAATCAGTGGTTCACACAACCTCTTTCTTTAGGATTCTGTAGGGTAATTTGAAGGGCAGGGGAAAATCAACTTATACCACAAATCACTTTTCAGAAACATGAGAAAAACACACCTTGCAATAGAATCCTGAATAAATAGGAAAATACTTACTTCAGCAAGTCTTCTCTGCATTGTTTTTGAGGAGCAAAACAGGCAACAGCCCAAACTTTAATCTCAATGCCAGCATAGAACTGTTTCCCTCTCATGTCCCACACGCCTTGGTTTGGTGTGGCCACAGTCTTGTTCTAGGTAAAAACCAAAGGCAAACTAGAAATAAAGTACTGCTCTGTTTTGACTGTAGCCCACCAGAAGAAGCCTCATGAGAAGATACACAAAACATCTCATGAATTTCAATCACCTCAGGATAAGGAGTTTTACAAAACGTGGAAACTCACCCTGCCTCCATACTGCAGCATTGGGGCTGGCAGAACCCTGCCTGTCAGCTCTGTCATTTCGTTATGGACAACAATTCCAAACTCCTTCAGATACGGATCAGGCCCACCAACCATACTGTTACTCTTCACCTGGGGACAAGACAAGTATTGATGTCACTACACTAAAGCTTCAGGTGACTCTGCCCTCTTTGCCATCAACAGCCTTTCTGTTTAGATGGGATTTGTTTTAACCAAGACAGATTTTTTAAATTCTCTCTTGGTCATGTTGCTCATCATCACCTGCTCCAATGCTCTGGAAATGTCATGAAAAGTGACAACACAGACTGTGCAGCTGGAAAAATACTCACCAGTCTGCTGATCTCCTCCTGCCTGTCTGGGGCAGACCTGGCTGTTGCTTTTATCATGGTCGACGTCTGATTGTCTGTCAGCTTCTTGATGCACCTCTGGCCAGCCACGATGTTACACACCTGCACAGGAGCAGGGAGAGGTGCTGTGACACCATTTAACAGAGGACACACCACAGTGCAGGACTCGGATCCTTACCTCCAGCGGCAGGTACGTGTGTTTCTGTTCCTGTCCCACTTGGAGACAGGGCAGGTGAGGGTATTTCAGCTGCAGACTGTACTTCTGCTTAAAATACTGAGCTACTGTGCACTCCATGGCCTGCCCATTCTCCAGCTGCAGAGGGAACCTAGAAATTATGTTTGTTCTGGTTAGACTTTGTCAGATGTTTTTAAAGGAAAAAATCGTATAAAAAACCTATTCCAGACTATCTTTAGCAAAACTCTATTTTCCTTAGTTACTGGATCTCTTCTTTATGAAAAGATTTTAGTCTATATACTGAATTTCTCATATTTTAGCTATTTTAAAAATGGGAGCTTTTGACAACTGTATTTAAAAGCCAGGATACAGCTCAATTTTCCTGGGTTGAAGGAAATAAAGCAGTGGTCAAAACCCACATTATTCCTCTACTCCACTAATACTAAACATGCCTGTAAAGCCACACAGCTGCTTCACCTCCAGAATCAACTATTCCTGCATAAACAATATACCAAATATATTCCAGGTATATTTACTAGGTTGAAGATTTTAAGAACTGTCAGGCAGTGCTTGATACGTACGTCTGGTGACTGGCTGGTCGCCGGGTAACGTTGCAAACTCGGTATTTTCTCTTCATCTGGCCACAGTGGGTAACCTCTACTTTTAGACCTGAAAACCCAACAGAAAATAAATTCAGGGACAGGAATCACCTTTGAGGAGGATGAAGGCAAAAAGGAACGGCCCAGTTCCTCATGTGCCTTGCAAATTTTCATTGCGATGCAATATGAGCAGGTTTCAGTATTTTCTTGCAGCAGCTTCAGGACAAGCTTTTACCTCTGATTTCTTTGGTAAACTTGACACGCTGGGAGTCTGTCAGAGGCTTGCTTTGTTCACTGATGTTCTGGATGTCCAAGACCTCGCACATGAACTCAATGATAGGCTGGGCACGATAGAAAGCAGTCGCTGACACTAAGATAAAAAGATAGGACAATTAACTGAGAAGCACAAAGAACTCTGTTACATGAGTGAGACAGAATCTCCTACACACCATCGATGTTGAGCATCATGTTCCACATGGCAGGACGGACCGACTGGTGGAAACCAAACCAGACCTCCCTGCCCCCTCCCAGGGGGTGGTAATAACCTTCAGGAGGGGAGAAGAAGGAGCGACCCACAGGGGTGTACCTGAAAAAAATCAGAGAATTAATACTCTGATCATTTCTTTCTGATATACTTTTTACATTCACACCTATAGTGTTTAAAACACATTTCTACAGCATGTTGTAACTGTCAGAGCTCACTCATGGCAAGCACATAAAGCCTTTTCTGACAGTGCAGCTGGAAAGGGTACCGCAAATTCCTGTTAGAAACATGACCAGCAGACACAAGGCCTTAGTTCAGATCACATTTCCCTGTTCTAGTGCAAATTTGTAAGGCAGGTGTTGAATTACATGGCTGTATCCCTCATCCCTTCTACCACAGAGGTGTAATGGGCAGCAGAGCAGCAGCAAGGAATAACTAACACAAATGTTAAGATGGATAGAAGACATACCCAGTCAGGAAGGCCCCACAGGTACCCACCTCATGGAGGGAAGGTGCCGTGTGATTACATCCAGTGCCTGTACAGAATCTTCAGGAACTTCATTCAAGTGCCCTGCCAGAGCTTCCAGCAGCATCTGAAGGCTGACGACTGACACCCACTGAATGGAAACCTTAAATGTCTGGTCCTTCCCCTCTCCTGGAAGTGTAACCTCCATATCCACCTGCCATGGGCACAAGAGAATTAAGCACAAGCTTTTGTTATGGATTGCAGACAGACACAACACTCAGCAATGGTACAGTTTTCTCCTAGGTGTCCTCTGAGTCTGTATTTTTGATGATTAGTTTGGGTAATGACCTTAAAACATTACAATTGGTTCCCTCAGGACTTTGAAAGTTTGTCATTTATTCATGTGAGAAACTGCACTGAAGTATCTTTAAATGTAAATTTTAAGCAGTAATTAGTATGGTGACATCAAAGCTCTGGAGAACGGTGAGTCATTTTTTTAAGTCAGCCAATTAATAGCAAGATGTTTTGTGAACCAAATGGGAAGGCAAGAAAACCTTTTGGTCAAAAAGGAGACTCGCTGGGAAACACAAATCTCAAGAGCTCTGGCACAGCACTTGGGATGACTCTCACACCCCACAGCCCAGGGGAAACTGTGACCTCATCCTGGGCATTCCCCATGGCGCAGCAATGACCAGATCCCTTGGGAGATCAGTAGATGGGGTGAACTTTTGTTTAGAGTTCGGGTCCACGTGCAAGGCAGGAACAGCTGATCCAGTTGTTCCCATGGAACAGGAGGATGTATCTCCACAGTGCAGCCAAACCCAACCAAAGCCATCGTCAGCTACAACGACTTTATCATTCAGCAACAGAACGAGGGTCAGAACAGAGGAAAGGGAAGTTCCCATCAGGGTGAAAGAAAAATAATCTCCTTGCAGCTTATAAGAGCACAACGTAGTTCTCACGTCTCGTGATATTCTCCAGCTGAAGAGCTGGGAATTAAAAACCCAAAGACACAAACTTCAATAAAACACCAGTGAGCTCTTAGAGACCCTAACTGGCCCTGCCAAGACTACACCAATAGGTGTGACAGTGTTTTGGGTTTACGTCAATAAAAGAACACTTTTCCAATGACACTGTAAGTTTTCCCATAGAAACTTAAGGCAACACTTACTCTGTCCCTGCCAATGGGTAAGGGGTGTGCTGTGTACATGTTCCTCTTCCCATCGTACCCAGGCTGCCGATCCCCAAATATCTGCATCTTGAAGTGCCTCACCATCGTATCCACCACCTCCCTAGGGAGTGATTCATTGAGTTAAGTGGAAGAACAGAAAATTCAGCAATGGGCTAACACAACTCAAAAGTCTGTTTTTCACTTTTTCTTAAAGGAGCAAGATATGAAAAACAATAATGCACGAGAGCACCCCCAGGTCACACCAGGAGCTGTAAAAGTCACCTCCAGGTTAAGACACAGGTGGCACACACAGGTGTCTGTACAGGTATCTGTACTGTCAGCAGAGCTACAGCCAAAACTGGCAGAGGAATCTGGAGAGATGTTCGGACACAGGAGCAGACAAAAACAGCTGCCTTGGGGTGGGTAGGAGCACTCTGTGGATTGATCCACATGTGTGGACTCCAAAATCTACAAGCTGAAATACGTCCCCTCAGCTGCTACACGTTTGTGTAACAGACTGTGGAACAATTACCAGGGACATTCACTTGTAGACTGTAAAATAAAACCAGCTGGAGGTCAATGCTCAGTACATTTCCCAGAGCCTTCCAGATTATGGGCCAATTGTGACACATCTTCATAAAAATAAGAATATTATAGTTCACTGAAAGGCAGCTGCTGACCACAGTACAAACACAAACAGGCCTTTAGCAGATGGAGAATTCCTAGGATGCACAGCTTTCTTACATTCAGGTATATACAGCTAATTTAAATCAGTAAACCTTCATTAAATAACTCCTACCTGTTGACTCTTCGGGGGCGTTTCTCTGGTTTGATATCTACATCATAGTGATAAACATCTATCTTGGGGATCTGAACCTGGAAGTGGTTGGCCAGGAGACGGATGGGTTTCCCAACAGTGCCCAGGCCTGGGCGACGCGGCGGCTGGAAAAGGCTCGTTGGGGGCCCTAGGAAAGTCAAATAAATATGTATGAGATGGGATGGCTCACTCCACGCACCTCTCAGGTGTGCTATGGGTGACTTTTTGACTGGGCAGGAAGAAATCTTAAGCTTTCCGAGGTTGCAAACAGAGGCGTTCAAAGAGGCTCAGCCTTCCAGCTGCTCAGAACTTCAAGGTAAAAAATGTGCTCCCTAAAGCATGTATAGGTAGGTGCCATAAATAATTCTTAAATTTTTAGTGGCATTTATTCATGACTGTGGTTAGGAACTTCACAGAGTCCTGACAGGGAATGCAACCATACAAATATTATGTATTTTCACGTAATGCAAAGATAAATACATCCCAACTTCCATTTCCAGAACAAACCAACAGCCACAAAAGCCACATTTTGTCATTGTTTTCACTACAGGCTTGAAGTTCAGATGTTAGTGATCCAATTTAAAATTCCAACGGAAAGACAGGAGTGAGGAAAGGTTCAGGCTTTCTTCTAAATAGAAGGATAAGGGAGAAAGCATTAGACAGGTACGGACTCCTACAGACGTGGAGGAGGTATTTTATTGGGACAAAAAAGAGCTTCAGGAACAACTCTAAGGAGGAAATTATTAGAGGCCTGGAAGCATTACTCACATGCAAGCTGGTCACTAGGGAAGCCTTCAGTTACCCTCCTCAAAGTCTTAAGATCTGAGATACCACGTTAACGAGATTAAACTGACTATTTTTTTAAATCGATCACAGCCTCAGCTGACACTGCACATAAAGCAAACGACATTGGTATATTTTCATGGGTTTGTCTATATCTGAGCAGGGCTCAGTGTGATCAAAGTGTCTTCCCTCTGTTGTAGAGTAGCAAAGAAGTCTCACTAGAATGCAATAATAAACCTATCATAAAACTCAGGGCAAATTTAGCATCCATGTAAGACAAAGGCTCAGAGTTTGTACCAGGAGAGAGGAGAGGTAGGTGACTCCTATTTGAGTACACTTCAGGGTGCAGCAATAAACTTTAACACAACCATAAACTAAACCCAGGACCAAATCCCAGGAGATTCCACACCAGATTTACAAGCCATCCACTGGCTACTGCATTACCAAATAAAATTACCAACCTGAGGACACCAGCCCTGGAATACTTTTAAGCAGAAGGAACACAGAGCATGTAAGCAGCTGAAGCCCACTGCCACATCAACTCTGCAAAGCCACAGTGGCAGGGGGCTGTCGGAGACAGACACCCCATAGGACACGCTCCTGGCTCCGCACCAGCCTGACAGATTGTGCTCTGTCACAGTCAGACCAGTTGTGGGGTACAGTTAGTGTTTAAAAAAACTACAACTGCCTTGACAAGCATGAATCATTGAGGGCAATCAAAGTTTGCTGTGCTTATTTGGATACGAGAGATGATCCATTAATCCCATGCTAATTAGTCTGAAGGAAGTGCAGGCACTGACCTCCTGCAAGAGATTAAATGACAACTATATTTACCCATTTTCCTGCCTTGGTATTGACAAGTTCTGCAAACACGCACAGCAACGCTGTCCTCTGTTCTGTCCAAAGGAGATAAAACATACATCTCCTCCTTCCGAAAGTTATTTCTCAAAGGATTCCAGAGAATCAGCTAAAAACTGTTTTCCCATTTGAAGGCAGGCTGCCCTGGCATCACAGGATTTTTATCTGATCAGCCTGACTAGGGTTGTATGTGCTGTTATATTTTAATTTCTCCCATCCCACAATCATTACGTACTAAGCACCTCAACCGAGTTGCTTCAGACAGGAAGCAGTTTTCAAAACTGAAAGAGGATCTGCTTCTCCAGCTGGAACTCAGGGAGGCCACGATACATCACACACATACAGCAGGCTCTGAGTCAGCCCTCACTACCTCAAACTCTGGATTCTTCTGGAATTGCACCTTTGTGTCAATAAGCGTTTTCTATCACACCAAAATTAACATCACTTCGATTATACCAATCGTTTGAATGGGAACTTGATGGGTCAGGTGTACAGGCCACCGAGGGCTAGAAATACATCCTGCAGGCATTTGGTAGAAGAATAATCATGGAATAAGACACAAGCAGGAAAACACCACATGCAAAAACCCACCAATATTTAAGCGAACTTTGTTAAAGAAATAAACAACCGTATTTTCAGACAGTATCACCTTAAACTCTCAGAAATGGCTCAATGTCAAACATAAAACTTATCATTGCACAGGTTGCAGGGCGCACATCTCTGTGATACCAGAGCCCTGCCTGTCCCCGTCCCCTCGCTGTCGCTGTCCCGCTCCTAGTCCCGTCCCGTTCACCCCGGGGACACCGAGACGCGTCCCCCGGTAGCCCCGGCAGCAGCGGGGCCGTGAGGGCATCCGCAACCCCCGCGCAAAGTTTCGCGACCCGCTGCGGCTCCTCCGCACCAGGCAGCGCCGGCGGCTCCGAGCGGGCCCCGCTGCTGCCGGGGCGCCCCGCCGGGCCCGCGGCCTCCTTCCCCCGCTGTCACGGCCCGACAGGCCGCGGCCCCCGCGCCCCCCCCGCGGCTCTCACCGGGTCCCAGCGCCTCCATGGCGGCGGTGGCGGCCTCGCTGCTCTCGCCGCCGGCCCCGCCGCCCGCCCCGGGCCCCGCCGCCGGCCCCGCCGCCGCCGCGTAGCGCTTGATCTCGGGAATATTGGCGGCGGGGTGGGGGTCCGGCGCGGACACGGGGGCGGCGGGGCGGGAGGCGGAGGCGGCCGAGGAGGAAGATGAGGAGGAGGCAGCGGGGGCGCGGCGGGGAGCGCTCCCCGCGTTCCGCTTCCCCGAGCGGCGGCGCGAACAATCCCCGCGCTGCGCCCCCGCCGAGCCCGCGCGCGCCCCCGCCGCCGCCAGCACGCGCCCGAGCGCGCTCCCGGGACGGGGATGAGGAGGAGGAGGAGGAAGAGGAGGAAAAGGAGGAAGAGGAGAAGGGAAGGAGGAAGAGGCCGCTGCGCGCTGCCCGGCGCCGCCGGCTCGCGCACGCGCGCCGCCCCCCCCGCCCGCGGGAGCGCGCACGCCTCCCGCGCGGCCTCGCGGCCGCAACAGGTGGCGGCTCTGAATCACGGAATCCCAGGATATTTAGGGTTGGAAGGGACCTTTGCAGATCATCCATTCCAACCCCCCTGCCAAGGCAGGGTTACCCGGAGCAGGTAACAGGAACGCGTCCAGGTGGGGTTGGAATGTCTCCTAATAGGGAGACTCCACGCCCTCCCCGGACACCTGTTCCAGTGTTCGGCCACCTGCAACATGTTCCTCCTCACGTTAAGGCGAAACGTTGTGTTTTCGTTTATGGCCATTGCTCCTCATCCTGTTGCTGGGCATCACCGAAAAGATCATTTTCAGTGGTATCCAGCAACAGGATGAGGAACAATGGCCATAAACTAAAACACTTCCTCAACATGAGGAAGAACTTTCCATGAGGGTGGCTGAGCACTGGAACAGGATGCCCGGGGAGATCATGCGGAGACATTCCAAACTCAGCTGGATGCGTTTCTGTGTCACCTGCTCTGGATAACCCTGCCTTGGCAGGGCATTGGACTGGATGATCTGCCGAGGTTCCCTCCAACCCCAACAATTTTGTGATTTGGTGAGAAGAGTCCGGCACCATTCGCTTGGCACCTGCCTTTGAGATATTGGTATGGATTGAGCCTTCCTTTCTCCAGAATAACCAGGCCCAGCTCCAACAGTCTCTCCTCATGAGATGCTCCAAACCACCCATCATCTTTGTGGCCTCTGCTGGACCCCCTCCAGTAGCTCCTTGCCTTTCTTGTCCTGAGGAGCCCAGAACTGGACACAGCACTCCAGATATGCCTCACTAGGGCTGAGTGGCAGGACTCCCTCCCAAACCTGCTGGCTCTTCCCAGGGTGCATCCCACGCATGTGGCCCCTCCAGAGCTGCCTCAGTAGAGGTGAGAGCTGCTGCCCACGGGGCACCAGGAAGGAGGGAATTGTCTGTACCTCCGCTGTTCCTTCCCAAAACCCGACACCTGTTTGCAGGTTTAATAATTAACCCAGAACTCCAGCACGCTCCGTGACAGCTACCCTGATGGTGCCTGCCCGCCCACAGTGGTGCCACTCCAGCTTTGCCAGTCCTCCACTACTCCCCAAAACCATGAAATTCTCCCTACCCAATTAATGACACCCTGAATAACTCCCAGTACCAGCTAAACAGCCCCAGTGGGGTTTAAAACACCCCAAAAAACCAGGATTTGTACAAGTCAGGTGAGCCACAGCACTGAACCTCTCAGGGCTGTGACCACCAGCCCTTGAGGTGCTCCCTGGACACAGAATGGCTGATGATCCATCAGGGCTGGAGACCCATGAGCTGCTGGCACAATCATCGACAACATCTAGGAGCTGTCTGGGAAGCACCGGCAGTGGGAACCAGCTGTGTTCCACTGAGCAGGACATTCAGCCCCTGAGTGCATCTTGCCATGGCCACAGCCCCTTATCCTCACAGACAGTAAATTTGTCTTCTGTTAAAGAGACAA
The DNA here is from genome assembly GCF_020740725.1 of Corvus hawaiiensis. Classification (NCBI taxonomy): domain Eukaryota; kingdom Metazoa; phylum Chordata; class Aves; order Passeriformes; family Corvidae; genus Corvus; species Corvus hawaiiensis. Next base: position 4,710,727 of record NC_063235.1, read on the forward strand.
CACTTCCAGCCATGTGCCATTAAATAAAGGGCCTGGGGACTTTTTGCCTTTTTAAGCAGTTTATGCTAGTTTAGCGAGCTGCTCCCTTGTGCACCCCCTGGGTTCTGTTTAAGCAACAGCTCTCTGCTGACTCATCAGAATGTCAGAAGTCAAAACATTTTATAAATAATAAATGCCTAGTCCACTTTATTTGCCTTTTTTTAACCTGTGGGGCTGATATTTTCCAAGTTAAAACATCAAAATCTATTTTAAAATGAAATGAAATCTGAGATTCTCATATAGATCTGAGATTCTCTCATAATTCCCTGACAGCAGCTGATGAACACCTGAGGAAAAAACCAGTTTTACCAGACCAGTAACAAACTCCACAGTGTCTGGCAACATTTCCATGCTACTATTCGGCATGTCTATGTATAAAAAACACGTATGTAGGGCTACACAAATAGTACGTTAAAAAAAAACTCCACCAAAGATACAATCTCTGTCTCAAGAAATCTGCAACACAAAGGCTCAGTCCTGTAAGATGTTGAGTGTGATAACTAAAGCCTTTACTTACTGCATTATAAATTCAATTAACTTGATAAATATTACACACATATTGAGACATCCCAACTGCCACAGCAGTCAGAACCTTATTTCTCTATGTTAACCCATCCTTTTATTGAAAACAGCACATTTCCATGGGGAAGACTGGATTTGGGAACGACAGACCAGAGTTATGACAGGATTAGTTCTGAAAATTTGCTTCTAAACGCCTCATCTGATCCAAGTTGGGGAAGGAGTATGTTATTTAATAAGAAACAGATTCCTAGACCAGCTTTTATAATATAAATATCTTAATATGGTGCCCGATCCAGTGCTAAAAGTCTGTGTTCAATTTAGAACCTCCTTAATAGCAAACGTTTTACCTGTTCCATGGTTACCTCTGTGTGCCATGTGTGACTAACAACTCGGGATCAGAAATTACCTAATAAGGCCAATCTTTTTGCCACCTTTTTCTTGTCAGCTGACTCTGACTTTCATCCTGACGCAGCAATGAGAGCACAGCCCTGAGGAGGTGTGTTTGTGCAGAGCCAGCATCTGTCCCCCTGTTACTAAACACTAGCTATTTAATTAATTACTGTAGCTCCTGCAGCAGCTAGAGGAAAGCAGAACTGTGGTGTTTGCGGTGGGTTTCATGGGCATTAGCTTTTCTCACTTCCTCTGTTCTCAGGCTTGTTGACTCCATGAGAAGTGCCATGGCAGAGCAGTCCATCTGCTCCTTGTTCATGACAAAACCATAGCTGGTAGCAAAACCCCCCAAAACTGTGTCTGGTATCAAACACCCCAAAACACGTTTTTTTTTTCTGGGCTTGCCTTCAGTAAAGGCAGATTCCCACTGGGTGACTCGGAAGGAAATGTATTACAGCAGTATGTTCTACAAAGTAACTGGAATGATGGAAAAGTGTCAAACATCCCCAGTTGTAGTTCAGAACGGGGTCCCTGACACTCATCCCAGCTCAGGGCTCTCCCTCCAGCTACTTGCAAAAGAACCACAGAACTAATGGCAGCAAAAAAGGATAAGTAGAATATTTTCATACTTGGGTTGAGTCTGTATGAGAATATCCCTGTATGGGCCATTCACCTTCCAGTTGGACTCGATGATCCTTGTGGGTCCCTTCCAACTTAGAATATTCTGGGAAATCTGTGAAGTATGAAGTGATTTGCATCTGTTGTGTAGCTCTCCATTGACTTATGTTTTCAGTAAGTTCTTCTGGCTTCAGAAGCCTTTCTTTTCTTCCCTTAAGGAGCATATAGCAGCAAGCTTAAGTAAAGAAATTAATAAACGACTACATAATGAGACTTGATGACTTATGAGAGGTAAAACTTAGATCCTCTGTATGTAGAGGGTATACTCAGAAATTCAAGGGAGAAATTGAAAGAAACGGAAAGAATTTACCCAAAAGGTTCGAGCCTTCATTCACCTAACATGAGTGGGGTTGGCTCAGAGTATGTCTGTACAGAAGCCAATGGAAAACGCGTATCTTTTATTCTGCAAATAGAACACTGTTGACAGTAATAGCTGTGTGTATCTAATACCCATAAACTCGACTCGTGTGCTCCCACCCGCACGGTCACCTGAAGACACGACATGTACCATATCCCGAAGGTCAGAACGAAACATGGGCTCTGTTTAACCCATGAAACAACGTGAAATGTTTTGGCAGCAGAGCCCCGGCCCCACAACGTCCATAACTGAGAGAGCTGTTAATTCCCCGGGTCCTTCATGGCCCCTCCCAGCTCCTCCCGTCTCCTCACGTTCCCGCTCGGTCCCTCACAACCCCTCTCGGTCCCTCACGACTCCTCTCAGTCCCCCACGTCCCTGTCGGCCCCCCTCGGCCCCTCATGGCCCCTCATGGCCCCTCCCGTCCCCTCATGGCCCCTCATGGCCCCTCCTGTCCCCTCACGGTCCCGCCTCAGCCCAGGCGCGCGGAGCGCCCCCGCCGCCAGGCGGCGCCATAGTGCGGGCGGGCGGGCTGAACGTGGGACCCGCGATTGGTCCGTGTGGAGGGGCGGGGCTACGGGGAGCCCCGCCCAGCGAGGCGGCGAGGGGCGGGGCTCGCTGTGCCGTTCTGGGCAGCCATTGGATGATCCCGGGCGGGGGCGGGGCCGGGGCAGCGCGCGAAGGCTCGAAGCGGTCCCCGGGCGGCGGGAGCGCGGGCGGGATATGGCGGCGGTACCGGTAACAACGGAGGATCCCGCTGAGGTGAGTCCTGTCACTCTGCATGGCCGGCCAGCCGGCTGGCTGCTGGCGGCGGAGGCAGCTGGCGGCTGCCTGTGGCCTTGCGGCTCCTCTGGCTGTGGCGCGGTGGAAGGCCGGGAGGGACAGCGAGGGAGGTGGCGGTTCCAGTAACCGTTCCAGTACGGTGCCCGTTCGGGTAGCGGTGCCGGTGGCGGTGCCAGTAGCTACCAGCCACCCCTGCCCGCCGCCCTTGTTCCCGGGCGGTCCCGCGCCGTCACCGGGCTCGCCCCTCCTCGCAGACTACAGCTCCCAGCATGCCCCTTGCCGGCCGCGGGGAGCGCTGGGAAGGCCGCGCTCAGCCAGTCTCTGCGGGCGCGGTGCATGCTGGGAGGGCTGCTCGGCCCGTGTTGTCGGGTCTGAATAAAAATCAATAAATAACACAATAACGAGAAAAGTCGTTCAGTCCGAATATAATCACATCAGCTTATGTCGATTCTGTGCTTCTTCTGTGCAAACTCGCTTTTAATTACTACCCCACAAGTGAATATCCATTTGTATTGATAAATATGGTAAACATCAATAATGAATATTACTAACTACGTAAATACCAGTACCGATAGTTAGAATATAAGGAGACTGCATGTGTATCTCATTGTGTGTGAGGGCTTAGCCAAGGTTTTGGAATGAATTTGGATGCCAGGAGTCAGGACTGCAGATACAATATTTACCCCAGGAGGAAAAATCATATTTTGCTTTGTAGCTTCCGCTGGCAGATTTGAACCCAGACTTGCAGAAACCCCTGGACAGCGACTCTGACAGTGGCCAGGGCAGCTGTGAGACGGCCTCCCCGGGACCCCCTGGCAAGGGCACTGCATCCTTCGAGGACAGAGGTCTGTAACATTTCTATGAAATTGTTTTTCTCCAATACTACATTTTTCGTTTCATAAATACCTTTTAGGAGGTTGTCACTGCTTGACCTGCAGGAATCTAAACTCTGTTGCTCCGAATGTGGGCAAGCTTTAAACCTCTGAAAAGTGTTTTTTGAGCTACAGAAAGAAAAAGAGTAAATGGGACGTGTCTTAATGACTTATTCACTTTCTTTTCTGTTTTGTTTAATCTATGTGGTGTGATTTTTATTACCTTTTCAAGACAAGACACTACCAGTGAAGGATTTTCAGCTTTGCCCTTTTTTTTAAAGGTTAAAAACCTGTAACATCAATTTGGGTTAATTAAATGCTGTTCTCTGGGGAGAAGTGGATTTTGAGAAGTTGGGTTCAAGCTCATTTGCTGTAGATGGTGACATATGTGAAATTTAACAGATGTAGATTCGGTTGTTTGTTAATTAACTCGTGGGATTTCCCTGTTTTATTTTCATATCTTTTGCCAGATTCAGAGGAAGAGATTTTTGTGCGTAAAAAAGCAAAAAACAAGAACGTACTCCAGGACAGTGAGAGCGAAGAGGGGGAGGATGGAGACTCCTCTGTGCAGGAAGATGCTTTGGGTGGTGACAAGGGAAATGGGGAGGAGGAAAAGGAGAACATTGCTGCTGAGAAGAACAAGAAATCCCATCGGATCCGCCCAGCTCTGCTGGACGGTGATGACAGTGACACTGGTGACCGGCTGCAGATTGAAAACCTTGAAACAAACAGGATGTCTGGCTTGCCTGAGGGTGAGCTGGAAGAGGAGAGACCCCTAAAATCTGGGAAAAAGTACAGAAAACATAAACATAAACCAGATTTTGAAGAGGAGCCAGCCAAAGAAGCTGTAGGAAAATCCAGAAGAAGGAAGGAGAAGGAGAAAATAATGGAGTCCATTAAACAGTTGAGAAAAGAAAAGAAGCCTGTGGCAGAGGTGGGTATTTTGGCAGAAAACTCAGATAATTTCTCAACTAAGTTCAATTTATTATTGCTTGTGGTTATTCTGTTCCAAAGCTTCAGTGTTGTGTCCACATTCCTGCAGCAGGTTTGGGATCCACAGGGATCCATGCAACACCATACACGTTTAACCTGCAAAGTCTGCAGATTCATTTAAATTAAATTACATTTAATTTGCAGTTTATGGAAGTACAAAACCTAATGCTTGATGATTTAATGTCATTTTAAATTAGTGTCAAAGAACCAAAGGGACCCTCTGAAAGAAATCACACAAATAATTTATCCTTCTGGAAGCAGGTGGATGGTGGTGAGAGGTTTCCCTTCAATGACAGTGGCTGCCTTCTGGATGACAAGGAACTCTTTGATAATGGCTTGGAGGAGGAGAATGGTCAGCCCCCTGAGGACCAAGAGTCCCTAGAATCCATACGAGCAGCTGTGAAAAACAAAATAAAACAGTACAAGGTAATGGTTGACCGTGATACAAAATAATTGTAAATGTACTCTCTCTCAAACTGATAGAAAATGGATTTAGATGGGATACTGGGAAGAAATTCTTCCCTGTGAGGGTGGGGAGGCCCTGGCACAGGGTGCCCAGAGAAGCTGTGGCTGCCCCATCCCTGGAAGTGTCCAAGGCCAGGCTGGGTGGGGCTTGAAGCAACCTGGGACAGTGGAATGTGTCCCTGCCCATGGCAGGGGTGGGACTGGATGATCTTTAAGGTCTTTTGCAACCCAAATTATTCTATGATTACTGAACTTAGCAAGACTTTGTACCTGACCAGGTTCTGAAACTCTCTTTGACCATAATGGAGTTGTACTGCTGTGGCAGAGGAGAGAAGAGCCTTCTGGTTTTTTTGATGGAGGGATGTTGTCCTGGCAAATTAAAAAGATAATGCTGGAGTTGGAGCTTTGGAAATCAACCCTTATGTGGGGTTTGTGGTGGTTTATGAGTACACTTGCTGGCTTTGCTGACCAGTGATGGTTCTGTGCAGTTATTTTTGATGTGCTTGCCTCTGATTGTGCCAGTGTATTGAGAGAAATTGTTGAATTTCTTCTTACGCCCCATAGAACAAAGAACGTTTTCCTGAGGGTGAAGGCTACAAACATGTATTTGATGAGGAGAATGAGGAGCATGTATTGAAGGAACCAAAAAGGAAGGTGAGGTCTTCTTCTTTTTAAAGCTCTGTATTGTTGTTTGTCGTGACTAAAATGGTTTTGTATCCACAGTGTGGTTTTTGGTTTTTTTTGAACCGGATGTTTTATTTTGACTCCTTTCTGTTTGAAAGGGAAAAAGGTATTTAAGAAGTAGAGAGAGAGCCCTATGTTTTGTTTCCTGACTTCAGAAGCCTTTTTTTTTCTCCCCTTAAGGAGCGGAAAGCAGCAAGATTGAGTAAAGAAGCCATTAAACAACTACATAGTGAGACCCAACGACTTCTTAGAGGTAAAACTTAAATTCTTTGTATATAAAGGGGTATAAACTGTTCAAAAACTTAGAGGAGAAATTGAAAGAATTTACCCAAAAGGTTAGAGCCTTCTCTGACCTAACATAACTTATTTAGAGTTGAAGGGTGCAAGACCATTTTTGTTGAAGGACCTGTTAAAGCTATTTTTGTAACTAATGAAAATAAAGATTCTTGTTATCAAATAAAGGTTTCAGATGATGTTTTACATCTTCTCTCACTGTCTTGCTCTGGCAGAATCATCCGTGTCTCTCCCATATCATGTGCCTGAGGCCAAAAGTGTTCACGACTTCTACAAGCGCAGACCTCGACCAGCATGTCAAGGAAATGCCATGGCCCTGCTGAAGTAAGGACTTAAACCTTCCTCATACAATTTTTTCATGAACTTTAAGCATCTCTAGCTTTTCTTTTGAGGGTAACCAGACTTTCTCAGGCTCCTTTAATTCCATAAAAGTAGGAAATTAGGAGAATGTCATTGCTAACATAAGGCAATGCTGCACTCCTGACAGTCCTACTGTTGAAGTGATCAGGGCCAGGAGTAACTCAGAGGAAGGAACTTAGTGATGCAGAGTTATTTTAATGGGATTTAGGGTGAAGTCCAGCATTTTACTTGGTCTGTTTCTTCCCTGAGTAATGTGTAGTAAAATACTGAAGCTACAGTAGTCGCAAAATCCCTCAGGAATTTCATACTGTGATACTGTAACCAGTACAAAGCTTTTACGCTTCCTTAAGTTCTCATGATGCAGTTTTCCAGATTTCTGTCCTTCACCTCTTCCTACACATCAATGACAATAATTAGGAAATGGTTTCTTCCTCTCAGTTTGTCCTCAACCTCATCTCCCTTTCACACTAGCCATGGGTGATATGTTTCTTTTTGCCTTTGTTAGGTCCTCTAAATACCAGCTGCCCCTAAATGAAGAATCTGCAGCCACTGGGAACTTGAGCAAGGATTGCAAAGATGGGCCAATGGAAGGTGATCAATCAGCAGCTGCTGAACCAGAAAAGAACCTGGCCAGAGATGTTGATGCTTCTGCGACTGAGCCTCTTGCTGCTGTAGGGAAGAACTTGCCAGAGGACTGTGCTGAGCAGCCCAGGCAGGATAGGGAGGATTCTCATGCAGTTTCAGAGACTGTAACAACTGATGATAACGCAGAGGAACAGCTGCTCTCCAACTGCCTGAGCACCGACTGTGGTGAGCAAAAGGAGAGTGAAACTCCTCCAGCATGTGGAGATGCCCTCATGCAAAGAGGGGAAGCAGCCCCAGATGTACAAGGTGAAACAAACAGTCAGCAGGTGGGGCCTGGACTGGTGACACAGCCTGAAAAAGTGAGGAAGTCCAAGCTGGATAAACTTCGTGAACTGGGAATAGATGTGTCCATCAAGCCAAGAATCTGCTCTGACAATGAATCCTTCATAAACCTTGATGAAGCTGATTCAAGTAAAGGTATCACTTGTGTTGTAGTCCTAAGCAGTGTTGATCTGAGCTTGGCTGGAAAATTCAGAAATATTTAGGTGATATAAGAGTCAGGCACATTCACTTACTAGTGTGGATTCTTTGAGTCATGTTAACAGAAATCTAGAATTGCCTGGTGGCTGGGAGGCTGGGCTGGAAGTGAACTGAGGTCTTGTGGATAAATGGTAGTCAATGGTAAAATAATTCAGTATTAGCTAATATCAATTAAGTACAAGCTACAGCAAAAATATTATGTGGTGGTTCATTATTAGTTGAATAGAATGGTTTTGCAAATATTTTAATATTAAAGATTTAGCTTTTAAACTATCTTTGGGGGAAAAACAGCTTTAGACCTACTCTTACTACAACTTTTAACAATCAATGCTTTTACTTGTTACATTAACATTTTTCATGTTACATATTAATTTAATTAATATGTATTTAAAGAACTAGAAGCCCTGAAAGCACGTTTCTTGAAGCACACTCTCCAGACGTCGAAATCCAAAGCGGAACGGGCCATAAACATGAACATTATCCGTAAGGAAACGACATCTGACGGGAAAGAGGAGCTGAGAGCAGATGTGGTGCCAGCAGTTTTGGCTGCAGAGAGCCTGGAGGAAACTGTCCACACAAAGCCAGGTTGGTGGAGGAGAAGTGATGAGGATTGAATTGGAAAACACTTTTGTCTTTATTTTCCTCTCTCATGCTCCATTTCTCAGTGCTGCCCTGTGAAATACAGGTGAAGGGATCTTCATCTGGGAGATTACTGTGTGTGTTCCCTCTGATGGATAGCCCTGTTTTAATAAAAAAATTCTTGGTAGACCACTTAAATAGAAGTGGCCTGTGTAGGACAGCCTCAGTCAGATCTTTGTGACTTTGATTCCTTGGATTTTTCATGCTTCCATGAGAAGCTGTAGTTGCCCCATTCCCGGAAGTGTCCAAGTCCAGGTTGGACAGGGCTTGGAGCAACCTGGGATAGTGGAGGGTGTCCCTGCCCGTGTCAGGGAGTGGAATTGGGTGAACTTTAAGGTCACTTCCAATGCAGCCATTCCCTGATTCTGTTCCTGCTCAGGTGAAAAGCTCCAGGCCCTGAAGGCCAAGCTCCAGGAGGCCATGAAGCTCCGCAGGACTGAGGAGCGCCAGAAGCGGCAAGCGCTGTTTAAGCTGGACAATGAGGAAATGCTGGAGGAAGATGAGGAAGAGGAGGAGGAAGAGATGACAGATGAGTCTGAGGAAGAGGAAGAAGAAGAAGGTGATCATGAGGTCTGTATGGAACATTTTTCAATAACCTCATCAGCTTCTCCATTCTACTTCCTCTCCCCAATGCAATGGGACTTTTGTACACTGTGAATTAGGGAAATTGCTAAGAATTCTTCCTAGAAGCTAAAAAATTGCTGTAGTTGACATATTCAGGGATTGAATTGTCTAATCTTGAATTCATGAGTATTTTCTTGATTTGTCTAAACACTACTAAAACCAAAAAGAAGTGTTTAAAAGATTCTGATGCCCCTTTCTCTTTTTATAAATCCTTGGCTCATTGCTGGCAGGGCCAAACAGGTCACGTGCCTGACCTGGGGTAAGGTTTGCAATGGCAATAATCATTATATCTGTGCTGTGTTTGGGGATGTTTTTTAGAATTCAGAATTTCTGCTTGATGAAGCTGAGGAAGATAATGAAGATTCAGAAGAGAAACATGTTGAAGATGGTGATAAAGAAACCGACAAATCATCAATTGATGGAGAAAAGCTGGAGAAATCTGAACACTGTGATTCTGTTCTAAAACAGCCTTCAACAGAGTCTACATTGATCCTTTTTAAGGACAGCTCCTCAAAAATGGGGTAAATAATCCAAGCCTTAAAAATGGTGCCTGAGAAATTTTAAATTTGATCAGCATGTGTAGGTGTCTTTATTTAAAGTTCCTTTTATAAGTATTTTTGTGTTACCTTGGGGTTTTTTTGCAACTCATCCTGAATTTATTAGCAAATACCTTTTATTTAATGAATTGCAGATATTCTCTTCCTGATGAGAAACTGGAAATGGAAGAAACGGCAGACAAAGGACCTGCCAAGTTAGGTAAAGTAGAATTATTGCCCTACATAGCTATTTTGTTGGGGTTTTTTTAACTTAGCACATGTAAAAGTTTCTATTTAAGATTGGTGTTCAGTCTTTCTGTTATGTCATCACCTGTGTAGTTATACAGTATGATTTTAAAAATTTAGATTGATGAAAAAAATGGGAGGGCTTGAAAAAACCAGAGGGAAAAAAGTTCAAAATAATACTGGAAGAAATATGAAATTATGTAAGATGAAATTCAGTGAAAAAGTGTAATATGCATCCTGTGAGAAGAAGGAAATCCAACATGACCACAAAAAGAATTTTTAGCAAGGTGTCAGTGTTGCAAAATGTTATATTGAAGTTTTACTGGATCACACACAAAAAAAAATGTTAAGCACTATTTTTTTTATTTCCAGAGGATGATGATTCATTTTCTCTGCCAACACTGGCAAAGGAGAGCAGCCACAACAGCAGCTTTGAGTTCATTGGCTCCATGATCCCATCCTACCAGCCCTGTAACAAACAGGCCTCGCGGGGAGGGAGCTTCTTACCTGCAGCAGGAGGGTTCAGATCACCCTCCCCAGGTTTCTTCAAAACAAGCTTTATCAGCTCTGCTTCCAAGGTGAGATTCTCAGTCCTGGTTGTGTGTTTTATTAACACAGTGGGTAGCAAATAAATGTATTTTATCCTGATGGTCAGATCTATCCAAAAAATCAAACCAGACAAATGCTTTGGTATCAGTAAAATTTCAGGAGAGCAAACTGTCCCTGGGATTTGTGTCCACATTGGAATGGATAAAAATGACATTATAAAATTTATATTCTAAAGCATCAAAGAGAAGATGCTATAGTCTGGTTATTATATCTAAAATATGTGCATCATGTATATGGTTTTTAAGAATGCTTATATGGGCTACACAACTTATGATGTCAGTGAACTCCTGTGGGGTATTAGAGCAGCATGGACATAATTTGACTCTTGCATGGTTTGGGTTGGAAGGAACCTCAAAGCCCAGCCAGTCCCACCCCCTGCCATGGGCAGGGACACCTTCCACTATCCCAGGTTGCTCCAAGCCCCGTCCAACCCAGCTGGGAACACTTCCATGGATGGGGCAGCCACAGCTTCTCTGGGAAGTCTGTTCCAGTGCCCCTTGCATTTAAATTTAGGCTTGCTAAACAACTTAAATATTTTTATATTCCCTTGACTAGAGCTCAGGAAAGACCTCTGAGCCTTCTCTTCCCATAGAAGATTCCCAGGACCTGTATAATGCCTCTCCTGAGCCCAAGAGGTTATTTCCAGGGGCTGGGGAGTCAAGGTTTCAATTTTCCCTGGAAGATGACACTCAGAGCCAGCTGCTCGATGCAGATGGGTGAGTGATGGGTGTAAAGGATGGTGTTTTGTGCCTGTTAACAGAAATAGGATGTGCAGACCAGCACGATTTTTCTAACTACAGCCTTTCTTTCAGGTTCTTGAACGTTGGACAACACAGGAATAAATACCAGTCCTCAAAGCATCAGCTGCCACTGGCTAGCATGGATGAGAATGCCATGGATGCCAACATGGATGAGTTACTGGACCTGTGTTCTGGACAGTTCAGCAGCCAAGCTGAGCATGTGCCAAACACCAGCAGCACCAAAAAGCAGAACATGGAGGAACTGCTCAATCTTTGTTCAGGAAAATTCATGTCTCAAAGTATGTCCTGAATTCTCTTTTCAGCTTTGCTGGTTACTTGATTTAGAAGTTTTTAGCTGAGGTAACTTCAGGTCTGGGTACTAATGCCACGTGTGGAATTTTGTCTTTGTTGGGAGTATGTGCAGTGTTATTCCTAGGATGTTCTCTGACACTTCAAGAGCAGAAATAAGTTGCCATCTTATTGCTTTCTGTAGCAGGTTCTCCAACATGGGCTTCTTCGGTGTCTTCCAAGGCAGAAAAAGACAGTGACATAGAAGATCCAATGGCAGAGGCTCTGGAGCTCTGTTCAGGCTCCTTTCCCACAGACAGGTTAGCATTGCTCTCCTAAAATTTACAGAAGTTTATTCTGGTAACTGTCTTGTTTCACTCTTAAAAGTGCTTTCTTGTTTGACATCAATTTGCTGTCAGTGAAAGTGTGCTTTGTTTTGGAGGTGGAGGGGAGGATATTGCAAATTGCTCAACAATTACTCTCTAATTGGCAGCATAAACTGTTTCCCACAGCTACTGTGAAGGGAAATTCTTTGTCTTTCACTGATAGTGCAAGAAACAGTGAAGAACTTCCATTAAACTGAGAAAAGATGATTAAAAGTGGGACTTCTGGAGTCTGTTCTGGGCTATTGCCAAACTGCCGTAACCAAGTGTAAAGTTGGATACTTGGAGTTTTTTATTGACTAAATGGGAAAATGTATGGCTGCCTGACAAAAGGATAATGAGGCTTAACAAGTGGGAGTGTTAGGGGGATCCATGAGAAATTTGAGAGGGGGAAGAAGAACTGGAAATTAGTACTTTTCCTATGGTTTCTGCAAGTGAAAATCTGAGGTCTTAAAACATCAACACTAATGGGGCTTTGGGGCATTTATGGCTAAATGCTGCTGGGAGATTGTAGCTCTGAGCACTCACAGGGAACTGCCTGGCAGCAGTTTTTTGCCTTGATTTGCTGGAGGCAAAATGAAAATGCATTTCTCCCATTCATATTTTCCCTAGGGAAGAGGAAGAGGAGGAGGAACAAGAAGAACTTGGTGGTTTTCAGCTTTTAACAGATGATGAGGCCTTTGCAAGTGAAGAGGTGTGAACTGATGCAGCCAGGCAGCTGCTGGATAAAATGGATATTTCCATTTATCTTCCTAGGTTTTTAATATATACATCCATGCAAAGTACTACAACTCCCATAACAAGCTACTGAAACATTTTTCAGAGCAAACTTTGGATCATTTAAAAGATCTCCTTAATATAATGGTACAGTGAAAAATGCAAATCCTCTGAAATATGCCTGGTGTTTTAGTGTGTTGTTAATTGAAGAACAGATGAATCTGTCCTTACAAAGCAATCCACTCTCAGAAATTCCTTATTTCTGAAAACTTTCTCTTTGGCAGGATGAAAAAGGTGAGGATAGTGCTGCTGAAGAAGCAGAAGTGAGTGATGAAGAGGAAGAACTGCTGAGACATAGACCAGGCTCAAAGAAAAAACTGTAATTTTTTTTTTTTTTTTAAATTACCAGAGAGAATAGATTTTTAATAGCACTAGAAATTGAGTTTGGAATTGTTCCCTCTCCAGCATTGTTAGCTGATGTTTATATGATCTGGTTTTTCATATGTCTCTCTTTTTTTACTTTGGTGCTGTCACGTTGCATGAGTTGAACTGAGTTGCTTGTGGGTTATAGATGATTTCCATTGTAATTTTCATTATAGATGGAAATCAAAAAACTGCAATAAAAGCATTGCAACATTTTTTTGACCAAAAAAAGGGATGCAAGAATATTGTTGTCATTCCTCATGTCTTAAGATCTTATTTGTTCTAGCAAGTAAAACATAGAGTTGACAGTTATTGCCATCATCTTTGGCAAGGAATCTGGTGGATGACAATGATTTGGGGTGCTACATGATGTCAGGCTGTGTATGTGAGTGTGCAAGAACTCAAGGCTTGGTCTTTCCAAAAATGAGAAATTACGATACATCCTTAGGAAATGTGTTAATTTTATGTCAAAGGAAAAATCTTGCTTTCTGAAGATTTGTGTGGTGGCTGCTATGCTCTCAAACTGAACTCCTTCAACTTCCTTTCATAGAAAACTGCAAGATTTCATGGAAGAGGAGGCAGAGCTGTCGGGGAGTGACGTGGGAAGTGAAGATGAGTATGATGGTGAAGACCTGAACGAATATGAAGAAGAGATTATCGATGAGGAGCTCCCAAATGAAGTGGAACTAGGAAACCAAATACAGAAATTCCACATGTCAGTGACATTATCAGTAGATATTTGGGTGTGTGAGGCCCTGGCTCTGGGGTAGAACCCAGACTAACCTCTCCCTGTCTCCTGTGCTGGCAGGAAGGCGATGCTGGACGATGACAAGCGCCAGCTACGCCTGTACCAGGAGAGGTACCTGCTGGATGGGGACCTGCACAGCGACGGCCCGGGCAGGACCAGGAGGTTCAGATGGAAAAACATAGGTGACCTATGATCCAGAGTTAATAGAGAGGGAGAAAGTTTGGAAACAGAGCTTGTGTCTGTGAAAAAGCACTTAGTGGTCCTCAATAAAGTATTTCAGGAATAAATTGGGGGGATGATTCTGGGTTTTTTGTTTGGTCGGGGGTTTTTTGCCTTGTTTGTTTGATTGGTTTTTGGCCTTGGTTTTTTTTGTTGTTTTTTACTGGCCTCCATTTTCAAAATTCATAGCTAACTGTCTTGTTTTGTTGCCTAGATTTTGCTTCACAGATGGACTTGTTTCAGAGAGATTCAGATAATGATGAGGAGAATGAAGAGTTTGATGAGACAGAAGTGAAGTGGAGGAAGGAGCGATTTGAGCGAGAGCAGTGGCTTCGTGAGCAGGTACTGGTGAGCTGCCAGAAAGGCTTGCTGAGCCTCTGTGTCATTGCTGGATGTGAAATTGTTTACTCCTCAAGCTAAGCTTCAGTATTAGGTCAGATTTCTCAGCTGAATGTGATGCTGTTCATTGATAGTTCTTCATCCTTGTTCTATCTAAGAAATTGCAATAGTATATTTATTTACTTTCTACTATAGTCTCCTATAGTAGAAAGTAAATAAAAATTAATTTACATAAAGAAAAGAATTGCTCTACTTAAAATACTGAATGAAGTGTCCATTTGTAATATGAATTTTTTCCATTTTACAAAGTGTCTTCTCTCTGCTACAGAAGGAAAAAAATAAAGAGCAGGAGGAGGAAGAGGAAGAAATTGGTGGAGACAGCGAATTCATGAAACTGGCAAAAAAAGTGACTGCCAAGTCCATGCAGAAGAAAGGTGAGCTTGATTTTTATTGAAGTGACAAGAAAAGGAGAGAGAGAAAGAGCTCAAAACTGACCTTTTCCCCATGTCTCTGCCAGCCAGCCCAGCAGTGGTGGCACAAGACACAGCTCTGTTACCCAGGAACCCATTTGAAGCCTTCAGACCTGCCAGTGACATCCAGGTGGGTACCAGGCCTCAAAAATGGCATTTCCCAACACAGCCAAGTCAGCTGCCCCTGAATTCTGGGCACTCCTGGTTTGTGGTGTTGTTACATGTGAGTAGAGAGTAGATTTTCTACAAAGAGTAACTTACTAAGTAACCTGCCTTGTTCCTGAGAGTAGTTTAATGCAGCTTTTCTTTGCCTTTCAGACAAAAAATGGGTCACTCTTGAACAGACCTAAAGCTGTTCTTCAGAAACTGGCAGCAATGTCAGATCTTAATCCAAATGCCCCTCGAAATTCAAGGAATTTTGTCTTTCATACACTTTCCCCAGAGAAGAGTGAAGAGGCAAAGGAGAAATCAAAACCTCAGGTAAAGATTTGGGTGGCAGGTGCTGCCAGTTGTGGAGATTATTTGAATATACAGGCACTGAACCCTGCCAAGCAGTTAAGAGTACTGCTGTCTTAAATATTCCCTATGTGCTCTCACACCAAATAATTCTCTCATAACTCAGAATTTAAACTTTTTTTTGGACATGTTGTGTATTCTAATGTATTTGACTCCCCCTAGGTGAAGAAGAGAGGCCCTTCTGCAGTGATAACATCAGTGGCAAAGCGGCCCAGGGTAGAAAGCTCAGAGGAAACCAGTCAAAGCCGCAGCATTTTCCAGTACTTGGAGAGCTGAATATTCCTGTTTGGAGCCAAAGGTTGTGTCTCCTCTTTGCCAGCTGCAGTTTATTTTGCCAATCTGCCAGAAATCACCAGGCAGGGAAACAAATTGGTGCCACCTCGTTCACAAGTTCCAGTAATTTCCAGGCAGTGGTTTTGTGCTGTTTTTTCTCAGTCCTCTGTGGCAAATGGGAGCACAAAATCCATTCCTGGTTTGGAATGAAATGCTGACTTGGTCTTTCCCAAGCATTAAGGAAACTTCCAGTACTGTGGGCTGTCCTCACAGGTGCTGCAGAGGTATCAGTTCCACGTGGAAATGCCGTAGGTGTGACACAGAAATGCCTCAGGTAGCTGAAAGCACAGAAAAGGAGGGATTTCTACAGCTGTGGGAGAGAATGAAACAGTGGTGGCTATGACAGGACACTTGTTTACACTTGCAACACAAAATTTTAGCTGTGTCTTCCTCCAGTGTCTTATTTTCTTTGATGTTGAGCATTTATTAAGCTTCGCCTTTTAAGAAACTCTAATTTATCCTTGAAATGTTTACTTTGTGGAAAAGGTACCAGTCTCTTCTGAGGCAACATGAGAAGGGCTTCTTTCCAATTTTTTATTACTGTTGATGTCCTTAAACTTGCAGTTGAAAGTATTTGTGCAGAGGGAAGAATGTGAGTAACATGTGGGAAAGGAAAAGGAGGTTTGGGGGGGTTTATTTGCATTGGTGGGGGGAAAGTTGCTGGGGTTGGTTTGGTTTACCCAGCTTCGGGCTATCTTTAATCATCCATTCTGTTGTTTTCATTGAAGCTGCACTCATCCAAGAGAAAACCATCCATTGCTGAGCAGCCAGTAAGGAAAGGGCTGCCCTAGGATGAGGGAATTAGTAAAGAACCATCATTCACAACTATTCTAAATGGTGTGAGAGAAACTTGAGCCAGAGTATCCAGCATTCCTGACATTTCTGATCACATGTTGAACGTGTTGGAGAGCAGATAATGGTGACACAGGGTTCTGCTCTAAGACTAAACATCTCTGGGACTGGATGTCACATACTTACGGTGCCAATGCCATCAGAGAAGTGTCTGAGCTGTAAATTTTGTAACATCGTGAGCACACGCCTGGTGTGCTGTGTGTAAAATATTTTATTGTACAGTATGTTATAAAGAATTGTGGTACTAATCCAAGTGCGACTTTACAATAAAACGTGGTTTTAATTTTGGAGGCAGTTGGAATTAATTTCTAGGGTTTCACTCAGTTGTATACATGTCTTGGGGTTTTTTTTCCCCAATATTTTTTATTTCTGTCTATGTCTTTCTTTTTTCGTTGCTGCCTTTTTTTTTTTTTTCTAGCCACAGCTCAGCCCTTCACTAGGAACAGCTGCAATAATACTGGAATACAACAAAAACAAGCCCTTGTGTTTATTGGAGTGTGGATTTTCAACTCCTCAAGTCTTCCACTTGGGTTTGCATAAAATTCTTGGCCTGAAGAATATGGTTTTTTCCTGCTAAAATAGTTTTGGATTTTTTAGTTCCTAGACAAAACTTCCTTTATCCTTGTCTAAGAAGTGTCTATTTCAGTTCATTACAGTAATTCTCATGGTTACTGTACCTGGATTTGAGGTGGGAGGTTTAAGGAAGAGGAATGACATTTCCTCCTTCATTATCAGACTTTTCTTGAACGACCACGTAACTAAAAGATTTCTTAACACCCACTTCATTCTTTATCAGTGTTTCACTGATACGAAAGCTGTACTAATTCAGCACAGATTTATTGGGTAAAAACATTTCAAGCTCTAAACTTGGGTGTTTTTCCTGCATTTTGCTCCTGCTCTGCCACTAGAGCGCAGCAAGAGAATATGCTTCCTCTGGCACAGGGGCAAGGCAAAATCATTAAAGCTTAAACTGTGTCTTGACTCCAGGGGAAATTCTTGCAGTTTTCCATGCTCTGGCATTGCAAAGGATTAAATTTATAGAGACCTATAATTGCTACATTTTTGCATTAGAAAGTGGTAGCTTGAAGAGCACCTTTAGAGGGTTGGCTGAGTTCTGGTGGTTTCCTGGCTTCTCCTCAGCACATGCTACTAGCCATAATTATAGCTTTCATTTTGCTTTCCCTGTAGAATTTTCCCTTTAAAATACATTTTCCTTGTTCCAGAGCCAAGGGTAGGAAAATACTGTTGAGCCTGAAATGCTTGTAAATTGAAATACAGGGACTGGGAAGGTTTCTGGCTGCATTTCCCCCACAACAACTTTGCAGTAGTTCAGGGTTTGTGAGTTGCTGCTGGAAGCTCTGCATTGCACCCCAAAAATTCCTTGCCTGGGAGCATGTTCAATGCCAGGGAGTGGGAGCAGTGGTAGGAGGCATAGGAGAGTTGAGCCATGTGCTGAGATGTGCCAGACTATCCCCAGAGCTGGGGCTTGGGCCTGGCCCTCACCTGTGCTCCCACCCGTGCCCTGCCCTGTTCCCATCCATCTCCTGGCTCTGGCTTTTCCAGGACTGCCCCCTGCTCATGTCTGGCACATTAACTCAGCTTTGCCTTCTCATTTTCAGGTATCGATTCAGCTCCCCCCTCCTGGCACTGACATGAGGCTGCTGTGCTAATGGGGAGAAAATGCCTCCCTGTTACTGCTGGAAGTGCCAACAGTGGGCTGGGAAGGAGGGAATGACTCAGGGTGGTGAGGAGTGGGGTCCTGTGCCCCTTGAGCAGAAGCTGGTCAAAGGTTGGACTTGATGAGCCTGGAGGTCTTTTCCAACCTCAGTGATTCTGTGAGATGGTGTCTGCAGGGCTATCCTGGGCTGAAGGAAAAGCTGATTCTACTTCTTCCACTTCCCTCCCTTTTTTCCCTACTAGCTGTGCCTTGGGATAACTCGGAGCAGTTACAGCTGAGGGTTGTGATCGGTGATGTTTGGGTTTGACTTTGGTGCAGAAGTGGCTGCAGCCTGGATTTTCATCTCAGTTGGGCAGCTCTAATAATAACATCTCTCTGTGCCTCAATTTCCCTTTCCCACACAGGGGACAGGAGGAATAAAGCCTATGGGATCTGAGCTCCTGATGCTTGACTGCATCACGGGAGCCTTGATGAGAGCAGTGCTGCTGATACACAATGTTACCTGCTGAGTTTGCAGGGAGCAGGAGCTTTTGGAAACCCAAATGATAATCAAGAAATTTTTGAAAAGGACTTAAAAGCAGAGGGAGGAGCGGCCCTGGGTGCGTGGTAAAGGTTGACATTGCAGACACGTTTATAATCCCAGCTCCCGCCGCCGTGCGGCTCCTCAGGGCTCAAGGCACTCACTGAATTATGTTTTCTTTCCCTTTTTTGCCAAGAGACTGAAAAGGGGAGAGAAAAAAAACTATTTGTTTGTCTTGTCTAATTTAATTTATGTTATTTATCAAATAGACAGGTTATTTGGGAAACCAGATGGACCCAGGCTAAAATCATCTGTATTTCCAACATGTGAAAAATTATGTTGGAGTGGACACATGAAAGGCAGCGTGGGGCAGGTTTGGTGAGCACTCACCACGTGAGCTCTGCACCTCATCTGTCCTGGGCCTCTAATCAGTTGTCCCAGACCCATTGTGAGGGTTAAAGGACAAAAAGACCCCCAGGCACCCACAGGGGTGTCTTCCAGAGCAGCCATGTCACAATTATTTACCCTCCCTGGCTTTCACCCTGCTCATTGACTGGTGCATCCCGTCCCCAGGGATGGATGGGGGAGGGTTTTTGGGCCTAAATAAATGTTTTCGTTGGGTTTGGGAGCGGAGCAGGTGATGGTTTTGGTGTCTGTTTTTTCTCCTTTGGGTTTTCTTGTTGGAAGAGGAAAAACAGGAAAGGGAGAGCAGCAGGGATGGCTAAAAGGGAGCAGATAATTCAAGAAATACAGAAATACAGAAGGAATATAGTAAAACCAAGAGCCCTCTGTTACTAATTGGTTGGGCACCTCGATTGCTGCTGTATTTCCAAGAGCTGAGCCTGGAGCAGCCCCCGTCGCTGCCCTTCCCGGTGCCCCAGGGCAGGACCCTGGCAGCCAGAGGCACTCCTGGCTGGGCAGAGTCTGGTCAAGCTCATGGCACAGTGAACAGCTCTGTGAGCCCTGCAGGGTTTAGTGGGTGACCTGTAAAGCAAAAGTTCCATTCTGTATTAACTATTAGTCATTAATATTAATTCCAGCGCTGCGCGTGCTCCATGCAGACAGATGTTCAGTCCTTGGGGGTTGTTATTTTCTCTTGTATCATCCAGAAGCCCAATTTAGGGCTGACTCCAGCTCTGCTTCTCCAGGCAGCAGAGATCTAAACCAGCTGTAATTAAAGAAAACGACATAAAAGATTGCAGGGCGTGGGGGTAGGGGGATCAGCAAATCTTACAGCTTTGCAAGAGATTAATTTTATTTTTAGCTAATATTTTTCTCTGCTCCTCAGGGCTGTTTTCATGTAACACGCTCTATGCTGCTTCCCTTGCAGTGGCCCATTGATTTTCAATATTTGATGGTGTTTGTGCACGTGGCCACAGGGGATCAGTATCCGAGGGCCACGTTCACCTGTGTCCTCGCACCCCAAAAGCCACCTGTGGTATCCCAGCCCTCACCTTTGTCCTCTGGGGATGCTGCACAGAGCCCAGAGGTCCCACTCCATCCTGGCATGGCTGCTGTGCCAGGCCAGGCTCAGCCCTGAGGTCCCAGCTGGAAGGGGACACAGGCCAGCCCTGCAGCATCTTCCTGCACTGCCCAATTTCCAGCTGCCACTTCACAGACACTCGTTTCTGTGCAGGAAAATTTATTTCTTAACCACCAAGGCTCTAATGCGGCCTTCCTGGCTGCTCAGGATCCAGAGGTGGCATTTCCACATTCCTACTTTACACGAAGCCTGAAGGAAACCCTCAACCTTTCCCAAATAATCATCACATCAGAGAAAAAAATGGCTTTTCCTTCCTCCCTCCTGCTCCTTAGTGAGCCTGGATGGGCCAGAGGGGCCTAATAGTGCCTGGGAAGGTGAAGTTCAGGAGCTGCCACTTGGGCAGGCTTTTTCCCAGTCCCAGCACCAGGCTGGCACTGTGCTGGAAGGGGTCATTGCTGTGACTCGTTGAGGCACCCTGAGCCCACTGGCTGCAGGGTTGGGGTGCCTCAAGCTGCCTCAATGAGTCACTCTCAGCAACCTCCCAGTCAAGGACCCACAGAGAGGTTCTGGCATCCGAGAAATTTCCTATCCCATCCCATCTAAGCTCCGTGGCAGAGCCGTGGTGACCACAGCTGGCATTTCGCTCAGGATGCACATCCCAGCTCCAGCAGTGCCAGCGCAGACACTCCAGCCAAAGGCAACACCAACCCACTGCTGTAAGAAGATGATTAAATCAGCCGGCAATTAAGGCCGCCATGTGGTCCCGATTTCACATGACGGGAGGGCGACGCTCGCAGTGCAAATCTCGGAGTGAGGCATCCGGGATGAGCTCACAGGCAGTGCTGGGCTGGTTTTGGTGGCCTTTGTTCCACCTACGGATTTGCTGAGGGTGTGTGATCTTCAGAGCTGGGATGACATGAGCCCTAAAGTATGATAACAGCTCCTGAGGTGTGACTGCAACCAGCCCCCAGCCCGACCCACCGCGGTCACTCCATCCATCCCCTACGCTGCAAAGGGAAAAGAAAAGGAAGGAAGGGAAGACTAGATGGAAGGAAGATCAGCATGGTTGGCAAAGGCCCCTGAACATCTGCAGGGACAAAGGCACGGCTGGAGGAGGTGGGTTTGGTACCCCTCAGCCAGCACCCAACTCAACCCTGGAGAGTTGAGATTTGTCCCACTGGCTGGGTCTTGCCCATGGCTCCTGCTAAAAGGCTGTGAGTGACCCTGCTGGAGTCTCCAGCTCAAATGGAAACTGGAGATACCAAACCAACCCCATTGTGGTGCTGGTGATGACCCCAGTCTGGTGAGGCTGGTGCTGGTGGACTGGCAGGTGAGCCGGGCATTGGATCCACTCCCTAAAGCCACACCTCTATCCCAAGAGCTGTGCCGCAGTGGCCACAGGGTGGTTTTAATTCCAAGTACAGAACCTTACAGCAAAATTTTGCCAGGGCCACTACTGAGGGCATGGGGCTGATGGTGTCCCACTGCCCTGGGGGGGCCAGTGTCATCCCCAGAGATGGGGGACAACCAGAAGGGGACATTGCTCCCTGCTCTGCCCTCGTCCCCCCCATGGTCCCCCAGCTCTGGGGTCGGGGCTGGCTGGGCCGGTGTTGCCAGGAGCCACGTGCACATCCTGCGAGTGGAAGAGCCCTGCTCCCAACATCTGCTTGGCGTTTGTTTGTCTTTCATTCCCATTCCTGCCCTGCCTCCCCCTCCGCTTTCATCCCTCCATCTGCATAGGCCTAAAAATAGGGCCATGGCCAGACTCAGTCTGTGCCTCATCAGCCTGTCGGGACTTTGGCGTGATCCCATTTGTGGC
Organism: Corvus hawaiiensis; assembly: GCF_020740725.1. NCBI lineage: Eukaryota > Metazoa > Chordata > Aves > Passeriformes > Corvidae > Corvus > Corvus hawaiiensis. The sequence goes on from NC_063235.1 coordinate 4,732,469, forward strand.
CCAGCAAGGTGGGTACAGGACCCACCAGTGTCCCTCAGATGCCACTGTCCTGCCACAGAGCGGTGACACCAAGTGGATCTTCAGGGGCGTCTGCACCCCTGACTTTTGCCCTGGTCCCTGTTCCCTGCTCCCAGCCCAAAATGCTCCATCCTGGGTGTGGCAGGTCTCAGGCTGAGCCTCATGTCAGCCCCTGCATGGCCCCACTGCTGCACCTGGGGCAGAGGTGAGACCAGCTGCAAAGGTGCCCTTGTGGCAGAGGAAGAGCAGAGGGGTGTCCCCAAACCTTCAACTCATATACCCTCCAAAAATGCCTGGGGTGAAGAAGTGGAGCCACAGGGACACCCTTATCACCTGGCTGGGGCTGCAGCAGGACCTGGTTCTGCCACCTGGGCTGCTCTGGGGTCCCTGTGGGCTGCCCCGGGAGTTTCCATGCCTCCTGCTCCCCAGGCAGGCTCATCCCCTCAGCCTCTTGGGAGTGTGGAGCAGGATGAGCATCAATTTGGCACGTCCCTGTGTCCCCCTGCCTGTTCCCCAAGTTGCTATGAATAAATCATTGTTTTATTAAAGAGAAGCAGCTGCTTTTTTTCTTCTCCTTTTTTTTTTTTTTTTTTTTTTTTGACACCCCATCCGTACCCACGGAGCCCTTTGGCACATGCTCGAACGCTGAAGCCCCATTGAGGGCCCCCAGAGCATAGCAATTGATACACAGAGATCCCCAAATCCTATTCAGGCCCCGCTTTTCTGCACGAGCAGCCTCTAAACAGCTCATTCACTGCTCTTTTTGTCGCCGGGGTTAAGTGGTTAAGTGTGTGTGGATCCCATAAAAGGCCTTTACTCCATGAAAAGCTATATTTACATTGTAATCACCAAAGAACTGTTGAGGCAGTCAATAGTGGGGCAGCGGCGGCGGGGGCTCGGCGGCGTGTCCCTCACCTCTCCCGCTGAGCCCCCCGGAGCAGGACTTTTGTGGGATTACGTCCCCCCGCGCCAGCTGCCGGGGGCCGCGGGAGCCGACGCTCTTTGTCTCGGCGCGGAGCCGGGGACAGCCCAGGCTCCTAAACCAGCATCCTGCATCCCGGTGGCCCCGGCGGCCCCGGCAGCCCCGGCAGGGACGGCACTCTGGAGTCCCGGAGGCCTGGGATGAACCCGGTGGGATGGTGGCTCCTGAGTAACTTGTGTCCGGGGTGGGCTGATGCCAGAGTACTCCTGGCCACGAAAGCACCTTGTTGAGCTCATCCCGTCATCACTGGAAGAATTAGGTTGGGTATCAGGAGAAGGTTCTTCCCCCAGAGGGTGCTTGGGCACTGGACAGGCTTCCCAGGGAATGGTCACAGCCCCAAGGCTGCCAGAGCTCCAGGAGCGTTTGGACAACACCCTCAGGCACAGGGTGGGATTGTTGGGGTGTCTGGGCAGGGCCAGGATTCAGACTTAAAGATCTTTGTGGATCCCTTCCAGCTCAAGATATTCCATGATTCTATTCTGTGATTAACCAACCTCCTGGCTCCAGGAGCCTCCCTGGTACCCTGTGAGTGAGGTGTGAGCTAAAATTTTATCACTTTAACAAGATTAATTGAGCACAGCCAAGAATGGCAAAAGCAAAATTAATTCACCAAGAGCAAGGCAAGGGCTTCCCTTTCCACCAGCAGCAATTTCCATGTAATCAATTAGATGATGTTCCAACTGATATCCCTGTCGGGGAACGTGGGGAATGCCCCTGCTCTCCCCACGCGGGAGCGAATATTCATAACAGCGACACTCAAAGAGCAAATATGGGAAAATCCCCCATATTCCCCTGGAAACCCCCGTGAGGTGTGCCCAGGAGGGATTAGCACTGGGACAGCCAGCGGGAATGGGAGGCTGCATCCCAGCAGGCACTTGGACAGGGATAGAGATAGGGCTGGGGTCTGGAATGAGGCTGGATACAGAGATGGGAATGAGATGGAGATGATGGAGATGATGGAGATGAAGATGAGATGAGGATGAAGATGCTGCTGCCAGGCACATGCTGGCAGAGATCCCTATTGAGGAGCGATTCCAAACCACACTGGTCCCATCACAAACCATGGGGAGTGAGGTGGGTGCAACCTTTGGGACACGGCCACCAGCCGTGCTGGAGTGGTGGTGGAAGAGCTCCACTTGGTGGGTGCTGCCTTCCCCTGCTGTGTTTGTCCTGTTTGCTCCTGCAAAATGGAAATTAGGGTGTTTTTACAGTTCTCAGTTACACACTCCAGTTTTTCCTGGTGCCTCGTGCAAGCTTTGTGATAAAAGAAGTTTAGAAGTCTTTTACTGCACCCTGCTCCGCAGTGGGAATTGGAATCGCGAGGCTGAACACGCTGGTTAAGTGAAGAAAGTGACTTTGCCAGTGGGCAAAACCCCCATGGATGGGGTTCCTGGCTCCAGCACAGCCTGAAGGATGACATTCCCTGGCTAGGAGCTGGGAGAACAGTGCCTGGTGCCCTGCTTGTCCCTGTGCTGTGCCCTGCACTGGCAGCACCATATTTCCAGCATCATGGCTAGAGCCTGCGGCACCAGCACCAGCTCTGGTCCTGGCCCTGCCTTGCTGAGCCATTTGCATCATCCCAGGGTTTTGTTTTCCCTCTGGTTTGGCTCCTGCCTGGATTTTTCAAAGGCTCCAGAGCAGCGAGCGCCCTTCCTCCCCCGGCCAGCGCACATTGTTCGAATTAGTGCCTAAATGAAAGGATATTGTTGGTTCCTGTTGGGAGATAATAACCTCGGTAGCGGAGGGAATTTCACCCATGCAGAGAGAATTTGCCGGGCTGTTCCCGCCAGCACAGCCCCTCGCTGGGGTCTGTCTCGCTGGGATGATGGCTGATGGGAACAGATCCACCAGGAAGTGGGGGTTTATCTTGGCATGCCGCTCTAATTGCTGAAAACTCTGCTTTCTGACCTCAAAAATGTGCCACCACTCCCCATCTGGCACAGGGGCGCCTGTGGCACAGCACAGCCAGGATCGGCACCAAAAAGCAGCGGTTGCCAGCCACAGTCCCCATGGAAAAGTGCTCCTGTTCCCAAATTGTTATGGTATTTTGGTTTTCCTTCTTCCTTCCCATCTGTCTGCCTTCTCCCATGGCTTAAGGAGATATGAACCCCTTACTGTGCCATGGAAGTGGAAGAAAGAGAAAGGAAAATGTACATAGACAATGGAAATCCCAGTATTTCCATCTTTACTAAAGCACAGAGGATTTCAAGCATATGGAAAACATCCTTTTCAAACCAAAAGGCACCTTCTGCTCCATTCTTCTGCTGTGGGGATCCCAAGTGGCTCCTGCTGCTTCAGTGGCCATCACCATCATCACCAGGATGCTGTGGCAGGTGCTGGTGGGGCTGTGGAGCTCATGGGGACACAGGGACAAGCATAGTGGCACCTGGATGATGCCAGGCCAGGAGCGGATGGGCTGTGGGACCCCTCCATGGGACACTGCTCCTCGCAGCCTGTGCTGGCCAGGTGGGCACCAGTGCTGAGCCCACATCCAGCCATCCTACCTGGCTTCAACCTGGACAGTCATTTCATTGTACAACCAAAATTTTAGGGTTTTTTTAGCCAGTTGTGCTCTGATTGAATTTTTAACAGATGTTTTGACTTGTTATAGGTGAAGGAAAAATAACTCAAAGTGTTTCTTGATTAGAGCTTGTTCAAAGTTCTCTAGTGGAACTGTTTCCACATCAGAAAATCCTGACTATGTGCAATCAAACATTTAATTTCCACGGACGCAATATCAGAGGATTCCTTCAGGTTAGAATCTGTTACAGTTATTAATCAAAGCGGAGCAGCTGAAATGAAACCTTTTATTGAATGTTGTGACAAAGGGATAAATTAAAGCATTTCTGGAATGTATCAGATTTGGGTCCAAGGCTGAAATTTAAAAATCCTGACGTTTTTCTGCGTTATGAGGTCCAAATGTGGAGCCTTTCTGTGTCAGAATGAGTGTGCAGCAATTGGGGGGTGCTGGCAGCTGCGTGGCCGTCACCGTTCCATCGGCAGGGAGGGAGGGGACGGTCCCGTCGCTGCCGAGGGGTCTGGGCTGCAGGACATGTCACACATTCCCTTCCCAATTAATGACAGCAGCCCTTCCAGGGACACTCTAGTGAGGATCCCGCGAATGTTTCCCTGCGTGCCGCGGCCCCGGAACCGCCAAGGGACAGTGACCAAATAAAAAATATATACTTCAATGTACACAGAGATTTTCATCCCCAAATCCTTGGAGAGAAATAGATCCATCCACTGGAGAGCTCTGCCTGCAGCCGGACTGGGATGGGACCGTGGCTGGAGCAGATTTGAGGACTCCAAGGCAGGGACCCGCCCGCCGCGCTGGGAGGGGACGCCGAGGGGCAAAGCCACCCAGAGGCACCGGCTGTGGCGAGGACCTGTCCCTCCCCCTTCCTTTCCATTTCCCAAACAATTTCCTAATCAGACCTTTCTGTCTGGAGTTTATTAGTGATTCACAGGCCAAGAGGAAATGATGATTTTTGGGTCCTAGTCTGATGGAAGGGGAGGAGTCGGCAGCAATATTCCCCTTTTGTGGCTCAGCAGCGGATAAACCGCAGAGGAAACGTCAACGGGAGCCAGCCCTCCTCCCTTGGCAGAGCCCTGCTCCCCTGGCCAAGAGAAATCCATTTTTGGGGGGGTTTTAGGAAAGCAAAGAGTAAGGAGGCTTCCTCCCCAGCATGGGTGGTTTGGCAAGGGGGTCTCTGCCCCCGCTGGGTGACAGGGCTGCGTGTCCCAAGGTCCCCATCACCGGTGGCTCATCCCTCCGGCAGGAGGGTCGCACCTCCGCTGGGCTCCCTGGCCCCGCAGCCCCTTCCTCCTCCTCCTCCTCCTCCTCCTCCTCCTCCTCCTCCCGGTGCTGCCCAAAGGCTGATTGTTGGGGCTGGGAGCTGTTGGCAGTGAGCAGGCTCTGACCTCCGGTCTGGTGCAAACGGTCTGGCCTCCGTGGGATTCCCAGCTCCTCTGAAATCCAATCTGGCTGCAGATTCCTGGCATTTTTCACCAAATGCAGTGCATCTGCCACTGCTTTTGATTCTGATTGAAAATGAATTCGAGTTGCAAGTAGACATCGGGCAGCGGGACCAGCCAGGAGCTGGGGCTGTGGGCAGGGGAATGGGGTCACTTGGATCCAGCCCTCTCTGCCCCTTCCCCAGCCTTCGAGTGGTGTTTTCCCCAGAAAATCCTGTGGGAAATGCAGACCATGGGATGCTGCGCATGAGAGCAAGAGAGGGCTGGAGCTGGGGATGGGGATGAGGATGGAGCAAGGCCAGGGATGGGGCTGGGCTGGCAGTGGTGCTTCCTCCCTCCTGACCGGCAGCTTTTCCGGCCCCTCTCCAGAGAGGAACGCCAGCACTTGTACAGCCTGGGGTTGCTTTTCTTTTCCTCAGCCCAAAAAAATGACCAGGATCTATGAAAATAAGAGCGTTGTTTTTAAATTTTGTGAGGCCAAGAGGACAAACCTGTTAATAGCATCCCCCTTCTCCTCTTCCTCTCTCCATCTGCAGGACCTGCCACCGTTCCCAACGTGAGGTTTTCCAGCCCCAGCTCTGCAGTAACCTGGCAGCGTGGTGGTCCCAGTGGCTCCTGTTCCCACTGGCAACATTGGACCTCAATCCTCACAGCCCTCAATCCTTGTGAAGGCTCTCACAGCCAGGGACATCCATGGCCACATTGCCCAGAGATGTCACCCATGGCTTTGACCGGATGCTCAGTCCCAGTTTCAGCTGGTTGTGGGGAGAGCTGCTTCCCCAGGACCCCCTCACTCCCCTCCCCTTGTATTTACCCGAATGTGTTTACAATTACTGGGAATGCCAGGGAATGCAGAGCTCCGTGGCCAGCGAGTCAGCGGCGGGGCAGTGTGGGCTGGAGGTCAGCACACTGTTTACTTTAATTTCTCTGAGAGCTTTTTGGGAGATTTCCCTCCTCCATTATTAAACTCAGATGAGCCGCTGGGGAGGTTAGGTCGCATGTGGTTCAGGGCACTTTTTTCTTTTGTAATTTTTTTTTGTATTTGCAATGTTTCACCCTTAACTCTTTCAGGACAAACTGCCCGTCTCAGCACTGGGATAGCAGGATGAGCCCACGAGTGGGATGGTAGCTCCTGGATGACCTGTGTCCTGGATGGGCTGGTGCTGGAGTGCTCAAGGCTTGAAGACACCAGCATGAGCCCATCCAAGCATCACTGGGAGGTTTAGGTTGGATATCAGGAAAAGGTTCTATCCCCAGAGGGTGCTCAGGCACTGAACAGGCTTCCCAGGGAATGGTCACGGTCCCAAGGCTGCCAGAGCTCCAGGAGTGTTTGGAAAAGGTTCTCAGGGACATGGCAGGATTCTCAGGATGGTCCTGTGCAGAGGGCACGGGGGCTGCAGGCAGAACCTGAGGACCAGCAGCACCAACACTCACCTGCTCCTGCACCCCCAGCTCCCGGCAAGGCCGCAGATCCCCAGCCCATCTTGCGCCGGGCAGTTTTGAACTCCGGTGCCTCCTTCCCAGCAGAGGGGTCGGGACTGGCTGTGGCCACGACACGGGGCTGATGTCATGCGGGCACAGGGCCAAGTGCCAGGGCTCCTTCTGGGACCAATTTGGTTCAAAGCCCATGGCACGTTGCAGCGGTTAGCGGGACGCGCGGCAGATGAGAAGCAGACGGCGGCTCCCCTGAGCGGGATGAGCGCAGGGAGAGGGGAGCTGGGCCCTGGGATTGAAGGATGATTTCCACCATGGCCAGTGCCAGGCTCCCAGCTCTGGTGTGTCCCTCCCTGCACTCTGCTGGAGCAAGGTCACAGATGCCATGGAAGTCTCCTGGGTGCAAGGGGGCTCCCTCAGCCAGGACAGGCCCTGAGGCCAGGGAAGGGCAGGGCATCCGTGCCCCAGGGAATGGCCCTGGTGGAGTAATCTGGTGCCAGTGCCTTCTGGAGAAGCTCCAGAGGGTCACCTCCACCACCCTTCTCCCTTCCATGTGCAGGATCCCCAGCTCCAAAACCCCAGTGCATCAAGTCCTGTGCTCAGCCTTCTTAAATGATTTTTAATTTCCTGGAGGGAGAGCTTTTAATTTATTTCTGGAACAAAGTGGGGGAAGGGGAGGGGAAGATGACTCTGAAATCCATCACTAAGCCCCCTCCATTTCCAAACTTTCCCTTTCCCACTGTCCCTGAAAGGACCAGCCCAGCCCTCCCTGAGTCCCCACGTCCCCTCTGTCCTGTGCCCCAAGCTGGGGTTCCCTGCTCTGGGATTCCCACAGCGTCCACGCAGGCAGGTCCCAGGGGAATGGAACTGTTTTCACAGGAAGCAGCAAATCCTGCTGGTCTCCATCAGACACAGACAATCCCAGGAGCTGAGCTGCACCAGTGCAAAATCCCAGTGAGACAGACCCCTAAAAACACTGTTTCTGGATCCCTCTGTGAGCCCAGAACGTCCCTGGCTCCCACCATGGCTGGCACTTTGGGGGGGAACCCCAAAACCCCCAGACCAGTGGAGCCAGAGCCAGGGCAGCAGGTTTGCAGCAGGCTCCAGCACATCCACACCCGCTGGCCTGTGGGGATTCCTGGGCTGGGGACAAGCAAAGCTGAGAGAGGAGCAAACCCTGTTCCGCCCTGGAGCCAAACTCCAGTGGCGCTCGTGGTTTTCTGTGCTGTTGAAATCTAAACAGGAGATGGAAAAGGCCTGTTTGGGATGTGCCTTTTGGTAAACTGGGGGAGAAGGTCCCCAAATGGATCAAAATTCCCTCTGTGCTCTCAGTGATGAAAATTTCACTCTGTTTGAGTTCAGGCCATGATGGGAGTGAAGCCCAGAACAGCACAAAGCAAATGCTCGGCTGATGGCAAAGGCTGAGCTGAACCCATTGTGAGCCCAAACTCCTGTTTCTGTCCTGCCCATTCCCAGACGCCTGAGTCAGCTCCTGCCTTTCCTGTGCGACGGGAAGGGTTTGTTTCTTTAATCCCAGGCTTCCCCTGGAGCTGCAGCCCAAGTGTCCCAGTTACAGCGCTTGGTCCTGCTCCTCCGACTGCTCCTCCATGGAGTTGTCAAAGCCTTTGGAGCAGCCAGGAGCAGGAGAGGTTGTCAAGGGGCCTGTCAGGCAGATAAGAAATTAAAACAACTTATTTATTGGCCACATATTCCACTGCTCCAAACCCTCAAAATGTCATGAGGGAACATCTGCTCTGGGTGTTTCTCACCTACATCCCACCTCCAGCAATCCAGAGCTTTTAAAAGGATCTTTGTCCACCCTGAAAGCACCTTCATCCCTCCTTCCTCCCCCTCGGGGTAGGTGGGAGGCGCCGATCCCAGTCTGGTCTTGGGCTGCGGAGCGCTTGGGATGTCGGTGCTCTGCTCGTGCCATGTCTATCCCAGAGCTCGCATAGGATGATAGGGAAGGCCCCATCGGGTGACCCGGCAGGAGATGGGACCATCCCCGCCCGGGGCAGCTCTGTGGGTGATGGGGCTGCCCCCACCGCGGCTCCCAGCCCCACAAAGCCTCTTTATCTCCCGAGACGCTCCTGGTGCTTCATGTGACCCCCGCGCCGGGCGGGGGCTCATGGGAACCGTTTGATGTTCCTGAGCCTTTTCCTTTCCCAGCGCGGACACCCCGGCTCCGGGCGAGGGGAATAAAGAACCCACTGAGCACTCAGCTCCGTCCCCATCCCCACGGGGACCTGCTGAGGCTCACGGGACCCACGGGCCGGTGGGAAGGAGCCAGAGTGTCCCAATCCAGCCACCCCGCCCGTGTCGGGGAGCGCCCAGCAGCACCCACGCAGCGCCGGGCTGTGCGTGCCGGGGGGCTCCAGCTCCTTCTCCCTGACACGGGTGGGAGTTTTCCCTTTTCCGCTGGAGGACAACGGTTGGAGTTTCCCGAGGGATGCCGTGGGTGAATAATGGACCCATAGCGATACACAGTCACGAGAACCGGGGGCGGGTGGCACCGGAGGGCACCGGGCAGGACCGGGCGGTTCCGGGAGCGGCCGTGCAGCCCCATCACCTCCCTGAGCATCCTCGTTCTACCCCGAGCATCCCCGCCTCCCCCGAGCATCCCCGCCTTCCCCGAGCATCCCGGTCCTCTCCGAGCATCCCCGCCCCCCCCCAAACATCCCCCCCCCCCCCCCCGCAGCATCCCCACCCCCCCAGCATCCCTGTCCCCCCCAGCAGCCCCGCCGGCGCCGTCGGAAGTGCGGCCGTGACGCCTCCCCACGCGGGGCCGCTTCCGCTCCCGCTCCCACCCGCGGCGGCGGCGGCAGCGCACGGAGCCCGGGCCGGGACCGGAGCCGGGATCGGGACCGGGGCCGGGACCGGGGCCGGAGCAGGGCTGGACCGGGGCGGTGAGTGCGCGGGGCCGAGCGGGCGGTGGGAGCGGAGCGGCGGGGCCCGGGGGTCGCGGGGCCCGGGGGTCGCGGGCCGCCCCCGGCCGGGCTGCGGGTTCAGGGGGGCTCTGCGGAGGCTCTGCGGGGGCAGCGGGGGGGTGGGGCTCAGGAGGCTCTGCGGGGCTCTGCGGGGCTCTGCGGGGCAGGGATGCTCCTCGACTCGGCCCCTCCGCCCGCGTATTCCCCCGGCAGAGCAGCTCGGCCCCGCGCCTGCGGGGGGAAGCGCTCGGATGGGGTGCAGCTCTTTTGTGGGGTGCAGCGGTTTTACGGGGGTGTCACCCAGCCCTGGACAGAGCGGATGTCAGTGCGGGGGGCTGCGGGGCGGGGGTTCTGGGGTCCCAGGCCTCTGGCAGCACCCTGAGCTGGGCACGGGCTCCTGCACCCCTCCTGCTGCCGCGCTGCTGTCCGGGGTCAGACCGGGACACCCGATGGGTTCCTTCCTGGGATTCCTGTGAGCGTGTCTTTGTAGGAGGGAGCTTGGAGAGCGCCTCTCGCTGCCAGGGACCCGGCAAGGAACACTGGGATAACCTTTCCTTTTCTGGCCCAGTCTGTTCCCAGCCCTGCAGAGAAAGAAGGCCAGTGGGGTCACCGGTTTGGGCGCAGGCAGAGGCCAGCCCCCTGTCCTGATGCAGGGTTGATGGCAAGGCTTGTGCAGAGAAGCCCAGGCAGTCTCACCTGCTGAAAGTCATTTATTGCTGTTGGGAAAGCTGTGTTCCAAGTGCACCTGTACCAGCATGGAATTAATTGCATCAGCCACGGTCCAAATGCTGCCAGCAGCACTTGCAGCTGCGTGCCTGCGCCCCGTGATGCCCTTTGGCATCACCCAGGGGATGCTGCAGGAACATGGGGTTGGACTGGAGCTGTCAGGGAAGACAGATGGGATGGGAGGTGCCTCCTTGAGCTTCTGCATCAGGTGGGAAGATGCCCTTGGATGACTGGCACCCCTGCCTGTGACAAGTGGTTGGAACGAAATGAGCTTTAAGGTCTCTTCCAACCAAATCCATTCCATGATTCCATGATGTTGCATGGGGACCTGCTGAGAGCAGCAGTCAAACACCCAGGAACCCTGAGCCTATGATGGATCCGGTACCTTTAAAGAGGTAAATAAAGTTAAGAGAGTGTTTTTCCCCACTGTAGCTGCAGGGAAACCAAACTCTGGTTGTGCGGGCCCAGGTGCCCACAGGCGTGTCACGGCTCCATGTCTCTCTTGCAGGCAGGACACCAGCAAGATGTTTGCTGTCTGCCCGGCAAATGCCCCATTCCAGCAGGGCCGGGGGGCCCCAGCGCCGGGCACGGCCATCCCAGGGGCAGGACATGGGCCAGACTCCAACTCCAACTTCGTGGGAGAGGTGTGTGACAGCAACGAGAACTGGAGCCAGCCAGCGCCTGGGTCCCCGCCGGAGGAGGGCTCCAGCCAGAGCGAAAACACCACAAATCCGTCTGATAATCTGCTGTTATTAATGCAGAGACAGATGGTCCAGGGCCAGCTTAGGGACGCCGCCCCGGGCCTGGGCGACGTGCCCCCCGAGCAGGGGGTGCGCAGCCCCCCCGAGGGAGCGGAGGTCGGCGGGGCGGGGGGACAAGACACTGCCGAGGAGGGGGCCAGGGGATGTGTCAAGCCCCCGAGCTCCCCTGCAGAGGACAACGGCTACGCCAGCAGCTCCCTCAGCATCGACAGCCCCGACAGCACCTGCAGCACCACCTGGGACCCTCCTGCCTCTGCCCCCCGAGCCAGCAGCCCCCCTGAGGCAGGGGCGGCCAAGCCCGAGCCGGGGACCTTCTTCCCGGCGCTGGCAGAGGCCGTGCAGCACCTCCAGGACAAGGAGCGCTTCAAGGAGCAGGAGAAGGAGAAGCACCACATCCAGCTGGTGATGTACCGGCGCCTGGCCCTGCTGCGCTGGATCCACGGCCTCCAGCAGAAAGTTGTGGACCAGCAGAACCGGTTGCAGGAGAGTTTCGACACCATCCTGGATAACCGCAAGGAGCTCATCCGCTGCATGCAGCAGGGCCCGCCCTGCCTTGCTGCTGCGGCCGCCCCTGGCCCCTGAGGTGCCACCAGCGCTGCCCAGCCCAGCCCTCACCCTCTGGATGGTGTGGCATTGGCTGGTGGCATCTCCATCCTGTGCCAAGCGCTCACCGGGCCCCTGGGTGCCCACCCTGCCCTTCCCATGTCTCTCCAATGCAGCCAAGAGTCCCCATTCATCTCCATTACCCTCTGCATTGGAATTTGTTTTGTCCTGCACCCCAGTCCGGGGTCACACTGGGCTGGGTTGACCTCAGGACCTTGGAGTGTGCTGAGCCCGAGGTGACCAGGCTCATCTTTAAGCCTAATCTAAGTCCATTGTTGAGCCTGGCTGAGCCACACCAGTGCTGGGATGGCCATGCTGGAGCTGCAGGGCAGTGAGGGCCCCAGGGCAGTGAAGCTTCTAAACCTCCCTGGGCAAAGCACTTCCAGCATGTGCTTCATCTCCATCACATCGCACCTGCACCGGTGCGTCCCTGCAGCCACAGCCCAGCCTCTGGTAAACGTTGCTTGCTGGTGAGAGTGAGGTGTCCTGGGCTGTGAGAGAGAGAAAAAAAGTCATTCTGAAAATTGACCTCAGAATACTGAAAATTTAAGTCAAATGATCCAACACCAGTATATGTTTTTAATGTCAGTATTAGAGAAAAGTTAATTTAGGTCTATGTGTGTGTGCACGTCTGTCTGCTGTGGGCAATGCTCTCACTCAGTGCATGATCCCAAAGCTGCTCATGAACTTGTGGTGTTGGTGTTTATATTAATTTATCATTTGAGAGCAAAGAAATATTTTTTTCTAATCTTCATTTTATCCAATGGGAGCTGTACACAGAACCCAAAGAACAGTTGTCTTAACTAGAGATGGAAAAGGAGCTGCTGTGTATGTTTGCTGTGCTTTGCTGTGTATCCATAGGACACATATTCCATTTAAGTGCTGATGTGGAGGAGCAGCAGTGGGCAGTGAGGGCTCAGCTGGAGGGCTCTGCACTCCCCATCCTGCCCCGGTTGCCCAGCAAAGCCAGGCACTGATTCCATTTGGCATCTACAAAAGGAGGGTGATGCGGGATTCCAGAGCTGCCGTGTCCCCCCAGCCAAACTGCTTCCTGCCATCAGAGGAGCCACTTCACCAGGGCCCCAGTGACCAGCACCATCTGGTCACATCCTGGCACCCACCACCCACCAGATGCTCCTGGACTATGGATGAACAACCATGGCCAAGCCCACCAGCGACCCACAGGCCGGGGGCAGCACCAGCCTCCTCCTGCCCCACATGGGGCACAGCCAGGCTCTGCTCCCCCTGAGGCTGCTGCCAGTGGGTGAAGTGAGGAGATCCACAAAAATCCTCTTCCAAAAAGGACATTTTGGTTGCAAAGGGTGCACTCAGCTCAAAGCAACCTGTGCCAGCACTGGAGGATTCTGGCAGCTTCCTGCAAGGCTCATGCTGCCCTCACCTCCCTCCTGCTCGCTCGCGTCCAGCGCCTGCTGCCTGTGTCACATCCCAGACCTGTGATCGTGGGCATGTTGCGCACCTTAATAAAAGCCTTGGAGCTGAAGGAGCCGAGCCCCAGCTGGATTTGTTCCTTTATTTCCCTTCCCAAGGGAAGCTTGGGAAGCAAGAGAAGCTTCCCAGCTGCCGAGCTGGGAGCAGCCGCCCCGTGCTCACCACAGGGGCTGGAGCTTGCGCAGGTGGGACCGTGGGTGAATGGCAGCTCGAGGGCACAGGTCTTGGCACCTTCCTCCCATCCCTGCATCCCTGGGCATGCTGGCCTGCTGGGTCAGCCACGCTGTGCCAGCACCAGCAGTTCATCCAGGCTTAAGTTCTAAAGATTTTTTAAACACCGGCGTGTGTTGCTCCTCCTGTCTCTCCCGTGGCCGTGGGGCAGCAGGCAGCCGGCGCTGTGGTACAGTCTGAGTGCAGGATTTACCTTCTGCCCCAGGAGAACGTGGCTGGAACCGGGGGGACCGGATTCCCGGATTCCTGGCACCCTGCCCTGCGGCCCTGCTCGTGGGGAGGGCTGGGGGCAGCTCCGGGTGATGGGGGTGGCAGATAACAACACCTGAGTGTTGACCCAAAGGTGACTTTGCCTCAGGCTTCACAGAGATTAACTAGAGATGAAAAACCGAGGCTGTAGCAGCCCTTTGAACCCTCCCTCACCTTTCCCCCCCGCCCCTTCCTGCTTCTCCTTTCCAGCCTCTGAGTCTGTGGGAATCCAGGGATGCAATTCAGGGATCCATGTACAGACACAGCAAGGCATGAAGGGCAGAGCGACCACATTTTTCCACCCTCATCCGTGCCCTGCAGCCAGGGCTGCTGGGAGGTTTGTCCAAGCCCTCGGGGGTTCCCTAGGATGTGGGGTGCTGCTCTCAGCCTGTTTCTCACCTCGTCCACTTTCCACAGAGTCCACGCTCCATCAGGTTTGGGGGAACATGAGCCCTCCCAGCCCCGCAGCAAGACCAAGAGATTCTCTCTTTATCTTGGTCAAATGCTTTACACAAATAATTATTTCCAAGGTAAATATTGTGAAAATCCAGATTATTTGCTCAAGAAATGAAAGAATAACTGCGGGAGCACATCAAAGAGGTGGATCTGCTCTGGCAGCTAGAGGCTTCCTCCCTGGTTATTGGGACCCCAATGCTCCTGCCCCAGGACCTGGCTGGAGATGGCCAGAACTGATTTGCAAAATCAACTACAGACAGAGCTTTTCCACCCCCAGCTCCCGTGCCCAAATGAGATTTGGGAATTAATTAAAAACCTGACCAATTGTGGGGGGAAAACCAATAAAGACACAAAACACTGCAGGGTTGAGCCCAGGCCAGCTTGGGGGGGCAGGGTCCCACTCTGCCCCTGGGACACACCCCCCAGGACACTCTGACCCTGCATCCCATGCTCAGCTCCCTCTGGGTGCAATCCAGATGGGATGGGTGCCACAGGCAGGCACTGGCATGGGGCTGGGATGGGGATCTGCCCCAGGACTCCATGCCAGGGATTTCTCCATCCTCAGGGATTGCCAAGCCTCCCTAAAGGGGCTGCATTCTCACCTCCCAGAGGGATTAACTTGGATCTCAGGGGAGATGCTCCAGCCCCAAACCCCCCCAGGTCGGTGGGAATGCCCCCAGCAGGATCTGGATGCAGCCGTTGTTCCAGGCAGAAGCCTGGAGCCATGATGGGGCTCCCTGCCAGCATGGGGGGATCTGAGCTGTGGACCCCATGGCATCTGAGCCTGAATTCCCATGCCTGACCGATGGCCCCTCTGGTTTTAAAGCCTCCTCTGAAAGTTTATTTTTACTATTATATCAAATCCCTGTGACACTGGGCCGGTTTTACTGCACAAAGCAAGATTTGGCAAATGCTGCCTTGCTTTGAAAGTTAAAATAATGGCATTAAACCAAAATCAAGTATTTATGAAGCTTTGGAGGGAAATATTTTACCTTGTAATTGGAATCCACTCTAACCCTTTCCAGTATTTTGTGGGCTTAGAAAAAAGTCTTTAAAAATAAAATCGAATGATGTGATAACTGATGCAATGAAAGTACAAAAGAAAATTAATCATCTCAGGCCATTATCCAGAGATCCAGACTGGGACACACTTAAAGCATCCCAGGATCCCTTGTTTATTGTGTCTCAGAGACTTCCAGATCCCACATGTTTGGTTTGCAGTGGGAAAAGGGCTTTCCTTGCTCTCAGCTGGGAGGATGAGCACTGCCAGAGCTGCTCCCCTCACCCCAAATGTCACATCCAGGCAGCACCCAGTGTGGTGAGAGGTCCCACCCCCCTGGGCACCCCATGTCCCACCATCACCAACCTTCCCAGGCTGCTCCCTGGGGCATGGAGGAGTGAGGCTGCCCAGAGAGATGAGCTCAGCCCTTATAGGATCCATATGTCCACTGTGCTGGGAGCACCTGCCACTGCCTGGGAGGTCCAGGAGGGTGGTGGGGAGCAGGGGGGCTCTGTCCTGCTGCTCCAGTCTCTCCACAGAGAGATCCTCCTTGTCCATCCAGGCTCCTTTGTCCTGCAGCCCGGGGTAAGTGGCACTGACCAGTAGGAACTGGAGGGTTGGAGGCAGATCCTGGGAGTTCACGTGTGGCTCTGGGCCTTGGTGTATCTCTCCAGTTCCAGCAGCATCCACTGGGACAGAACCACCATTCACAGGATTTTTCAGGCTGTTCTCACTCCCTGACGTTTTATATTTCTTTTTATCTGCCTCACACTGGCAGAATAAATACAGAAGAAATACAGTCACCTCCTGCTTGAAGCAGAGCAGAGCAGCACTGATGCCGAGAGCTCGGGGTGGACAAGGCAGGAGACAGGATCGGGAATACCAGGATCTTCTCCCAACCCTGCGCTGCTGAGGTATCAGGACACATTGCAAACCCTGCTGCCCTTCCAGGGTACTTCTAAAACCTCAAAATGCATTAAAATCTGGGCATCATCCCAGCCGGATCACTGCAGCTGGAAACATGCACCTGGAGCGCCTCTGCCCATCCACAGCCAGAACTGGACCACGCTGGGATGTGACCAGCACAGCCTTGCTCAGGGTGAACATCCTCCTCACCCTGGCTTGGATGGTTCATTTTCCAAGACCTCGTCCTTTCCAGCGGCGTTGGGATGGGCGGGACCCCGAGTGCTGGGCTCTGCCCGTGGTATCTGATGGAAACGTAGTTTGAGCCTCCCTTCTTTAATGATTCCCTTTGAAATGTTGTTGCTTCCGCACATCCCCCTTCGGGGTAGAATATTAAGCAAGAGCAACTCGGCTGGAAATTCAGATTGTTTTTGTGTCTGTTTTCATTTACATTTTAATGACGGAAGAGTCGTAGCAATCGGGCTGTTTGCAGCAGGGCCAGGGAAAAGGGGAAAAATCACCTGCCACCACCTCACCTTTGCCCCTCATAAATGGCATCAGGACCTAGGAATCACCAACCTTTGGCATTAAAGTGCTTTTTTCCCCTTTCTCCTGCCCAGGCAGGTGGGATTTAAGTCAGAAATGGGCTCTTGGACCCCTTGCAGGGGCTTTGCCCAGGTGCAGCATCGAGACACGGGTGCACCAGGTGTTTGGGTGCTGGGTAAGGGGATGCCGTGTGAAGAAGTGAGCACGTGGATGCTGTATATTTGGGATGGTTGGGTGCTGAGGCCAAGGGTGCTGGTGCTGCTCCAGGAGCTCACTGCACTTGCAGGAGGAGGGGAAAAGAGGTCCCAGGCATCATTATCTGCCTTGGACAGAGGTGGGTCAGGATTTCCCCTGTGAGAGCAGAGCCCCATCCCAGGAACCAACTCTGTGCCTCACCAGCAGCCCATGGCTCTTCAGATGAGGTATGGGGATCCAGGCCTCCCTGAGAAAACAGCTGGGAGTAAAGATCACTGGAAGAGAGGCAATAAACTCTCGGTTATTCTTCTGCCAGGGAGGCCAATCGAGCTGCAAAGAGTGCCCCAAGGCCAGCCGTACATCATTATTTCCTCACGCGGGTCCCCTGTGATGTAGTGGCTGTCTCGCTGGAGGGAATGCCTTCCCAGTTTTCAGCATCTGCACTGGAATATCTGGAGCCCTGGAAGCATCGGGTTGAATCCCAAAAGCCCCAATGCTGCATTTTATTCCTTCAAGATGATAATGATCCAAGTGCTGCATGCACGGCCTGTCCATGGGTGTTTGATTGAGGGCTAAAAACAAAGGCTCTGCCTGGACAGCCAACAAACCCCAGGGGCTCACTGGGGGAGCTGCTGGCTCCTCCTGGCCAGGATGGGGGGACACCATTCCCCACGGGCTGCTGCACATTGGGATGGGGCTGGGGGCTGCTAAAGACAGGCTCCAGCTCCGTGACATAGGTGGGACTGCAGTGTCACCACTGCCAACTTCTGCAGACAGAAACCCCCGGGGTGCAGACTGGGACCAGGTTCCAGCCTCTGAGATGGCCAGACTGATCTCCAAGCTCTCTCTGTGGACCACTGGAAGTGGATGAAAGTTCAGGTTGGTGTGGTGGAGTGAGGCTTCCAGCTTGTCTGTGCTTAGATTTAAAGTGAAGTGCCTGGCTTGGCTGCATTCACAGACTCTATCTATGTTTTCCATCTTGGAATCTCCATTTTCCTCTGCCCTGGCTTGATTTCTCTGCTCTGGACAGACCCGGAGGGAGAAGGCAGCTTCCAGCTCCCAGTCACGGATGGAGGCTGCATTTTGCACCAACGACAAAGTGAAACAACAGAGAAATGCATTTGAGTTTTTTAAGTCCTTTGAGGGCTCAGCTCATTTTGTTTTCCCTTCCCAAAGCCTCCTTTCCCCATGGCTCCAGCCCTGCCCTGCAAGTGGCACCATCTGTATTTTCACATTTGAGTGCTGCCAGAGGGAGGAGTGGCACCGTGGCACCAGCTGTGCCAGGACCCAAGCGCTGGATCCAATCACCATGCCGGCCCTTTCATCTCCTGAATTGTGGCACACTTGGTTTCTCAAGCCATCCAAAAACTTCCCAGAGTGGGGAGATCCAAGCTGACTTTCTGTCTCCTTTGTTTTCTCCAGGAGGGCAAGGAGGAGGATGCAGAGCCAGCACTGGGGCACGTGCACCCCAGCAAACCCACTGGAACCTGGGAGAAATGCAAACTTTTTAAAAATTCATGAAAACCAAGGAATACAAAGCCGAATTAGGAGAGCCAGTAGTGCTGGGCTGAGTCTGTTTGGTGTTGATACTGTGCAGAATTAAGTCAGACTGGTCTTTCTTGTGGCCAGAGGGTAGGAAAAGGGCTCCCAGTGGAGAGGACCCAGCCGGGCGCTGGCGATGCTGAGCGGGGATTGATAACCCGGCACGGGGGGCCGTGGCTCCGATGGATGCTGCTCCGGGCCCAAAAGCTGCATTTATCCCAGTGATAGCAGCCGAGCCAGAGCTGCGGGCCTTGGGGGCAAAAAAGGCTTAAAAACCCATCCTTCATTCATCAGGCAGCTGAGACAGAGAGGGGGAGGAGGGAGAGACAAAAATGATGGAGAACAAATCAAGAATTGGAGGAAACATGGAGGGGGAGCTGCTGTGCCCTGGACAAGGGGCTCAGCCCTGCCTGGACCCTTGCCCACAAAGCCAGGAATGGGCAGGAGCCTGGGTGGGGGGTGCCCAGGAGGGCATCAGGGCACGAATCCCTCCTGAGGTGTCACTTCCCAATCCCCAAATAACACCCCTCTCCAATCCTGGAGCCACCCACCACAGATGCTGTGGGAGGCAGCAATGGGTGCTGAGGTCTGGGGTCCCCTTTCCAGCATCCCCCTCCTGTGCCCTGGCAATGCCAGGTGGCCGCTGGAAATTTTGCAGATGGGGGAACGGTGGGAGAAGGTTCATCAGTCACTTCTCATGAGCAAATAATGCAATGTGACAGCTTGAGGCTGCAAGGGGCTGCGAGGGGCTGCAGAGACCCCTGCATTTAGGGGAACCCACCATGCAGAGAGAATGTGCCCAGCAGCGTGGGCAGGGACCTGCCAGAGCAGGAATCAGTGTGGGCAGGCAGCAGAGAGGGAATGGGGGCCTCTCATGGCTGAGATGTGCACCCCAAAACCTTCCGCCTGCTGTGGGAGATTTCTGCTCTGGCCCCAGCTCCTTGGGACATGCAGGCAGCTCGCCATGGAAAACTTTCCAAAGGACTCGGTTTGGTTGCACACTGGAAGACAACCAAGTTTTAAAACCTTGAACAGTTGATAAACCCGTTCTTGTTCCCCAGCCAGCCCCAGTTTTGCGCCCATCAACTGCGGGGCCAGAAGGAACCATGACACGAATCAAATTTGACATTTTACCCAGCCTGGGCCAAGGAAACTCACCCAGAACCTTCTCCACCAGCCCCACAGTTTGTGACAGCAGCGTCACGGCTGGGAAAGCATCTGTCAGCTCTGTGGTGACAAACGAGGCCATGGGCACAGCAGTTAACTTCCCACACCCTCCCAGGTTCAATATGGGGACACCCATGGCAGGTCTGAGAGCAGATGTCAAATCCCCCTCTCCACTCATCTTTATGGACACCTAAAGTACACTCGGGGACCTGCCGAAGAGGAAAGGCCCTCTCTGGGTGCTGGGAATGAGCTGTTTGCACCCCATGGGGGTCACCTGATGGCCACACTGGTCACCCAGGCCAGAAGCAGAAGTGCCACCACCCAACTTCTCCTCGTTGAGGAAGGAGTCTTCTACCACGTTACTCAGTGGGGTCCAAAGCGCCAGGAGTGCACTGTGGAAATAATTCAAATTAGGCATGCGTGTAATTACCGATATTTTATCCAAACAGGAGGAGCTGGAACATCCCTGGGTATCTGGGGAATCATCTCACTAGATGCAAAGCAGGAAACGATGTGGTGGATGGGGGACAGGCTGATGTGGACCCTGCCCAGGGCTGCCTGGTGGGACAGGGGGGCAATAAATGTCCTGAGGACGTGCCACCAGTGTGGGCATCCCAGCCAAGCTCCCCCTCTGCTGTGCCTTCCATGATTTAACATGGTGGGACAACCATCCAGACAGTGGATATCCATCTCCAAGCATCCTAAATGTTTGGAATGCCAGGCTCTTGTCCCATCCTGCTCATCTGCCAGCTCTTTCCAAGCCCTGTCAGAGGAGGCTGCATCCCTGCTGGTTCTGCCACGCCGGAGCCTGCACCTTCCTTGTGTGTGGAGGATGAGGCTGAGGCAGCTCCCAGCTGTGGGACCTGGCAGATGGAGAAGTTGGGTCCAGAGACCTCCAGGGACTGGGAGCCACCAGGAGAGGTGTGGATTGAAACCAGCCAAGCTCCTCCAGGCCAGACCTGCTCTGGTTCAGCTCTGAGCAAGTTTTCCATGCCCTGGGTTTGGTTTTTTTTTCACTTGGAATGCGCCCAATACACCAAGTTTTGCATGATTTCCTGCCTCCAGCTCCAGACTTTCCAGAAACTCAACCTCTTGGCTCGTGCCAGACGCCTGCTGCCGGCTCCTGGTGCTGCCAAAACTGCCCTGGAGGCTGCTCAGGAGTCGCCAGCTCAAAGCCCGGGCACGAGCCTTACCCGATGCTCGGCAGCAGCCCCACGGCTGAGGGGACAAGGTGGGGACGGAGCCCGGGGCATGGGCTCATCCCGGTGCTGCTTGGAGCGTGTCAGAGCAGGTTCCTGTAGTAAAGGTAAAATTTGCAGGGAGCTCCTCTGAAATGAAAGCAGCCCCTGGAGCAATCTTTCCCCAGGAATTACCCTGCTGATTAATCTCTCCCGAAGTCACCGATGATAAATGAAGCGATTAAGGGACTGACCTGCCTGTGGGGCTGGGGTTTTGGGGGGGTGGGCAGGGAGGGATGTTCCCCCCCACACCATTTGGGCTCTTTACAGACCTGACACCTCCTAAATCCGTATCACCAGAGCAGCACCGGGTGGGTCTTGCAGAGGGGACTGCGCTGGGAGAAGGTCACCGATGACCACCCAGGTCTGTCCCTGCTCAGAGGGGACTATGGAAATTGGGGAGAGGGTGTGGAGGCCAGAGTGACCTCGTGCAGCCGGGGGCTGGGGCAGAGGGCCGGGGGGTGCTGCTGCTCTCAGCTGCGTTTGGTGGTCCCCGCGTGTACCAGGGGCTAATACGTGTGAAAAGCAGATTTACTTTTGCCTGCGTTTCATATTCACGCTCCACGGCGGGAGACAAAGGATCAGCTCTTCAATGGAGTCCTAAGAATAAACCTTAAACCTCATCAAATCCAACCCGGCAATAAAAATTGCCCGAACAAAAGGCCAGGGAGGGAGGGTGGTGGTGGGGCCGTTTCCCCACGATAACAAGTTTTCACAAGACTGTTTATCCGCACAATTTGGAACGACACTTAAAATCTCTAATCCCAATAGGCATGAAAGTGCTTGTCCCGAGCAAGCAGGTGGATTGTCCCGGAGCAGCCGCGTTGCCAATGTTGCTCGGTGGCCGCGGCGGTGCCCGTGGGGGTCACGGGGAATGTGCTGAGACGGGGCAGCTGCAGCCTGAATGCCTCTCTTCAACCTCAAAGCCTCGGCCCCTCTCCCCCGCACCCCTCTCCATCCCACCCCCTATTCAGCCCGGTTTTAAAAGGCAGCAAAATGGTTACAAGGTTTAAGGCAGAGGCGAGCAAAATGCTGCACAAAGGGAGGACAAAGGCGTGCGGCGGCCGGTCCCTAATCCAGCATTGCCCATGGCAATGCAGCCCGGAGCGGGGCTGCGCGGATTAAACCCACTGCCAACGCCGGGGTTTAGCGGCAGGGCTGGGGGGTGCCCGGGGCTGTCCCCGCCTCCTGGCCCACCAGAAGGGGCGTCTGCCACCAGAGCCCTCCGGGGCATCCGTCCCTCCAGGGGCTGGTGCAGGAGGTGGGGCGGAGGCAGCGAGGCACAGCGGCTTCACCCTGTCCCTCATCCCAGGGAGCAGCGCCGGTCCTCGGGCTGGTGCGGATCCTGTGGAGGCAGGAGGTGGGATGCTGGGAGCTGATTGATGTTGGGCTCAGCAGAGATGCTGAGGGTGGAGCAAGAGCCTCTGTGTCCCCAGCAGCATCTCCAGCCCAAAGAAACCTTTTATTCCTCCTGTTTTTACCCAAAATTCCACAAAGTGTTCATAGCAAATGACAGCTGCTAAACTGCCCAACTTGAGGCCTTCCAAGGCTGTGCCATGAGCCACTGGACCAGCTGCTTTTCCCTTACGGCTTCTGCCTCCAAGCTCCCAACTCAGTTCTGTGCCAGGAGCAGGTGCCCACATTCCCCATATAAGGCTCTGTATGGAGGGAATCTCCCCTCTGGGGCAGGGATGGGGTGAGCCACAACCCCCCAAGACCAGCAGCCCTACAACCACCAGGACCGGTGACTGAGGACGCCCACACCTCTTTGCCCCACACACCCCAAATGCCTGGTGGCATCCAGGACAGTCTTGGCTCCTGGCACATGCTGCCCATCCTCAATTTATGGAAGACTCCTTCCTCCGGGCCTGACATTCCCCTAACACCCAGAAAAGGAGCCATCTCCCCCACAGTATAAGTTTTCTCCTCTGTCTAAAGCTGGTTTTGAAATGAAGGTAATTATTTTCGCAGTCTCCGCGTTATCAGCCGGCGCCCGGCGCTGTGCCCGCCCGGCTCAGCAGACGGCTGCTAATCCCTTTAGCACTCCAGAACTATCACCCAGACAGCAACGGGGCTTGGGATAAAACCAAACTGACATCCCTTTTGCACGTGGAAGTGAGGAGAGATGCATGGAAGGTCCTCGCTGGGAAGCAGGGTGGGCTGGGACCCCACGGGTGTCAGGGGATGTGTTACGGTGGCAGCCACACGTCAGCGCAATGCCACCGGGCCGTGTCTGCGGGTGACAACGGTGGCACCCCTAACTGGCACCACGGCCCTGCCTTGCTTCCCATGCCCACCACGCACAGGCTGCTGTTGGGGCACGGCTTGGCTGCATTGCTGGGCTCAGGGATGGGAGATGCCCTGAGTGTTCCTGAGGTGGGTGGGATGTCCCACGGGTGGCTGGGACATCCCAGGGGAAGGACATTAGAGGACAGGTGAGGGGTGTGCTGCATCCCATTCCCCAGGGCTCAGGTGTGCTGCAGTCCTCGCTGGATGCTCTGAGGCTCCTGCTCACTGCAAAGAGGCTTTTAATTACTGTCAGTGCTCGAGTCCTGCAGCAAACTGCTCTTTCCTCTCCCCAAAGACGGGCTAGGGGCAAGGCAGGGCTTTGGGCCATTTTCAGGCACAGATTTGTGATCCAAAGGGAAGGACAGAGATCCCAGGAGTACAACATGCACAGTGCAGCTGGTTTTTAACCAACAGGTAACGGGGCACAGGGGCAGCAACTCAATCCCTGCCCAGAACTGCCCAAGGCATTTCTGATAAGGAAATCCTCAGACTGAAAATCTCTTCTCTCCACAATTGTGGCCACTGGAGCTGTGTTTGGACACACTCAATCTGCACAAGGCCACCCCTCCTTCCGTAAGTAATCTGCCTTTAAAACAACATCTATGAAACCACAGCAAAAGCAATACCCTATTTGGTCAAGTGGAGTATTTTTTCTTCCCCACGTTCCTGGCAAAATGAAGGCACTTGGATAAAGTTGAAAAAAAACAAAAAAAAAAGACAGTGAGGTTGTGCTTTAAATTAGCATTAATTTACAAAGCCCAGACAGACCCGCTAAACAAATTGTGCCCATTAATATATTAACAACAGATTTTCCCTACTGCTCCTTTGGGTCCGGAGCCTGAACAGGGGCCGGTGATTAAGGCTTTTTTAATTCTAAGAGCCTCAATGACCGAGTTGGACCTGCGTGTGCCCATGGCCGCCTGCGCTGGGAGGGTGTCAGAGTGACCTCAATAAAGTAGGTGACCACGGCACCTCTAATCCCCTCTTTTAATTGATTACTCTCACCCAGCCCCTGAGGCCATGAGAATGGGGGACCCACCCTCTATAGATTAGCACCCTTTAGTTTACAGATCAGCCACTTTTTCAGTCCTTTGCCCTGCAGCAATGCATGAAAATAACACTAATCTCATTAAGGACAGAAGGGAGCCCTTCAAAGTTTATTAATAATGGGAGCAGACAGCGAGAGAGTCAGGCTCTGGGTCAGATTTCAAAGCCGGAAAGTGGCAGGAGCTTTCCAAGGGCCTGATTTTGCCAGGGAGGAGGGTTTTTGCCATATTTCCAGCCGGGTCTGGAGGTGCTGGTGATGGCTCTGAGGAGCACTGGGGTTGCTGAGCACCTGGGACCAGGTATGGCTGGGAAGGGATGCGCAGTGCCCACCACTGGTTTGGCTGCTTGGGAACTGGTCCAAGCTCTGCTTCACTGCACAGGACTGTCTTCCCTGCAACCCCCAGCTGAAGAATCTCTTAAATGATGGCAAGA
Organism: Corvus hawaiiensis; assembly: GCF_020740725.1. Classification (NCBI taxonomy): domain Eukaryota; kingdom Metazoa; phylum Chordata; class Aves; order Passeriformes; family Corvidae; genus Corvus; species Corvus hawaiiensis. Next base: position 4,756,639 of record NC_063235.1, read on the forward strand.
TCTCATCACCTTGAAGGAGACCTGGCAAACAAGACCTTAAGCTTTAAACACCAGAATGAAGAGGTTCACATTAAAAAGGAGAATAATAATTTCAAGGCCAAAGCAGCATCCTAGCCCTGGTGTTGGTGTTTTAGGTGGAATTGAAGAGCAAAACAGTCCCTGAGAGCTGATGGCTGTGGGGTTGTGACCCTGGAGTGGGGCACAGGCTGCCCATGTCTGCTGTCTGGGGGAAGTGTGTCTCGAAGGGCCACTGGCACTTGGCGCTGGGCTTGTTTCACCTTCCTCTTCCTCAGTGTGGGATGAGAGAAAAAAACACCTTTCAGCTCAGAGGTGTGAGACTCTGTAAATGCCGTGAACAAGCTGTTAGAGGTTATGAGAGATCACCCAATTTCTCCCAAGCTGCCTGAATCCCTCAACAAAGTCCATGAATTCTTAAAGCACATTCCGCAGGGTCCCCAGCTGAGATGCACTTTTAGGGATGAGCCCTGATTTACTCCCTGGCTTCAAACAAGAGATGATGGCACAAATGCTTTGGCAGAAGCCGGATCTCGGTGCTGCCACACCTGAACTCCACCTCTGTGATTTCCCAAGCATCCTGAGGGATTGGAGTGTTGGGACCCTTGACCGCTCCTGTGGAATGCTCTAAATCCCAGGGGATTTGCAGAGCTCCCGGTAGACACATCACCTGTGAGAGGGCTGAACCCAGAGGGGGAATTCCCTCCCACAACCAGCAGCCTGGGGATCCCATGGCTCGGGAGCTTGGGATGAAACTAAACTGGCATCCTGTTGTCACCTGGAAGTGAGGAGAGAAGCAGCCCATGGACCACGTGTCAGGAGCTGCCCCAAACCCATGGGGCTAAACCCACCAACACCCCAACAGGGCTGGATTTTGGGATGGGTGTCTGGGCTGTAACAGCAAGGGTTTGAGGGGGGCTTGGCGAGAGGATGAGCCAGATCGAGAGGAGGGAGGGTCCTAGGCTGCGATCCCTCCAGGCCTAACCTAATCACCATCGCTCTGCATTATTACCCTGCCTAACGTGGCATGCTTTTAAATAAAATATGCAAAGATTTCTCAAATTATTTCCCTGGGGCAAGTGCGTTTTCTATCTTCGCTCGTGCATGTTAATCTGAAAAATGCAAATTCCACACACACCCCCATCTGTTGGGGCTCGGCCATTTATTAACTTTTTTTTTAATGCAAAATGTTTCTTTCTTTTATATATATATATGAAAAAGCAATGAGTTTTGTTATCTCTGCCCCTATTTTATTTAATTTAGAGAAAACAGGTTTTAATGGGTAAAAAAAATAATGATAATAATAAAATGGCCCTGAGGTGCTGAGAAATTCAACTCACTCAGCACTGGAGTTTTAATCAGAGATTGGTGTTGGGCAGGATTACGGCTTGAAGAAGGCTGGGCCTGTTTTAAGAAGAAATGCTGATGTTGAGGGGACAAGATCTACTTATTTATTTATCCAGGATGACTTTAGTATTCAAGCCTGAGCCAACAGCACATCTTGAGAGACTGACAGCTCCCCCGTGGCTGCCTGGACTTTGGTGGCACTTCCCCAGGCTGCAGGGCTGTCCCTGTCCCAGTCCTTTCCTGCCCAGGGGTGACAGTCCCAGGCTCCCCAGAGCAGCACGTGGGCAGTGCCCTCATCTCCATCATTAGGGGTCCTTTGCAAAATCATTAGAAATATCAAGAAAAAAGCAACCACAGACAAAAAACGGGGAAAAGGAGGATCCCAGCGCCGTGTTTTCCCTGACAAGAACCCAATGTGACAGAGCTCGGTGTGCTGAGCGTAATTGGCAGCCTCTGCCCAGGAGAGGCCCATGGACAAACTTGCTCCAGGACGTGAGGATGCCCCATCCCTGAGCCCGCGGGTCCCCACGGCGGGGGGCGAACGGGGACCGCGGCTCTGGCACGGCTGCCGTGGGGAACATCAGCCTTCACCTGAGTAATGAGACAAAACCCAGGGAAAACACACATGAAAAGGAAGGGAAAGAGAAACTCTTAGGAAATAAGATCAAAGTCCTGCCTTCAAAAACGTTGTCCTGCAGCTACGAAGAAACCCAGATCGCCCTAATTGCGGCAGCCGTGTGCAGCGCTCGGCAGAGCGCTGGAGTGGGGGACGGGTTGGGGAGGATCCAGAGGTCCCAGCACCCAGCTGGGAGGGACAGGAGCGTAATGGGGATATGCTGGACTTGCTGGTTTTATTTTTGGAGTAGTCCTGTCCCTGCTCCCACAGGCCCATGTAGCTCAGCAGTGATTTCTGAATGAGAACCGTAGTGTGGGTCCTCACATGAAGGAGCAGAGGGAAGCTGCTGGCTCGGGACACATCACACATTGCACTTAGTACAATTGTATTAAATAAAATCGTATTAATATTTATTATATAAATACAATATTTTATTAATATTGTTCCCACTAGACATTTGAAAGAGAAACATTGGATTAACTGATGGTCAACTGCTTGGACACAGAGAATTGGTTTATGCAGGGCAAATGGTTGCAGAAAAGGAGCTGCACTGGAAAAAAAATGTCTCTCTTTTGGAAAACTGCAAAGAAACTCCAGAATTGAGGCTTGCCCAGGCTCCCTGTGCAACTTCCCAAAGAAGCAATGGAACAGAGGGAACTCCAGTCATGGAATGTTGGGGGCCAAGGGATGCCCAGGAGTGTTCTGGACACAGGGGAGCCACTGTCCTGGGCTGGCCCTTGCCAATCCCCCATTTATTGCCATGTTCAGGGCACAGACGGGCTCTGCAGGCAGACACTGCTGCCTTTCCATGGGGCTGCTGCAGGGATGGATGAGCTGGCAGGTTTGCCTCCTCTCACCCCTTTCCAGCAGTTGCTCCCTATCCTTCTCTCTGCCATAGTCCCGGAACATTGAGGTCCTACAGCACCCAGGCAGCTTCTGGTCCCCAAGGGGACATGGAGGGAGTCACAGCCTCAACCCAGCCCGACCCCTGCAATGGGTGCAGAGCACCCGGGTCTCTGCCATGGCACAGGGAAGCAGCTGGCTGGCCCTTTAAAGCCTTTTTTTTCCTCTCTTGTTAAAAGATGTCTGGGAGGGGAGCTGCCAATCTGAAAAATGATCCTTCCTTTTTTCCATTTTCTTCCTTCTCTCCTTCTAGCTTGTGCTCATCTGTTCAGGTGAACCGCAGGCACATTCATTAAATCTCTGTCTTTGACACCTCAGCTGCTTTGGAGCCCTGGGCTGCTCTTTCTCTTTTCTTTCTGTGTTTTTTTCCTGTTCCCCATCTCTGAGCCCGCCTGATCAGCACACTAAGGCAGCGAGAGCGAGCTGCAGAATCGTTAATGAAGCACAAGTCCGCTGGTGAGGTGCTGAGTGGCTGGTTTTGCAGAGGGTGTTGGGGGCACCCACTGTCCCTGCTCGTGGACAGGGAGCACTGGGGCACTGTGAGGTGCCACCGCTGGCACTAGGGTGGCACAGAGGGAGATGAGCACAGTGACAGCACAGCCTGCATCCAGCCAGCGCCCCAGGGCTGCGGCCGGCAGCCAAGGGCTTGGCTCACTCCACTGTCCTCAGTCCCACTAAATCCTGTTACTCCATGCAGGAACGGCGTCCCTGCTCCCCAGGCCTCCCTGGCTCCCCAAATCCTCCCAGGGTTCACCCTCATGCACCCATTTCTTGCCTGTCCCATAAGTCCCATCCTGACAGGGAGGCACCGATGGCTCATCTCGCCACAGATTTGCTGCTTGGCCAAGAGGGACAGAGCCCATCTACAGCAGCTGCCTCTGGATCAGCTTCTGATGCTGACTGGGGCTGGAGGAGAGAGATAACCCGCCCGGCTGCCGCCAGGAAGGATTTGGCCTCAGCTGTGCTGGCCCCTGGCCGGGTACCTGCCAACTGCTCCCAGCCCTGGAAGCTCCAGCACCAAGCAGTGAAGGTGGTGGGGATGAGATGCTCTCCATGGCCTTTGCCCGTGGGCTCAGGACAAAGGGGCAGGAGCAGGAAGGATCCCTTTGGTAGAGGCAGAGCCCCGGCAATGAGGAGGATGGCAGAAGGACTGGGGCTGGACCCAACACCTCAGGAAAGCACGTGTCCAAATCTCTCTCTGGGATGCAGTGCTTGCACGCAGGGCAGGGCAGTGTGTCCTGCAGGAAGGGGACAGCCTGGTGTGGAGAACGGGGCTGAACAGCGAGTGGCTCCAGGAGGCTCAGCAGGACTGGGACTGTAAAGATGCGAATTCCTGCAGAGTTTTGTTAGCGGGATCGGCGCGCAGCCTGGTGCCCTGCTCCGAATTAATTATCCGCTGACACGATTTCGCTTCTTTCCCTTTGTGTTATTTTAATTAACAGAGATCTCCTCCAAGCAAGCCAGCTGTCATGTAAATTGTAAAACTGTCAGCATGTACAGGAACTTAACAGGGACTGGAAGAAAGCCTTGCACAAAGGGATGTGCTACTTTCCCTTTTTGGTTTTCCTTCTCTTTTTTTAAATCTGGCACATTCGTAAAGTTAAAAAAAAGTGTGAAGACTAGGGTGGGGCAACAGATGGAGAAAACCCAGCTTTTACTTTAGATCCATTTCTTGAGGCAGAGGTGTTCTTAAGTACTTTGGTTCAGGATTGTTTCCTTGCACATCCCTGTAGCCTGGGCATTCCTCCCAATTCCCTTCCCCTCCATCCACGCAGGCTGCAGGTGGGATGAAACCTACCATAGGAAGGACTCAGCATCAAGCTGGGCAAAAGGAGACATCCGTGGCTTTGATATGATTAATCTGGTCTGTGTCCATTGCGGATTTCACCCGCATTCATCCTGAGCTTGATGAATTCCTGTGTGCCGACAGCCAGCTGCAGGACTGGCTCCAGCTCTACTCCTGCATCATCTAGGCTTGAGATTTTTAACTATGAGCCGAAATCAGCCAGTTCTTCCCAAAACCAGACTCTGCAAACAAGCAAAACCGTGTTAATGGGCCCCATATGTCTTTGGTTAAAAGCCGCTCCAGCAGCAAGAGCAGCAGATGCAGAACGGAGCACGCGGAGCCGGAGGTACGGCGGGAGTTCATGCGAGGATACTCCATGGACATCCTATCTCCCCCAAATGCGAGCAGAAGCCTGTGGTAACCCTGCAGCAATCAATTAATAAATGTTTAGGCAAGTCAATGAAGGTTAGCAAGGCCCCAGCTCAACGGGAAGCTCAGGGAGGACAGCGGGAAGTGGAGATGCTCTGGTGCAGTGGATGGCAGCAGGACACCAAGGGGGAGATGTGCTGGGGCAGCCAGGGGTCTCTGCACTTGGTGGGACATCAAAAAGCTGTGGGGCAAGAGGGATGCTCACCAAACCTGCTCCCTGCAGAGTCACCCCCATTTTTGTAAGAAATTCTACGTTTTTCTTGCTGCCTGATTTTGGGAGAAGATCGACAGCCTGGGAAGGGCCTGGATTTTCTGCAGTGTGGTTTTCAGTGCATCATCCTTACAATCTACAGACCTGGGCTATGTCTGGATGAGGACTGAGCTACTTAATTCCATTTCTTCCCTTCCTCATCAGAAATTGTTTTTGTTGCCCTTTAAGAACAGAGCAAAAAGATTCCAAACCACATTCTGGTAAAGAAGGATGGATTTTCTTTCCGAGCAGCAGCCAGGGATAAAAGCCTGGAGACAGCTGAGCAAGCTGCAGCATCACAGCCCAAATGCTGAGCTTATCCGACGAGCACAGCCGGGCTGTGAGGGCTCCAGCCTGATGCCGAGGGTTCCACAATGTGGCCAGGGGCTGGGATATGCTGATCGCATATGGAGGTTTCCTCTCGGCCCCGTTTGCATGCCAGGCATGCTGCTTGTCCACTGAAACAAATGACCTTGAGCAGCGCTGCGGGTCAATAAAATAATTTGCTAACTGATCCATCTTCTGTGGCAAACAGATGAATCAACTCCGGTTCCCTGGGCTGTTTTATGTACGGATGGGAGAGCCGTGAAGTTAAAATAACGTGTGTGGCCACATCCATCTCCGTGCAATGAAAGGATGGCTCTGAATGAATAAAGTTGTGTATTTCTAGATGGGGAAAAACCATCTCTGCATCTCCTGACACTTGATTTGGTGAGGTGGGTGCTGTTCCCCAGGACAATCTGGTCCAGGCCACACTCTCCCTTGGTGGAGCATTGTGTCCCCTTTGTTCCTGCTTTCCACCCATCTCCTCCAGCAGCTCCACTGCCCTGATATGTTCCTGATGGCCTCTCCTGGGCTTCAGCTCCCAGACAACCCTTGGCCATCCTGTTCTTGCCACCACCTCATTTCTCCACAAGGAATGGAGACTCCAATTCCAGCCACAAAGGTGACTCACAGCCGGGAGCTGGAGTGCAGTGAGAGGCACACTCGGTTTTTACTGATCTCCAGCGCAGCAAAGCTGTTAAAAGCAATTAAGAAATGGCTGTTTCCATCCTGGCAATGCAACCTCCAGCAACACTGGCAGGGGGTGGGCAGGAGCTGGAGTCACCGGGGCTGGTGCGCGCGGCCGGGCTGCATCTGTCAGAGAGTGCGGCAAACTGGGGCACTCGGAGGGAGCAGAAAGGCCCCGAGGCAGCCTGTGCTCACTGAGCCCCTAATCACAGCGAGGTGATTAATGCCCTTCTGCTCCCGTGCTCCGCTGCTCCGCTCCGCGCTCCCCTCGCTCAGCCCTGCTGCCTCGGCAGGTCCCACACCGGCGGGCACCAGGCACTCGGCTTTGCAGGGATGGTGCTCAGTTTTCCCGGTGCTGAAAGCAGGGGTGAAGCCGGCAGTGGGAAAGGGCGGGGCAGAGCAAAATCAGTGGTTCATCGTTGGCTACGAAACAGTCTGTGAATTAATGTCTGTTCTTGGGAGAGGGGTTTTTATCACCTCTTCTCCCAGAGCTTCCCAGCACTGTCTGTCAAGGGCCAGCATGTTTCAGGATTCCTAGGGCTGAGACTCAGACTTGGCTCCTGCCTCATGCAGCCTCGGACGGCCTGGAACTGCCCCGTATCAACCGCTTTGTAGAACAGTCTGATGAGTGCTGTGCTGTTGGTTTTAGGCTGGTGCAATGAAAGCAGGATCTGGGAGCAGGAGACAGCCCAGATTCAAGCTCAGGGCCTACCCAGGGAGTGGCATCCCAGGTTTCAGTGCTGAGGCAAAGGTTGCTGGGGTTAAAAATTCCCTGTGCCCTACTGCTCCAGATGCTCATTTTCCAAATCCTTTATTAAAATTGCTGGTACAAACACAATTTTGTAGGAGGTTCCTGCAGTCCCTGCAAGCAGGAGGAGGGTACTGGTGAGTTCCTCATGTCAGACACAAGCCAGGTGCCCAAACTCCTCCTCTGACAGCTGGAGCACAGAGGTGGGAGGAGAAAGGGGGAGTCCTGGAGCCCAGCACTTGCTGATCTCAACACTGCATTGTGCTGCAGGATGGACACCTTCCTGGGGGATGCAGGTGGAATGTGTCCCTGTCTGCTCTCCCATAGTGGGGTGGGATACCTGGCCATGCTCCTCTGGCTTCTCCCCACAGGTTAACAGGGTTAGGCATAGCTCAGCCAGGTTAGGCACAGTTCAGCCAGGCTAGGCACAGCTTAGCAGCAGCAAATGTCAGTGAGCAGGAACAAGCGGCTGTGCTCATTCCCAGGAGGAGAGAGGTCACAGTTTGCCTGTCCCAGAGGTTAACAAACCCTGCACAGCCACCCCAAGGGCACAGGAGCTGCTTTAGCTGGACACCAGAGATAAAAGAGCTGCTCAGAGGGCTCAGAAAAATGGGGTCCCTTCCACAGGGCCACAGGAAACACCTCGTGCCCCAGCAGCGTCACACCGTGCTCCTCTTCCTTGGCCACGCACTGGGCAAAGCTCGCTCCGCACCGGGATTGCCGCAGGGCACTTCCTGCGAGCCATTAAAGGACATTGGGTAATTAATACCTTCCATGCATGAGGAAAAATGAAAGGCGGGTGGGAGGAGGAGGGGAGCAGGGGGGAGGCAACTCCATTTTGAAGGCTGTTGGGGTGGTTTTCCCTTGGCGTGTTGTTATAATTTGGAGGCTCCTGCATGCTGCAGTGTTCACACCTCTCAGATGTTATTCACAGCCTGATTCCAGCCAGCACCACAATGCTCTCAGACTGTGCAGGATCCATGCTGCCTGTTGGAGCAGCTCTCCTCCTCCTCATCCCTTGGGACCACTGCAGGATGGGCTGAGGCTGCCCCACACTCCAGGCTCAGCACCCAGCCAGCTTCTCCAAACCCCCTCCATAGCTGAGGGTTACAGGAAAGGCCCCTCCGTGCTAAAGAAAGCTTCATTTCAGCACCTTAAATACAGTTTCTTAACAAACAAAATGTTTATTTGCTGAATAATAATAATAATAATAATAATGATAATAAAAGAATTCCAGCCTCGAGGCATGTAGTGGGATGGCTGCAAGCTCATTGGAGCGTGTGTCCATTACCGTCCGCACTCCAGACCCCGGCGCAGCCCCGGCGCTTTATTCCGGGAGAGTGACTGACAGACCCTGATCGATGCTGATTTGGGTCTTAAATAAACACACTGGCGCTGGTTTGCTGGGAAGAGAGAGGTGTCAGCATCTGGCTGACAGGCAGAGAGAGACAAACTTTGCCAAACGGGCATTTCTTAGCAATATTTCCCGTTTTTGCAATTTATTTCCCTTCTCTCAGCACTATGCCATAGGAGCTGGGCAGAAGCTGGGATGGGGCAGGAAGGTTTCAGAACAGAGTTATTTTGCATTTTACTCCTTTAACTATGTCTTCTGACAGAAAAGATAGAAAGACAGAAAAATAGAGTACAAATATTCAAACATTCAAACAGAATTGTGCTGCTAAGAGCCACCAGATCTCGCTGGTGCCTGATCAGACCATCAAGCAGGGAAAGGTGCTTCACTGCCAACAGCTGCTGTCAAGGCAAAAGCCCTTTGATAATTTGCTGAGCTGTGGCAATTCACATCTGCAAGAGCTGTAAGAGCTCCAAGGAACCCCGAGATTCTTGGAAATGTTTTTCACCAGCATCATGTAGGTCTTAAAATTACTGGAAATGGCACTTGAGAGTTGAGTGACTCAGGCTGCTACAGTTTGGAAAATATCACTCAGGTCATTTTTTTTGCCCTTTGAGAATGATTTTGTCATATCCAACACATCCCCAATGCCCATTTCTCCTTTACTGCCATGTCAGGCATCAATATTGAAACAGCAGCAGATAAAGTTCGTTGCTGCAACATCCCAAATACTTCTGTGCACCCATGTTCTGATGACTCCCTGTGGGGTGACTGTTATCTCCTCATCTCTGACCCTGCGTGCCAGCAGATTCCAGCCTGGGCAGAAATGAAGGTCACAAGTTACTGAGCCAATCTGGGAAAGAAATTCCAGGAGAGCAGATTGGGATTGTTTTAATTAAAGGAAAGAGGCAGGGGAAGGGGGGCAGAGCAACACTCGAGCAATCAAACAACATTTTCCCCTCATGAAGATGAACAGTTTGAGGTAGGATTAAGATGGCTGAAATTGTCTTTTTAAAGGAATGTAAAAAAGTGGATGTTGGATGATTGACAAATAAAGGGCACTTTCCTTTAATTTAAATATGCTCCTAGTTTGTGCAGAATATGTTAATTTATACATTGCCTAAATAGCCAGTAGCTATTGTCTGTAAAACCACATCAGATCAGGGCAGCAGGGCAGTTAATGTACTGGCTGGATGTTATGGCTGGTCAGTGAAGCGATCCGAGCTTCCTTCCACTGGCTCCCAACCCCTAAATGGAATAGCTGAGCTGTAAAAAACTGCCAGGGGCATAAACTGAAGTTCATTCTGTCAGCCTTCAATAGGACAAGGCTCTCCTTCCCACAAGGACCCGTCCATACCCTCAGCCCCAGCCCAGCTCCTGCTCCTCTGTGACCCCAGAGCTGTTCCCCTTCTACTGAAGAGCCCTCCAAGACCCTTTGCTCTCCACAGGGATGATTTCTTGGGGAACATACAGCCCACCCCAGGAGCTGTTCACAGCTTTCCCTGATCCCGTGCTCCCCCCATGCCTCAGTTTCCCTGGCTGCAGGCTCTCCCAGACTCTGCAGCCCAGCTCTCCTGGGGCTTTGGTCACATCTCCTCTCTCCCAAGGTCCCACAGCAGGTCTTAGCCTCCCCAAAAAGTCCTGCTCTGCTCCTGCCATGCCGTGACCTGCCCTGGGATTTTCTGCTGGGCCTCCTGAGCAGTCTTGGGGGCCCAGCTGGATTTCTAACCCTGACATTTGGGAGCCTCTGCCCCAAAGGTCCTGAGTATGATCCATCCATGCCTGACCTGCCTCTTCCTCTGCCTTCATGTGTAGCCATGACTTGGTCTGGTCTCTGGAGCAATTTTTAATGCAGAGAGGCTTCTAATTAACAGGATTCTGAAGTTAATTAAGACAATCTCGTTTAGATCTCTCCATGAGTGCTCACAAGGGCAATGCTCCTTCCCTGGGCTCCTTGGGAGCCTCCACTCACCTCTCAAATCACACCCCAGGAACTGTTGTGTCTCGGGAAAGGGTCTGGGATGTCACCTTAAAGGCTGCCAGGTCCTGGAACATGTTTTTCCAAAGGACCAAATGACCAACATGGAAATCCAGACTCCACAGACTTCAGGGCCATGCTCCAGCCTTCCTGGGTCCTCCATTCCCTTCTGGACAAAGCTGCTGTCTCAGTAGGTGACTCCTAAGGAGTCTGGTCTCCCATGTCAGCCCAAAACCAGCAACATTACGGACCCATCTTGTCTAAGAAAGGTCCATCCTCTGCATTCCCAATGCCTTCCCAAAGATCAGTCTGGATTAAGTTTACAGTGAGATGACAAGCAGTAATAATACTGCTGCCTTGCCCCTAATTATTTTCAATATAATTACGTACCCTCAAGAAACCTTTTAAATAGCACACTCTCCTCAGCGCTTCGGTCCAAGGGATTCATTTGTTTCAGGAAAGAAATATTCTTGGGGCTGAATCCTTCATTAGTCTTTCCTGGAGAGACTCCTGCTGAAGTCAGCGGGGTATGTGTGCCCCACTGGAGGATGTGGGGCTGTGCCTGCCTGGGTGGTGCCGACCACGGGAAGATTTTACAAGCCTCTCGGAATTTGGTTTCTTGGCAGGATAAAGCATTTGGCAGGGGAAAAAAGCCTGAAAGTCTGCTGGAAAGTATCAGTGAATGACTCCGAGTTTCACTGTCCTTTATCAGCTTCTTACACTTCCTTTTCTTGTGTTTTAATCCCACACAAGTCCTGTAGCTCCAGTGTGTGAAGTAAAAAGAGGGAAGACACTCAGAGTCTGAGATCATACTGTGTGAGCAGGTGCAAATCAAAAATGCATCATCTTCACATCATTGTGGTGCCCTGCCCCACCTGGAGATCAAAGTGGGAAGGAACAGCAAGGCCAGTGTGTTTGGAAGGGAGGAACTAAATGCATACATTGAATTATTTATACAATATATTTTCACGTGGTCCAGAGTTTCTCTAAGCAAATTGACTTTTCATTCAGAGTGTGCTCAGATGGGATCTTGTCTGTGGCACCCACATGGAATTTCCCGTAAAAAAAGTTGCCCTTGACTGGATTCTCCACTGTCCCTGTTCCCTGCTGCCCTCCTGTTCCACTGCTGGCAGCACGTCCAGGGTCTGGGATTCCCATGCATGCCCACAGCCCCAGGATGGGATCCCCATCCGTGCCCACAGCCAAAATCTGCTCCTGCTTCCCATGTTCAAACCCATGGGATGCTCAAAGCAGGATTCAGTTTGTGGGTTTTCAGCAATTAATGATCTTTTTAAGATGAAAAACCTGTATAAATGGATGCTTTCCTATGATCCTGTTTTATTTACCTGCTGGCACAGTGGCTGTGACTCCACTTGGATTTTCATCCTGCAGAGACTCTTCTGTGCCTTATAGGGTGTCCTGAGCACTCCCCTGGATTTAGGGGTTATTCCTGGTGGATGAAGCATCCAACACCTGCTTGAATCCTAGACCAAGGAACAGGAACCATGGCATCCCCAGTCTGCGTCCCTCAAATCCTCTGGGGAAAGGGAGGACTCTTACTGGGAAGTGACAGCCCAGCCCATCCCTCTCTGTGCATTCCCACACACCTGCATTCCAGACTGTCCCTTCCGTGCACCAGTGTCTGAAAATCAGGGATGACTTTCCGAGGAAATTTCCTCACTGAAATAGTTAATGAGGACTGATCCCATCCCCCAGCTCTCTCCCCCCAGCTTGCCACCCCTCTGAAAAAAAATCAGAATAATAATTAAAAGATGCCTAGAAACGCTCTTGGAAGAGCATAAATTCTGAAGATGAAAGTAAATGATTAAAATAATTAAATACTTCAAGTTGACAAGCAGAAGCAGAATCTTGCCAACGGACATTTGTCGGTAATTAGTTAATTAATCCTAACACAAATTATAAGCCATAACAAACCAGTCAGGCTGAACGCAGCCGGCTGTTCGGAATTAAACTTAGAAAAAGAGGGAGTGAGAGAAAGAAGAAAGAAAAGTTTGGAGATTCTTGCAGATCTGAGGCAAGATGCTGTGCAGGAGCTGGTGTGCCCCTAGGAAAGGCAGCCAGGACAGGGGCAGGAGTTGGGGCAGAACAGGGCTGTGTTCCCACCTGGCAGGAGCACAGTGGGATGGGATGCATGGAATAGGCAGTACAGAGCAGGATTTGGGATTTCCACCCTTTTTCTGTGAGTAAATGCAGCACAAAGGCTTCCCAGCTCTGTTTCCTACTCTGCCACTGGTACCAGTGTGCACTTGAGAACATCCTTGCCATGGGAATGAGCTGGTCTGGGCAGGTCCACAGGACCTCCAGGTCCACAGGCAAGTGGTGACATTAATCCAGGGGTTTCTGGAAGATGCGTGGACCCGCATCTGTGAAGGGCTCAATCCTGGAGTGCTGGGAGGGCAGCTGCAAACCAGCTGCCCATTAACACCCTGGAAAGTGTTTCTAGGACAGGCTGGAAAAGCAGGGTCAGTGCTTGGGAGCTGGGTCCTGCCAGGGAAACTCGGTGCAAATGACACCAGGACACGTGTGTGGTCAGCAGGGACACGGCATGAGCCTGATGCCATCCAAATCACTGGGAAGTTGCGGAAGACAGAGCCTTTGTGCGATGGAAAGAGGTTAATGAGCTGTGGGCTGGTTTCTCACCTCCGGTCACCTTGGCTCAGGTCCAATTTTCAGCCCTACATTAAGTGAGGTTGGTGATCCACAGGCAGAACACGGTGACTGACAGCTCATCTGCGGCTGCACCACTGTGTTCACACGTCCAGCCGGGGCTGGGGACGCACTGAAGGGCCAGGCTTTGCCCTTCCTTCAGCACGAAAAAGCTCTGGAGCAGCCAGAGTCGGTGTTCTGACAGAGAGGACCTGCACATCCCCAGCACGGGGACACTGCTTGGTGACAGACTGGGCCAAATGACATCTGGCAATGCAGCTTAAGTGAGAAATGGGACATACAGGTTGCAAATGGGCTTTTAACAGGATGGAAAAGAAGGCATGAAACGTTTTGAAAGAATAAACAGATACAAGGGAAGTGTGACTATCCCACAGATCCCACATTGTTGGAGGAGTTGCCAGTGAGTGATGTGCCACGTCTGGGCACGTATCATGTGAGGGGAAGTATGAACATATGAGTACACATGACCATCTCCTGATGTGATTTACATGCAGAGGAGAAAGAGATTATTTACAAGACAATGAGAATTAACACTGAAGAAATTCAAGGCCTGTCTCTTTTGGCCCAAACTCCCTGAATTGCCTGCACAATGGGTTCCTGTTTTCCATCAAATCCATCCAGAGCTCTGCTGAAGAGAAAGTTTCATTCGCATGTGCGTGAGCATGTGTACGCGCGTGTTCTAAGTGTTTTGCATTATGTGAGCTCTGACCTTCAGAGGGGAACAGAAGGAATATTTTCCCCCCTGAGGCTAGAGTTGTCAGTGAAATGTCTGTCTTCCTTAATAATTTCAATCCGGGTGACAGGGGACAGGGCATTTTGCTCTGAACGAACGTACTGTAAAAACTGTCAGATAGAATTTGTCTCAAGAAGCAACATTTCTATCCATTCGGGGTCATAATTACAGGCATCTTATGACCTGTGGAGCAGCACATTTTTCTCAACCAAAAAAAAAGGAGTCCTAAAATAGGTGGTTTGGTCTTCTGCAGAGCTTTGGATTGAACCTAAATGGAATCTAACAAACAACAGTGATCTGCAGCAGAATGCTTTCTTCATGTTTGCTGGCTGCTTTTTTAAATCCAGAACAAACTGTGCACTGAAGTGACGTAGCAGACAAGAGGGACAGAAATTGCCATTCACTGGGCTGGAGTAATGGCCTATTTCTCCTATATCCTGCCTCCTAACTGCCTGCCTCTCCAAATTTCCTCCACACTGACACTAGCCAGCGTCTTGTTAATGAACTGAATAAGTAACTAAATGGGTGATTAACCAAATGAGCATGACGATAATTTGATTGCACTTTCCCCACTTTTAAAGCACAGGAAATAGTAAGAAAAGAAATAATTCAGTGACCAGCAGGAATTCAAACACGACAGAGCTAGAGGAGCTGAGGGGAGCTTTGACTAGATGTGGCTGTCAATAAATCCCCCACAACACTGCAGAAATCTCTGGCTAAATATTTAGATTCCTTGATTTGTGCCTCCACACAGAAGAAAAAACCTACTAATTGATTTGAAGCAGCTTTTACTTATATGGTTTGATTTTATAATTAGCAACAATCATGAAATGGATCATCCTGCTGTTATGTGCAGTTATGAGTCACACACCACTCAAAGCTGGACACCATTTTGGGGTCACCACCCTGGGTTCGTATAATGGAGCCTGCAGTGCCTGTGGCATCCCAGCCTTACTGAGGTCTGAGTGACAAATCAGACTGGGAGAGGGAACCCAAAGTTACCACAGTGGGAAGATGCCCTGCACTCCTGGGGAGGGAGAAATGGGAAAACTGAGAATTAACTCCCTATCCTGGGTCATCCCAGCTGCTCACAGTGGATAGTCCTCTTCTCCACCCCAAGCAGACAATGGTGACCATGGCAGAAGCACAGGAAAGGAGCATCCGGCTGAGGAGCAAGGCCCCACCTGGACTCTGGAACCTTCTCACCTGCAAGATCAATCCTGCCAGAGACACAAACATTAATCAGCTGATGGCAGGGAAGGTTACAATCCATTTTCACCTGCACACTCTGATGGATGCCCCATTCTTGCCATCACAGGTGGAGAGGAAACACTCTGCAGTGGGCCTGGGAGTGAGGAGCAGAGCAGCTCTGGGAGGCAGAGGGGTGCCTGTAGGATTCATGGTACCGGGCACTGACATTCCCTGACAAGTTTGCCATGAATGAGGACTCTTGGAAGGAGTTTTGGTGGTAGTGGGCAAGGAGGACAGTCCCTCCACACTGATGTAAGCCTGGGAAATGTCTGGAGGGGGAGCATCTCAAGGTCAGAACAATCCCTCTGCAATGCAGCTGTGCCCCTGAAAGCGAGCACTGAAGGGGGATGCTGACAGCCTGCTCTGCATGCCAGGAGAGCCAGGCTCAGGATTTAAATCCCACTGACAAACACCTCCATCCAGGTAGTGTCTAACACTGTCAAAACAAATGTGAAAGAGATACTGTAGCTTTGCTCACTAAAACGTCAGCAAGAGCTGCTCTCCAGGGACTCTGAGGCATCGTGGTGGGAAGGACAGAGCCAGACTTGGCACCAGGGTTGCCACAGCCTGGGCATGGGAGGAACAAGGTAAGGCTTGTCCCTGCCCATCCCTGAGGGGAATCTGTTAAAAGACACCATGGTTAGGCCCACAGAAAGTAAGTTCCAGGAGCTCTGTGGAGCCCAGACAGGGAGATTAAGAGCAAAGCCCTGTGTAAGCCTTGCAGTGTTCATTTTGGGGTTGGTGATCCGAACTGCACGCTCTGGCAGCTGGAGAGAAGCTCAGTGAATCAAGACATTTCTATTCCCATCCACTCCGTCACCCTGCCCTGTGATCTCCTAAATCATTTCTCCTCTCTGCACCTTCATTTCCTGCACTTGAAAGAGCAAGAACATGCAGATTCCTTTCTTCTCTGGAAAGCAGGATCTCCTGCAGGAAACTTTGTCCAGGCATTCCAGTAACTGTAACATCATCTTTACTAATACCATATTGAGAGACAACAAAGGACAAAGGCTGGTGCAAGCACTGCTCAGACGATCCCTGGAATGACAAATCCCTCCCATCCTGCCATCCTGGGTCACACCACAGCCCCACGCTGGTCGTATGAGATGGGGACTGAGCAGAAAGCTGAGCCCAGATCCCTCAGTACAGCGTTTCCCAGCCCAAGGCAGCAGCAATGCACCCAGGAGGGCTCGGCATAGCCCTTCTGGAAGGGCAGCAGGACATTGGGATCACCAGACTGGGAGACAGAGGTAGAACACGTGGAGTTTTCCTCCTCCTCTGCCACATTTAGGGCGCTGTGTTCCCTGCCTGTAAAAGGTGTTCTCCTGCTCTCACAGGAGAGAGAGGGATGCCAGTAGCCAGGCTACTCACAGCTTTTGCTTTTGGAATATCCCCATGGAGGTCATGGAGCAAACAACACATGAATACACATAACTGCAGTGTTTGTCTTGAAAATAAAACAGGCAAAGGCACATTCAATTTTAAGACATGCTGCAGCCTGGACAATTTCCCTTTAATGGTGGAAAATATTCCCTGCTTTCTGCTGGCAGAACTGTCCTGCTAGTGTCATGGACTTGCATGAGGAGCACCTTTACCCCAGGAAGAGGTAGGTGTGCACTGGCTGCACATGTGTTCCTAAACAAGGAAATCCAATCTGTCAAGAAAATTCAGTAACAACTTTCACGCTTAATTGTACCCCAGGGCCCCAAAAAAATCAACCAGGATGGTAGTTGTGGATTTTTCATTAACCTTCTCTTAAAAAGGTCTCAAAAAATAACACTGAGTGAGAAGGGCTGGTTGTATATGTGGAATACGTGCGGAGATCTACAGGGGAAAAAGGCAAAACTTCAGGTTGGATCCACACAGAAAATCCTTCAGTAGAAGAAAACACCATAGTTTGATTTACACACGCAGCACTCAATTGAACAAGTGTAGCTACAGGGCATTGGAAAACAGTCAAAATGGTGAATTTGCTGCTTGCACACATTTATACTGTTTCCTAGAGACAATCTACTGTTGCTTTTTGGCATGTTTAGTATTTTTTAGACCACACAAAGGTTATGTTCAGTTCTCCTAATGACTGGGTGTTTGCCATATGCTGGAACATCCTGAATTTTCTCTCCTGGGGCTGCCTCAAACCCAAAGATTTTGGATGCTTTGGTGGCTCCTTTTCTCAGCATGGGGCTGGATTTGTGGAGCTGCACTCAGAGAACATGTTAATCATAGAATCATTGAATCTTGATGGAGCTCAGGCAGGGCATAAAACAAGGGCCGGTTGGAGTCACCTCAGTGAAACAGTGCCCAGGCAATCACAGGGTGGTTTGTCTTTTTTTTTTTTTTTTCCCTCTTGTTGTTAATTATTCACATTACAGGCACACCTGGAAGCCTCTGGGTGGAAGTGTCCAAGATCAGGCTGGAAGAGGCTTGGAGCAACCTGGTCTAGGGGAAGGTGTCTCTGCCCGGACTGGGTGATCTTTAAGATCTCTTCCAGCCCAATCCATTCCAGGATTTCTGTGCAAGAAGGCACTTTTTTTGTCCTGGGAAATTTAAGTAGATTGAGACTGGGGAGAAAATAGAGAATAATGTTCGCTGCTCAGCAGCTGCTAGAACCTATGTCCAGCCCGGTGATGAACCACAGATGCCACCCAAGGTCTCTACCTGAGCTCATGGAAGAGCTTTGAAGCCATTAACTGATAGGAAAATCCACAGGGTCATCTTAAGATCTGGGAAAAAATCCTATATTGGCTCACTGGGTGAGCCAGGCTCGGGATCGTCCCTTTGGCTGTGGGGAACCAACTTCAGATGGTTTTGGGGCACACGTGTACTGACCATCCCCCTGTGCTGGCACTGCTGGGGCTGCACGTCGGATCCTGGGGCAGTTCTGGGCCCTTCATGACAAGAGAGACATTGAGGGGCTGGAGCGTGTCCAGAGAAGGGAACGGAGCTGGGGCAGAGTCTGGAGCACCAGGAACGGCTGAGGCAGCTGGAAAGGGGCTCAGCCTGGAGCAAAGGAGGCTCAGGGGGGACCTTGTGGCTCTGCACAACTCCCTGAGAGGAGAGTGGGTGAGGTGGGGCCGTCTCTCCTGCTATGAAGAGAGTCAGCTCAGTGAAGAAAAAGAGCAAATGGCCTCAAGCTGAGACAGGGGAGATTCACATTGGGTATTAGAAAAATTTTCACTGTTCACATGATCAGATATTGGAAGGGGCTGCCCAGGGAGGTGGTGGAGTCACTGTCCCTGGAGGTGTCCAAGAGGCGCTGGGTGATGTTCCAACGGCAGTGCTGGTTGATGGACTGAATAATCTTAAATCCAACCGTGCTGATTCCGTGAAAATCTTACATGGACGCAGCACTTGGGGACACGGTTGAGTGGGGGGTATGGGGATGGTGCTAGGCTGAGGGGGACCTCGGAGGTCTTTTCCAACCTCAGTACCTCATTAAGTCACCCCGTGTCTCTGGGGCCCTTTCCACCTTTAACCATCCCGTCATTCCAAACAGATGGAACTCGACCCCCTCAGATCCCCGCCCCCACCTCCCTCAGGGCTCCGGAGCCCCGCGCGGGCGGCCGCTCTCGCGAGCGGTGACGTCATCTGCGCGCGCGGACGCGCAGGCGCGGCGGGGCGGGCCGGGCCGCGCTGTGTCACGGCCATGGAGTACCTGATCGGCATCCAGGGCCCCGACTACGTCCTGGTGGCCGCGGACACCGTGGCGGCCACCAGCATCGTCCAGATGAAGCACGGTGAGACCCTGGGGGGCTCCGGGTCTCTGTGTTAAGCCCTGGCCCGGTAGGGTGTCCCGGGGCCCCGGGCTGACGGCGGCGTGCGCGGTTGGGGTGCTGCGGGCCCGCCGCTCGGGCTGAGGGGAGGCTGTTCACAGGGGAGGGGGTTTCTCGGTTTAAGCGCTGCCGGGCCCCTCAGGGGAGGTGTAGTTGCTGTAGGAAGTGCCGGGCGGCCTCTGGAAATGCCGGGCGGCCTTTGGAGCACGGAGCCAAAGCGGGGCTTAAATCGCCGCTTGCTCCGGGTAAAGTCCCCCGTCCTGACCGCGTGTGACCGCTCTGTGTTGGGTTGTCAGCTTAATTTACCTGTTCAGGTGAGCGTTAGCTTGTGACCCCAAACCTCGCTCTGCACCGCAATGTAGAAGTGTTAAAAAACCGCACAGGGATAACGATGTGACAGGAGGTGCTCGCTATGCCTAATTCACTGGTAAAACGTAATTCATGGGAAAAAAGGGATTATGGGGAGTAAAAGTAGCAGTGAAAACCACAGCACGGGGCGTAGGAGTCAGACTGAAATATGGCTTTGGTTTCTTTGTGTGGTAAAACATGTAGGGCGTCACCAAGTCTCTGGAATTCTCTAAAGTCAATTTTTCTTCCTGCTGTTGCAATGACCTAGACTGAAGCTTGTTCTGTTCTAAAGACTGTGATTTAGAAGCTCTTTTTTAAAAAGTTGTAGAATAGAGGATTGATAAATCCATGCAAATGACTATAAATAAATCCATATAAAACATTTACCTCCAGTGTTTCACTTCAAGGCTGTGATAGCCAATTGGAGCAGTGTTAGAGGCTGTGAAAGCTGGTGGCACTTACAAAATAAAAATTGAATCACTTTAAAAAACGTTTTCTAAGTTAATGTTGTTTCCGAGTAGGTTTGTTCATAAACTTTAAGGAAGATGTACTTTGAACATAGGATTTAGTTGCTTTTGCTGGGGGAGAACAGCTCATAAATTTCAGGTATTTATTTAGAATATTAATTTGTAAATTAATTTCAGCCTGGAGAAGTTTCGGGGTCACCTAATTGCCCCTTCCAGTACCTGAAGGGAGCCTGCAGGAAAGATGGAGAGGGACTATTTAGAAGGTCCTGGAGTGACAGGACAGAGGGAATGGCTTCCCACTGCCACAGGGCGGGGAGAGATGGAATAATGGGAAGGAATTGTTCCCTGTGAGGGTGGAGAGGCCCTGACACAGGGTGCCCAGAGCAGCTGTGGCTGCCCCTGGATCCCTGGCAGTGCCCAAGGCCAGGTTGGGTGGGGCTTGGAGCAGCCTGGGACAGTGGAAGGTGTCCCTGCCATGGCAGGGGATGAGCTGTAAGGTCCCTTGCAACCCAAAGCAGTCTGGGATTGCAAGGGCTGAGCAGTGCCAGTGGCTTTCCCTGAGCTCCAGACAGCAGCTCCTGTGCTGTGATAACTTTTGACATTGTGTTAGAGGATTGTGACACTTCATGCCTGTCTTGCAGCAGAGGTTGTTCAGCAGCATTTAGTGAGCTGGAGGGGAAGCTCAGAGCTGGAGGTTTGGTGTTTGTCCATGACCTGCTCTCAGTGGAGAGAAGGGATTTTTCCTTCACTCCAACAGCTGCTCAGTGTCTGTCTGGGATATCCAAGTGCCAGATACTTGCTCTGATGAGAGGAGACTGTGAGCACAGGATTGTCTTCAGCGCTGTCTTTACAAGAACTTAAATCCCCTCAAACACACACAAACTTTTTCTGTTTTAAACTGCAGTTATGACTAAAACTGTAGATTACGGTTCCTTAATTTCCTGTTTATAAGTGGGCTTCTTTACAGTTTATAATTGTTACTTTAATTTTCTTTCTTTTTGGTTGTTTATTTTGGGGGGTTTTTTCACAAAAAATTGCAAGCAAAAAAAATGTTTCTGGAAAAGCCTTGTTCCCATAAGCTTCTGATTTTTAAGGCTGCTGGATATAAGGAAAAGGGGATCATTTGACATGGAATTAGTTTCTGGATTTTGTGAGATTGCTGTTGCTCAGTATGTTGATATTTCAGCTTTATATTAAATTGTTTGTTTCTGTTGCTGAATAATTGAATAAAGTTAAATAGTCACTGAGCAACGTTCTTATTCCTGATCCCTTATGCTTTGAACACAATATTCTGTGTGAAGCTTTATTCTTTCCTACCTTGTTTCTAAGGTAGGAAATACTACATATTTCTGGAATGCCTCCCTTCCTGAAGGGCTTTGTTTCTCTTTAACAACTCTCTGTCACCAGCTGTGAGGCACCAAATGTCAGTGTTTGCTCAGAAGGGCTATTTACTGGTGCTCGAGGTCATGATGCAGTTATTCAAATCCTCTTCTTGCTTCTATAAAGTCCTGATGCGTCAGGATATTGGCAAAATAAGTTATTCTTCCTCATGACCATGGCTCTCAATGTTATTTTTCTTTGCCTAGACCATGACAAAATGTTTAAGATGAGTGAAAAGATCTTACTGCTGTGTGTGGGGGAGCCTGGAGACACGGTGCAGTTTGCAGAATACATCCAGAAAAATGTTCAGCTCTACAAAATGAGAAATGGTGAGTGAAGCAGGACAGGCACTGGGGGTTGGGAGCAGAGCTAAGGCTGGTTTCCAGGTGAACGTTGGTGGGAAGTGCTGTCCTCAAATCTTCTGTAAAGATTTCTGCATTTTTAGTGTCCAGCAAAGGTGATAATTCAGGCAGGATGTAGAAATAGGGGGTGGATTGTACAGTATATTAGAAGATTTATCCAAATCCCAGCAAACTTCTTTGCAATATAAATGACATAAATATTTCACTAACAGACTTATTATTCTCTTAATATGTCGATTGCATGCCAGCTGTTACCAGTTCTTCTGGTATATTGGACAAAAAAGTCAAGCTACATGTCTTTAATATTTTAATTTTTTGAAGCCAGAATGAGACAAAAGGCACAACATTTTGTCGCTAAAAAACACTTTGTTATTTCAAAATAGAAATGGGAAGGCAGGAGGTGAAACATGAACATGGATTGGGGTTGTTATCAAATAAATAGTCACATTTCTTCTCCAGGTTATGAATTGTCTCCCACTGCAGCTGCAAACTTCACCCGGCGAAACCTCGCAGACTATCTCCGGAGTCGGGTGAGTATCAGCTGAGAGATTTTGGCAAAGGCTTCCAGGGAACATTTCCATCCTCAAATAATGGAGTCCGAAAAAGGTGGGAGCTGCTGTCTTTAGTGATAAATTTGGAACTGGCTGCTCAGGGACATAGTGGGTCAAGGAACAACTGAACGTGGCACTCAGTGCTCTGGTGTGGGTAACAAGGGGTTGATGGGTCACAGGTTGGACTCGATGATCTTGGAGGTCTTCTCCAACATCAGTGATTCTGAGATTCTGTGAGTTCATGTTGCTGAAGTAATGTCTTAGTAAAATAGAAGTGTTTGCGAATTTAAAAAACTTATCACATCACTTATCAATAACTCATACAACCGTAGACTTAAAATTCCAGCCATGGACCCAATAAACACTTTGTCACACACTGCAGACGTGAAGTGAATTAAACTTCTTGAACATTGAGATAAGGTTGTGGGTTTTCATGCAAATACACCAAATCCGTTTAATCTTCTTGGAAAATGATTTCATAGAGCAAAGCTGTTTGATGTACTTAGGAAAACAAGTGCCTTTTGTAAACAGCAACATGAGGCTTTCGGTAAATACCACATCCAAGTTGGGGTTGTGTTTTCAAGTTACTGAACTGCAATTACTGATGTTTCCCAGGGTGATTATTTTCACAGTATGAAAGGCTGCTGTGAAGGGGCAAACAAACCTTTAATGATCCAAGGTTAGGAAGAATTTCATTGAGAAGAATGTTAATGTGCTATATGAAAGAAAACAGGAGGAAGGAGGATGTTGAGAATGAAGTTCATCAGCTCTGTCAGGGATAGAGTGTGGGCTAAATTGTGTTGCTGTTCTAACAGTGCACTTATCAGGCCTGAAATCAGGTTTTACAGTAGCAAATAAAGGCCAATATTAACCTCAGAGCTGTATTGTTGAGAGCTACACATGTGTAGAGTGCAAATTCTTCCAGAACTCATCCACAGGAACAGCCAGAGGTTATTGTTCTCCTTTCTGATGTGGCTCACAGCTGCAGGTAGCAATTTTTCCTTGTGGGTCCCTTCCAACTCAGGATATTCTGTGATTCCACACTACTGTTCTGGTTTAAATGGCTTCATCCAACTACATGGCTGGTAGGTGATGGCTGGCAGTGATGCTGTTTGCTTTAGCTTGTACTGAGGTATGATTTGGAAGGTCTGTGTGTGTTTTGTGCATTCCTGTGCAGTTCTCGAGGCTGATGTGAAGCGGTGACGCTGTTGGGGCCTGGCCCTGGTGCTGATGGCTCATCTCAGGGACATCTGACCTGCACAGATGAGACTGAGTGTCCTTTCAACAGAGGCAGCTATTTGTTACATATCAGTTAAAGTACCTTTAACAGGCTTTTTGGTAAACCTGCCCATCAGGAAGCGGCACTGATGTGGCACCTTTGTCTTCCTCTGTGCCACGTCCCTTGAGGCCTGAGACTCCCTTTGGCTCCACTCCTTCCTGAGCCTATGCCTGTCTTCCAGCTCACCTGCTCCAGATGGGCAGCACAGTGGGGAGGACACTGGCAGAGGCAGATGTGTTTATTTACCGGAGACAAAACGCTGCTCTGGTGCAGATGGCAACGCCCCGGGGTGCGCGGCGCTCTCTGACACTGCTGTCACACTACACTGATCTCCACTCTGCAGGCAGAACCCTTTTCCTCTAACCATAGCACTTAATGGTTTGTTTGTGGCATTTAGAATTTGACAGTACAAGCCTTGCCATCAGAATTGGGCTTTTTCCTGTGAATTTTGTTACATTTTCATCATTATATGGTGGATACCAGAAGGATTAACACTAATGCTTGGTATCTACTGAAATTGCATAAGGAATTCCTGGAGGCTACTAATGTAAACATGTGGATGATGAAAATAAAAATTTGAAAATTGAAAGGCAAAACATGCCAGTGCCTCGTGTTAGGAGTGGAAAAATAGTTGAGAAGTAAAAAGTTTGGTGGGGAAAAGATAGTTTGTTGCTTTGTTGGCACTCTCTGCGAAGCTGTTAGAAGAGGCCAGAAGGTGTGTGAAAGGGAAGGGCAGCAGGACTTTCTCAGGCATTAGACTGCTGTTGTGGCTGAGACCAAAATAGAGCTTGTTCTGCATTGTTCATCACCATCTGGGTTCCTCCCTGTTATCCAGTTTGATTTCATTTAGGATTCTCCTGACTCCTGTAGTCCAAGTTCTTGGTATCTTGGGGATGGCTCATAAGGCAGTGCCTTGAAGTTGGTTCTTCTGGTGGAAAGTATCAAGTGCAGTAACAGGCTTGTAGCTTAAGGCCATTACATCACTGTGCTCTTTGCTTCTACTTGATAGTCACCATGTGGTTTTTCATGACATTTCTCTTTTTAAAACACGAGATTCCTGCTCCACAGCAGGATCTGAAAAGAAGCTTTGTGATTCCGTTTATATGTTGTGATTGAGGCAAACCTGGAAGGTGCTTTGGCTTTCATGGAGGTGAGTGGTGCTGCAGTATGTAGTGACAGGACAGGGGTGAATGGCCTTAAGCTGAAGGAGCAGGGTTAGATTGGATATTAGGAAGAAATTGTTCACTGTGAGGGTGGCGAGGCCCTGGCACAGGTTGCCCAGAGAGGCTGTGGCTGTCCCATCCCTGGAAGTGTCCAAGGCCAGGTTGGACAGGGCTTGGAGCAACCTGGGATAGTGGAAGGTGTCCTGCCCATGGCAGGGGGTGGAATGGGATGAGCTTTAAGGTCCCTTCCAACCCAAACCATTCCAGGATTCTGTTATTACCTATTCCAGCACCTCACCTGGTTCACCTGCTGAATCCAGTGCAGAGTTTAGTACATTGAACTTACTGCCAAGGTTGTGTGTGTGGGAATAGGAAAAACAACCCCCTGCCCTCCAGAGGTGAAGTAGTTCAGTCTCTGGTTGTGATGCTGTTTAATTATAGGTGACAGAATCTGGCTGGGTTCCAAAAGCAGCTTTTAGCTCCTCTCTCCATGTCCACACTTGGCAGGAAGCTTCCTTGCTCCCACCTTTTCCCCCTCACTGTGACTTTGGCTTCCGCCAGATGTCACAAGGCTGTGTCACCACCACCCTCCCGCTGCTGAGCTGGGGTTGGGCTGTTTAGCACAACTGTGCTCTTCAGCTGTAAGTTCTGGAGAATTTCACACATCTCCTCATTGCTGTCGTTATTTTAAATCAAACAGCACCAAGTGCAAAACTACTCGGGATGAGAAATGATGCTTCTGTAGGAAGGAAAGTTTGGGTTAAAAAAGAATGTCCTGGAGTGTCAGTCATCACTCATTTGATGGCCCTTTAACCACACCAGCCTTGTAAAGAGTTGAGAAATGTTGGCATGGACTGAGTTACAGAAGCCAAGGAAGACTGCCTTTGGAATGGACAAAAGGATTGGGAGGTACAAGAAATTCCAGTCCCAGCATCGAGGTGTTACGGTGCAAATTTCATTTATAATCATGGAAGTAATAAATAGATTATGTGTATTTGCTAGTGTTTAAATCCTGCCTTTCATGAATAATAAGGCATGGGGGATAATTATTTACATTTGAGTTTTAAGAAGTCTCAGACACCATTAGCAGGAGAACTTAAAACTGAAAATCAGTTTACAGATGGGTTTAAGTCTGTATAACACCATTTATTTATGGTTGAGTATCTCGCATATGCCAATGTTGGTAATTCCAAGTCACACAATAATTTGAGTGATCTTGTGTCATGGCTCTTAAATATCAACTTGTGTGATGTTTCAGAATAAATAAATGATGAAATACAGCCTAATTAAACGAATACAGCTGCATGGTAACTTCTTTCCAAATATTCTTGGATGCTTTGAAGATTAAATCACACAGTTTAAAGTGATGCTTTATATATAAATGTAGCCTATTTAATTCTTTCATACTGTCTGAAAGTAAAAATATAGTGGCCTGTGATTTTTTTTGTGTGTGTGTGTGTTTGGAAATTTACTGTACAGAGTATCAAAATGAACTTTTCCTATGATGCAGTTAATGTTTTGGCTCTAGGGTGAAATTTTGTTTGCTTTTTTAATCTGGTAGTTGCATCACCATTTTTTTTCTTATTTTGTTGCTTTGTTGATGCAGGCTTTCCAGCAGTTTGGAGATATCCTGTTAGTACAATTAATTTAATAAGAAACATTATGTAGATATGGAAATACTGGAAGTATATAAAAGCTGCTTTTAAAAATACATACAATACCCATTTTTTTTCTGAGCCTACATTTAAAAATAATACAGTGCACATGTGTTTCATGGTCTTACAAAGTACAGATCTTGGAAGGATGTAGGAGAAGAAGGGATGTCTGATTTATTCGTGATGGTGGAACACTAAACCTGGAACATGAAATAAACTGCCAAATATTAAAGATTAAACTTGGTACATACAATAAAAACCAAATTGCCAGTGAACAGGACACTGTGTGTAACTGTCTGCACTGTGTGAGAGCTTTCATACGTGCTTAGACGGGCCGTGCTCACCGGGAGGGGGACTGGGAAGAGAGCAAAGAGCAGGTTAAATGAACAAAGAGTTCTTAGAAACTGCAAAATGTTCACGTTGTGCTCACGTGTCAGCAGTAAAAATCCAAAAGTTTTATGTTGAGATGAAAGAATCTGGCATGAAAACTGCATTCAAGTTTTTTAAAGTTTGAGTGTGCTGTGAAAGCTGTAAAAAAACCCCAAACACACTGGTTTTCAGGAGAATAAGAGTTTTATATTTTTATTTGCTTGTGCAGTCCATGTTACCAGAAGATCTGATCACTTTTAGCTTGAGACCCGTAACGTGCTGCAGACAGGATTGATGCAGCATTTTATGATAAGGAATTGGGTAACTGCTCTGTTGCTGTTCCCTGGTGTGTGGGCAATCAGGATTCAAAGATTTGGTGTGAGTGCTCTGATGAAAACATTATTTCTGTTGGCAGACCCCTTACCATGTGAACCTTCTCCTGGCTGGCTACGACGACCACGAGGGTCCTGCCCTGTACTACATGGATTACCTGGCAGCTCTGGCTAAGGCTCCTTTCGCAGCACACGGATATGGAGCATTCCTTACCCTCAGCATCCTTGACCGCTATTACAAGCCAGGTGTGTGGATCCAATGGACAGGATAATTCTCCTGCTTCAGTGTAGGCCTTGAATTTATTAACCAGTGAGACTGACATTTGCTGAATTAGGTGGCATTACTGTGGTGCTACAGATTGGAACCTGACTTTTTCTTGGATAAATGGAGCTCTAAAGGTTGCCCTTGGTTTTGCTAGCATGGTAATGGAGAACTAGTCAACTCTTTAATTTTTTTTCCTGTTTGCGGCATAGCAGTCTGAGAGTAAAGGAAGTTTCAGTTATTCTAAAACATGATTAGACTTTCCTGGACCATTAGCAGCTGGTAGTCTGCTTTTGATAAAGAACAGTTTGACAGCTTTATCTTCTTGCTTGTCAGTTGGGCTCTGACATGTATATTTTCCCAGAGTATCAATATTCAGAAGCCAGTCCCAGATCCTATTGCTCCATATCTTGGATTGGCTTTGTGTGTGATAAATTAAAAACATTCAAGTGAAAAGATATTCCTAGCAAGATCATCCCCAGCACTCTGAAGTGGTGGTGATGAATCACAGAGTATGGAATGGTTTGGAAGGAACCTTAAAGCTCATCTCATTTCACCCTCTGTCACGGGCAGGGACACCTTCCACTATGCCAGGGTGCTCCAAGCCCCTTCTAACCTGGCCTTGGACACTTCCAGGGATGGGACAGCCACAGCCTCTCTGGGCAACAGAGAGGTTTTAGACTGATTCACAGTTCTGTGCACATGGCAGCCGCTCATCATAACTCTTGTACATGTTTGTACCTGTCTAAACTTTTAGTTTTAGAATCACAATCCACTGCCAAGGAATAAACATGGCCCCATCCCCACTATAGATAAGGAAATGTGCAAAGCACGGAATATTGTTAATCTGACATCTTTGGCTTTAGCTACAAAACTACTTGACTCCTGTGTGCAAAGCTGAGTTTAAGTTGTTATCTCTGCTCTGAGATTAGAAATCCTTTCATCCACCTCCTACAAGAAATGTAGCTATAAACTGATCATTTTTATTTAACTTTTGCCTGAGCAGTGGATGCAGATCTGGAACAAAGCCTAGAAAGAAGTTTTAGATCCACAGACCCCGTTTGTTTTCTAGTCATGTCCGTTAACAATCTATTGTTCCATTTGCACCATTCCTTGTGGAACAGAGAAAAAGAATGAATTTCATTGTCATGGCTTGTCACCCCTATAGAGTGCTGGATTTTATCCCGAAGTGTGAGAATAGCAGGAGCATCCCACACGTGCCTTGCCCTTTATTGAGCTCATACCCAGCAGGAACATCACTCTAAACCCATCTCCACCTCCTGCCCCAGACTCGCAGCCGGCTGGGGCAGCTGGAGCTGATTTAGAGCTGTAATAAACTGTAGGAGAAGGAGGTGGCTGGGCTTCTCCGAGCCGGGCCCTGGCCATGGGAGGCAGAATTCCGTCATGCTTCCCATTCCCTGTAACAAATCGATTCTCAATGGCTTGTTGTGGCGTGAGCACTGCGGTGCAGGGCGTCCTTGGGACATCTGGAAAGTGTTTTCTGTGAGCTGGGAAGGAGAGGTTTTGGTGCTCAGCTGAAAAGTTGTTTAAATTTAATAAAAGTTTTTGTGGAGAGAGATGGCCTCTAATGAAATCAATCTGTGGATGTTTTCCCTTTCAGGTATCACACGTGAGGAAGCTGTGGAGCTCTTAAAAAAATGTCTAGAGGAGGTGAGTTGCAGAGCTCAGGCCCTGATGCTCCTGAGAAAGGAATGTTTGTTTGCATTCATTCGCTGATACTTTCCTGTTCCTCTTGTCGCGTTTCTTGCTGCCTTTGCCAGAAGGGTAATAAATGCACTGGCCAGATGTGGAATAGCTACTGAGGAAAAGGATTTACGGGCAGTTGCATTGCCTTTGCATGGTTCACGTCCTCCAGAACGTAAACTTGGAGCTTAATCACTTTGCTTTACTTCTGCTTTTTGCGTGCTTAGCATAATATTGATCCAGACTTTTTCCTCTTATGTTTCTTCTGAACTTACTGCAGCATCCTTGTCCCTTGCGTTACACTTAAGCACTCTTAGAAGTATATACTAATTATTTTCCAGCTTGTGAAGTGATACCTGAGGTAAAGCCTTGACCTTAAAGTTCATGACCGATTTAAGTGTAAACATAAGACTCCAGACATTTCAGACACCAAGGCTTTTATTGTAGGAAAATAGTCTTTATCCTTGTCTTTAAGAGATTGATTTGAATGTAATATCAGGAAGAAGTGCTCTGTAGAGGTCCTGGTTGAAGTAGCTTTGTGATATGTACTCTTTGTGTCCAAAATTGCAGCCCACTCTAGTCTTCCTGCTTAAATGTCTTCCTCGTTAACAGGCCTGGCTATTTTGCACCTCTACTCAGGGCTTGTCTGATGTGGATCATCTTACAGCAGAGAACAAACTCCCACTAATTCACTTGTGAGCAGTGGAAAAACCCACTCTAGTTCCTAATATTTCAGGTCGCTAGAACCAGGATGGAAATGTAAAGTATACTCTCCTCTTTTACTTGAGCTTTGGGTGAATCTCATTTCTTCTTTTTGTCTTTGCTGAACAGCTTCAGAAGCGCTTCATCCTCAACCTGACCTCCTTCAACGCCCGGTTCATTGACAAGGAGGGCATCCACGAAGTGGACAATATACCCCTTGCCAAAGTGGAGTCCTAACCCCCGAGATCTTTCTTCAGCAGTCTTCTTGTTTTGTTCTCCCTTGGGTTTTTTTTTCTATTCATTCGAAGCACACGAGTAATGTACTGCGGTGGGAGCTTGAATAAAGCCTGACATTTATATAGCCAGTTTTATCTTTTTATTCCACTGATCCTTCCTGAGAGGATTTGAGTAAATTGTTCCACAGTGAAGGTGAAACCTGATTTAAAGTTCATGAGGGTACATTCAGATTGTCTTTCCTCTTCTGAGATTTTACTGCTCTCCGAATTTCTTATTTGGAGGAAAACTGTATTTTCTAGATGACATCGTGCGTCATCCCCTCTCATCACTAAAGCTCAGCAGACCTCAGACAAGTGTTCTGTGCCAAACATAGAGCATTTACTTTATTTTTTCAAAAATGTTACCATTCTTTGTTGCATAAAATAATAATCAGGTTTTCAAAGGCTTAATTTGCTTTTGATAGAGTTTTCTTTCCCTTGAATTAGATTGATACAAAGGTTTTCAAGTAGAATGGATTTTAAAATGCACTTTTAACTCACCTGGCAATGGTTCTGTTACTGGGAAAGAGCATTCTGCTGGCACAGTGGATCCGTAACTACATTAAATAGAATTTAAATAGCATTTTAAATAGAAACTAATATATCAGTTGTGTGATTTTTCTTAATTGATGTCTGTACATTTAGAAGTACATGAAAGCAGTTCAGTGAGAAATTAAACTGGAGCACTCCTCATAAATCTTTGAATTACTCTCAGCTAGCTAGAGCTTTGTTTCCTTGAGAATAATCTCTGATGATCCATCTAGGCTCAAGATGCTGCTTCCCTATAAAACCCCCATTCATGGAACAGCCCCAGATAATTATCATGTGGCTGATACTTGTGGTCTGCCCAGAAGTGATTCTTCTGAGAACAGTTTTTGGTGTGACTCCTTCCTTACATGAATTGGCATTAAAATTGCTCTGGGTGCTTATTTTATGTTTGAATAAGCTCAGAAAAAGAATCTTGGAAACAGGGTAGATGAGTACAGGATTGTGTGCAGACTGATGGTTGTGTTTTGTGGCATAACACCCAAGTTCTCAGCTGGAAAAGATGAGTGACAGACTTAACTGTTAATTTCTCTTTTTGGTCTTACTCAGTGGTGTGTTTGAGAATGTTTGTTCCTTCCCAAAAGAAAGTTGTCAGTCTTGAAGTATTCCTGTCTTCTGGAGTGGATGAGAGCTGGATAAGACTGAGACTTGCTTAATGACATAGAAGAAATTTGCAGCTCCAGTGCCTTAACTCACCCTGCCTCTTACTTAAATCTAATTCTTCCCTGGAGTCCCATCAGGCTTTATAGTTTAATTCTTCCCAGAATGAGTTTAATTACAGCTGCTTTTGCTGTAATGGCTGCAATGACTGCAATGGCTTTTATTTAAGGCCA
Source organism: Corvus hawaiiensis (assembly GCF_020740725.1). Taxonomy (NCBI): domain Eukaryota; kingdom Metazoa; phylum Chordata; class Aves; order Passeriformes; family Corvidae; genus Corvus; species Corvus hawaiiensis. The sequence continues at coordinate 4,787,746 of NC_063235.1, forward strand.
GTGGCACAGAACTCTGAAACATTTTGCTAAAACTCACTTTATCTCTTGAAAACCTTTTAAACTTCTACATTCAGTGATCCCCAGCCTGACAATTTCCTCTTGGCAGGTCACATTTAACACGAGCAGAGTCGGAGCGTTGTCGTTCCGCCACTGAAATCTCACCCCTTCGTGTTGCATTAGTGTACTTGTTTAGCTTAATGCAGCATCTCTAATTTATTTTACCACTGATGTTGAATGTTTTTGCAGGTTTCTTGTCTCGTTTCAAACTCATCGCTGCAGAGGGGCTGAGCTGATGTGATATTTTTGTCACTGCATATCAAAGCAGTGATGCCTCTTCATTGGAGGGATTCATTGTTCAGACACCAAGCTGGGGTGTGGAGCTCTTGGATGATGTGAGCCTGGCAGAGAATCTGCCTGGAGTTTTTATTGGCACCTATTTGCATGCAGGTGATTAATAAACATAAAACAATTATTCTCTGATTGGATCCAGGTTGGAGTGGAACATATGTTTTGCCCAAGGGCAGGGCCCAGGATCTGAATCCCCCATGGAAGGGAAGATCCAAGGGATTGCATCCAAAGCCAGTGGAGCGGCAACGTCGAGGAATGAATAAATATAGCCCTTGATTCCAAACCAAGAACAAAAGAACTGGCCCACAATGAGATTGGACTATAGCCTTTAGCAAAGCAGATTTTTTGAGGACTTTCCAAGAATTTATACTTTTTAAGGAAAAGTGTGATACTTTTGCTGTATAACTTAAGTTTTAAAGTGTCTACAGTGCTGATATTTCAATTCAGAAACCAGTTTTCATTTTTGACAGTAGTACATGGAATCTCTTTGAAAAATCAATATTTAAGTTAATGAAAGAGTAGAAAACTTCTTACCTGCTTCAAGTTTAGCCCTAAAGCTTTTGAAAACCATATCTTGCCTAGAATCCAGGAATCCCTTTAAGAAAGAATTCACCTCTCTATTTGTATTTGTCATGACAGGCCTCTCTTTCATAAGAAATCTCTGAAAGAATTGAGCACTGCAAGAAAATACTGCTTTGTACTAATTTTTGTGGTTCATATTATGAGAAATGAATGTAGTAGTCAAGGTACCGTGTTCCTGGGGCACTGTGGCCACAGTGAGCTGCTCTGCCTTGCCTTGGCTGGTAATTCTGACCATATGTTTTACTCTCAAAGCCTCAGGGCCCAAAGAGTTAACAAGGCCCTTTTTCTCGTGTTAAGTTTCCTGTTTAAGGATGGTCTTTTCCTGGGGAGTAGATCATCACCAGCTCATCTCTCCAGAGCTTGGAGTTAGCTCCAAGATCAGTTTACAGATTTTCTGTGCCTTAGGCCACATTGGGTTGGGAGTGCTTTGCTGGAAGAGGAATGTGAGCGTAGGTGCAGCGCTCACAGGGCTTTTTCTTGGTGTTAATTACACCTTTCCATGGAAGAAAATCTGTGTTTTGGGGTAGACCTCCCTGTGACCAGAAGCATTGGCCCAGAGGAGCCATCAGGGCTCAACTGCCTTGTGGAATTGGTCTCACACAAATTTGTAACAGTGCCAGGACAGTTCTGCAGCCTCAGAGTGACTCCATGATTCAAAAGTTGTCTTGAGTAAAGTGACAGCCAAGCAGGGACATCGATCAAAAACTGAAATGCTTGGACGGTGAAGCTGTCTCCCATCCTGCTGTATTCACTTTTATGGGGAGCTGCTGGTGAGGGGGAGCCCCTCAGGCTGATTCGCCAACATTTCCCCAGGATTTCTTCAAGAAGTCTGTGGCCCTGTTCTGTTAAACCAAGACATGCTCCAGCCCCGGGCAGGTGAATGGCCTCAGACAGGGACTGGGTTTCAGTGCAAACCTGAGTGTCCTCAGTAGAAATTAGGGTCACTGCCCAGTAATAATAGTAAATAATAATAACCGAAAAATATAGAAATAAAGTGTGTTGGATCAATCCTACAGCATATTCTAGGCAGTCCCTGAGTTTGGCTTCTGTTTGTGGTGATCAGTTGCTGGCAGAAACTTTGTCACCAAATGGAGCTGTCACTTCTCGGAGTCAAGATGCAGAAGCAGAGGGGAGAGATCAGGCTGAGCTTTCCCGAGGATGTGTTTTCCTTTGCTCTTGTCTCTAGTTTCGACAGTAGGTTCCTCCAAGAGACATTAGCCCATGCCAGGCCTGACATTAGGGATTATGCTCATAGGATTTGGTTGAGTCCATTTTCCCACGTGAAGCAGGAGAGAATATTCCTTTTCTATTAAATAACTTGGTATTTAAGGAAGAAAAAACCTCTAACTTGGCTACCTGTGAAGCACTGGATGTATTGAAGGAAAAACTAATTTATCCTACTTGTAAAAAGTTTATCCTTCGAGCCATTTTTAATTCTTTAAAGGTTTAACCTTACATAGAGTTTCCATGTGTTGTTATCAGCCATCAACAGTAATTTAGTGCAGGAAATTTTCACTGATCAAGCTAAACAGACATCAGTTGTTTTAACAGATTAAAAAAAAAAAAAGGCAGCAAAATGTAAATGGTGGAGTTAATATACACAACTTGTCTATTTTCCATGCCTTGACTATGTTGGTTTAGATCTCTGACTGGCTGAGGACTATATTAAAAAATAAGTTAGTTGTCTTGCAAATGTAAAGTGACAGTTTAAGTGTTTTGTTTCTGTGCTAATGTGCAATTAGGTCGTTATCCAATAAGCTGATTCATGTAGTTTAACTCGAGACAGCTGTGGAAGGCAGAGAAAACCCTTCGCTCTTGGGGCATGGGGAGAGGGTGTCTAAAAGGATCTGTTTCAGAACTGCCAGGATGATCTTTTTTCCCCTGTGTAATACAGTGAAGTCAATAAGATTTGTGAGAAACTAACTTCTGCTGATCAAATCTATAGAGAGAAAATCAATATATGGGTCTATCTGGATGCCAGCAAGTGTAGTATAAGTTTTGATCTATAAATCAACTCTAAGACAGCCCTACAAGGTGGGGCCAACCTAATCACTGAATCCTCTGAAGTGATTTCTTGGTTGGGTATGTTTTGATTTGGTAAATTACCTTTTGCTCGGTAGATGTTGTTAAATATTTCTTATGTTTATGCACAAACAGGAAAATTGTGGATCTCGAGTTAATTTACAGCAGACAAAGGAAATTCAATCATTTTTTGTGTCTAATCCCAATATTTTGGGAATTATTGACAATATCCTGCTACAGTACCACCAAAACAGCCGTGGGGTTCAGTGGTGCTTGATCTCCTCTTGCTAAATGTTGCACTGGGAATGCAGCAGATGCCATTCCCTGCTCCCAGAGCTTTTGGTTTGTGGGGAACACCTGTGTGTCTCCCCATCTCTGGATGCAGCAGAGGGCAGTGATCTTGCACGCTGCCACCTTCTCCCAAACTGGTTTGTCCTCTTCCTGCCTTGAAGATCATCTGGTGGTCACAGAACTCATGGAGGGAGGACCAGAGCATTGTACAGCAGTAGCAGGTGGGATGTACAAGGTTGTTTCTTCCCTTGGAAGACGCGTATTTTATTTTTCATTAATGTTGGACGGTTGTGCCATGAAACAGGTAATTATTCTTCCAGTGATAGCCAGTGACTTGCCAAAACCCCAAAAAGATCAGCTGAAATCCATCCTCTCCTAGTTCATCCATGCCCTGACAAGCAGGGATGTGAAGTTAAGGTAAATCTTCAAGTTTTTTAGGATAATACAGTTCTCCCTTGCAAAGCTGCTCTGGACGTTCACTGCTGTGTGCTCAAAGTGAGGACGCTCACAGGATTTTATCAGCAGCACCATGTGGTACTGTTTTCAAAGAACTTTCTGTGATCCCACAGCAAAATTTGCTGAAGGAAAAAAATCAGAAAAAGTCTGCAATGGCTGGTTTGGAATGTGGGATATCACAACCCATTCATTTGCTCCCTCCCAACAAGCCTGCAGTGTGCTGAGGCTGTGGCTCAAGGGTGGCATTATGGGCCTGGCTGGAGCAGAAAATGCACTTGTCTGTGTAATTAAAATGTCCCCAGTTGGATTATATGGGAATCAGAAACTTTCAAGTACACAGCCAGAGTCTGACATGGGAATTAGGAAAACATTTCCAAAGCTGTCAGCTCATTTGGTGGTTTTCCTTTTTTTGAACAGTGGTTTCTTGTATCTTTGAAACTTTTGTTACTGGGCAAGGCTAATTTTGGGATATGAAAGTATTTCCAGGGTTTACTTATTCCTTATTTTCTCTGATTTAAAATTGTACGGTTCAAATCTGGGTTTTTTTGGTTTTTTGGGGGTTTTTTTGTTTTTTTTTTTTTTTTTGTTTTGTTTTGTTTTGTTTTTTTTTTGTAATCATCCTTAAATTCACATAGTTCTTAGTGAGCACCTTCAAGAAGAAAACAAAACAAGGTTTTTATTTAATTTGTCTTATGGTGTTCACTCAATGCACATGAGAAACCTGCCCAAAGCATCACACTGGGGGCTTTGCTTGGGCACATCTGATATTCCAAGGTTTTCGTGTTGGTTTTTGCCTTGAGGTTGATGGCCTGTGCTGTGATGAACCAGGGGAAGGCTGGTTGTGTGAGCTCCATGTCCCATGTTTACATAAGCCAGGAAAGGATTTGAGGTTGACCCCTCCTGATGTGTTTAGGAGCTGTGAAGCCACATGGTTACAGTTTTGGTTTTGGTTTCCATGTTGGCTCCAAAATTTACAGGGTACTAAAGCAAAAGGATCTTTATGTTCAAAAGCTGTGAAAAAGCTTATTAACACATGGAATTAATAGAAAACATTTTTGCCCCAAGCTGAGCTGAACGGAGCTATTTTTTCTCACAGGATTTGCTGAATTACTCCTTGGCTCAGCAGGTTCAAAGGCACTGACAACTCTTTTTCAGGAATACTTTAAAACAGGAACATTCCTTAATTTTTTTAGCATTTCATCTAAGTTTTCTACTTTACCAGGTAAGACCTTTGTATTCTCTAAATGATCCATATACCAAATGTTCTGGAAGATGCTCCATAGGGTTTTCCCATCGCTTGGGCCTTGCTCACTTTCCTGGGGAGAGCTGAATGCTTCAGTTTGTCTGAAACCTTCCCTTTGCCCAGTGGCCTGACAAGGCAGGGATGGATTGTAGATGCCCTGTGCCTGTTTTGGCTGTGGAGAACTCTGGAGAAGATTTTTTGGAGATGTTTGGTGCCAAACCCTGTCTTCCTCACAAAGAGGAACTGAACAGGGCCGAGTCAGGGTTGTCTGTGCTACAGGACTGCTCTCATCTCTCATGGTGATTACTGTGTGCTCCTGGAGGATCCCTGTGATGACCAAATTAGCAGGAAACTCCAAAAGCCATAATCTGTAATATATAATATATAATGTGCTGCTGCCATATGACAGGGCTGGGAGAGGAAATGAAATGAAAATGGGTCAGGAGTGGGAGGCCTGGGCTGAAACACTTCCCTGTGGTGCCAGGGTCCATTTAAGAGGCAAAACAGCAGCACATTACCAAGAGGGTGTAAGAAAGGTTGTTTTCATGGTCTGAGCTGAGCAAACTGGCCTTTCCACCAGCCTCCTCCTCCTCAGCAGTGCCTGCATCCTATGTGTCCTGCCTCCCTGCTGGAATGCTTTTGCAGGCAGTGAAGTAGAAGAGGGATTCTTAAAGAAGAGACTTTTTTATCTTTGAAAATAAAACTATAAACTTTTCGATTATATCTTTGAAACAGATGAAATTTGGGGTTTTTTTGTAATTATGGTGCTAGAGTTGATTTATCTGGGTTTGAATCCCAACTGTTTCGTAAACTCCCCAAGTCCCTTCAGCTCATTATGTCACATCTGTTTTCAGTGAGGTGAAGGTAACTGTTTCCTTTGTAAACTTGTCTACTGAAATAGAAATTTGCAGGTAAATTGTTTCAGCACAGGGTCTTACACAAGGAGGATTTGGTATTTGATGGCACAACAAGGTACTGTGGGAACATAAACATAATGCTCCTGAAACACAGACAGATATTTGGACTGGATAAAATACTTTCATAGAAAATGCTCCTTTTTTGAAAGTATTTGCTGCATGCTGAGGAAAAAAAAAATCTCTGGAAAAGCAACATCCCTGGAAAATCCAACCTGCACAGGAATCTGGTTAGAATTCCATGTAGCTGCCAGTGAGATCTTCAACACATGATGGAACTCTCCTGAATAAAAGCACTCAGCATTTCAGCTGCTGATGTTCTGAATCTCATCCAGTAAAAGAATCCGTGGATCCACTTTGATCAGGTCTGTGACAGAGGAGAACTTTGACTGGAGGACCTTGAGTGTCCAATGGGAAGAATGTGATTTACTTATAGCAAGTGTTTAAGGATAAAGAAATCCAAGATGCCATTGCAGAATTAGCTGAAACTTCTCTGTTCTGTGAGATAATAAAGAGAATCACAGAGAACACGTGGAATTTTGGGATGGAGGAAGATGATGGACCAGTTGTTGTTTTTCACTGGGTGCAAGTCATTCAGTCATGCCTCTTGGGGATTTTTTTACTGAATTTAAGGCTCTGTACAGTGGAAAAACTCAAGAGGAATCCAAGGTAGTTCTGCACAGCAGAGCCATTGTCAGGTGGGAAGCTGCAGCATCCAGACACATCTTGAGGTGCTGCAGAACTTCTTGGTTTGGAACAATAAATTGATCTTTCTCTGAACTCATTTCACGCCCCCAAAAAAGCTCAATTGTCTCCTTTTAACATTTTCTTTGGCTATAACCTTGGCTACTAAAACAAAACTGTCCTGATGAGAAATCCTTCTGGATCTTGGGGATTTTAGCCTTTTCTCTGCTGAAAATAGTCAAATTAGAAGCATCTGAAGATGTCAGGACAAAAACATACAAAGGAACCATCCAGAACTTCACTGCCATCATTTTTTCTGCCTTGGAAAGGTTGTGGGATGCTTCAGCACCACAATCATGGGAACAAAGCTTGGGTGGTTGTTCAGTGTCTGGAATTACTATTGCTATTTATGGTATCCTATTGGAAATGCTCAGGTGGCCACAGTGAGAATTCTTTTCCATATAAAGGAGGTGAGGCAGGAAGACCAAAGTGATACCTTGTGGCTCAGCATGGCCACATTCTGGGTGATGCCTGGGTCAGACTCTTTCTGCCAGCCCTGTTTGGATAATGAAGGCTCCACATCCTGCACGTGGACAGAGAGCACAGGGTCTGCATCAATAATCTCGGGAACATCATTTCACCCTCACAAATAACTTTTATTTTACTGCCTGACTTGAAAACATTTCCAGTGTTGGTATTTTGATTCAATTGCACCACCAGGAAAAGCTTCCCTTGCTCACAGGCCATGTGGCTCCTTGGATTCCGCATGTAAAGTTGGGAATTTAATGGGCTGTCCTATAGGAAGGAATGCATTAACTACAGGTCAGCAAACTCTGGTTATTGGGTTGTTTCACACCAAGAGCTGTTATTACCCTGTTGCTTTTAAGGTGCCTGTTTAAAGGTAATTATTTAGTCTGTCCAAAGCCATGTGGAATTCCAACACAGCCTCTGCTCCCTGGCGTTAATGATGCAGCACAGTCACAGCTCCATGTTCCCCTTGGTTTGCCCTTGGGACAGCTGACTCTTAGGGATTGAAGAGTTTTTCTTAATGTTCTTTTGCTTTTTTCACTTGTCAAGGATTGACGTATGGTTTCCCTGGATTTGTCATTCACTCAAAATTAATTCAAAAAATATTTTTTTTTGTTTCATTTTCCCTTTAGGATTGAAATTCCAGCATGTTCTGTAACAAGCGTAGAAACCCTGAGCCTGGATCTATTTTTACTCTTTGACACAATCTTATGTATTTTCCCACGATGAGATTTGTAATCAGTGTGGGAATTTATACCAGGGTTGAGCCCGGAATTGTGTAAAATGTTTTTTTTCTCTTAGGATGGAAAGGGAGAGGACACGTCAGGGGATGGCCTTGTTTGACAGTGAGCTGGGAGGGGACTCTGGTCCAGACAAGAATTGGCCTGGCATGACCCCTGAACCTCCTGGAGTGTCTCTGTGGGCCTGCAGGTATGAGGGTGTCCAAAATTTTGGGAAGTCTTGATGCTTTGAGAAAGTTGCTCCTATGTGACATGTCCATTGCTCATCTTGAGCATCTGAGGTGGAATCAACAAGTGAATCCAAATCAGGCAACTTCCTCCCACTCACAGGTCATTGGAGGTGTCCTGGCCTTTCGGGCACCAGACTGTTCCTCATAAAACATTTCAAAGACTTGCAGGTACCCAAAAAGGAAAATGAGGAGGGAGGTATTTTCCGCCCCATGGATGTGGTGTGTAATTACTGGAGGCAGATCCTGATTCTCTGTCTGCGTTGCTCATCCGTGCTGTGTCTAAGAATTCCTTGATATTCAAAGTGCCCCAACCAAGCCAGGTTTGCATAATGTGATTAAATTAGGAAATGATATTTCATGCCTGGATATTACAGTGTGCGCACACACACACTTTCATCCTGTGTCGGAGCATCGCTTGCTCTGCTCTGATACCGTGCACCAGAGGATGTCTGCAAATGGAATTATTTCAGGATAGTTATCCTAAATAACCCCATGTAGGGAAACCTGTATTGTAGCACAAAAGCACCTTACTCTCCTTTATCATAATCCATTTAAATGTGGATTATGCTGATGCAGAACAGGGCGATCCTACTTTGGAATAATTTTAAATAGGAATAGTTTTTGTGCTTTTGGCTCACACCCTGCATTATCCAAACTGGCTTTGAAGTGTAAACAAGCCTCTGATGTGTCTGTAGTATTTCCATTCTTCTCCCTGACTCCTCCTTGTTTCTTGGCTCTTCCTTTGGGAAGGTCCAGAGCAAAACCAGACCTGCAGAGCCCGTCATTTAGGTCTTTGGTTTCACAAACCTCATACCAAAGGACGTTTCCAATCCGATTCCCAATTTAAATGCCTCCCTAAGCTTTGAAGGGAATATTTAGATGCAAGTTTCTGACACTGAGCCATCCCCACAGATTATATTAGGACATTAAATATTTCCTTTCACACTTTCCTGAAATGGAGGCTTGTGTTTCAAACCTCCTGTGGTCTCTTTTGGGACTGTTTGGGGTTTTCCCTCTATTACTATCGGCCTGTTCTGCACCTCCAGAGAAACCTGTGGGGTGCGATTCTGAGAAGGGTCCAATGTGGGGAGCGCTGCCATGGCTCAGTCCCATTCCAGCTGCTCAGCCTCTGGCTGTGAGGAGCAATGGAGGTGTAGGGAAGACAGCAAGGAGGCTCCCTAAAATCACCCTCTTCCATTGTGTCAAAAGCCATTTTTACATCTGTTCCCATGAAAAGTTGCAGCTTCTTACCTGAGACAGGTCAGACTTACTTAAACCTGCTTCCTGACCATTTCATGGGTGTCCTGTCTCTTGTTTTGGTGTCATCTTACCCTGTTTGTGTTCTTTTATCCTATTGTTTTCCACATCTCTGTCACATACATCTGCTTCCTCCTGCAGCTCCAGCCCTTGGTCCTGCCTCACTGGGCAGTTGCTCCCACCTGAGTTGCCCATGGATTTACCAGCTGGACTGGCCAGATCTGTAAGTGCCATTCAGGACAGAGCAATATAGGGCAAGCACATGGATGTCATGAAGCATAATCTGTTTTTTGCTTTGTAATCCTTTTTCTAACCATTCCCACCATGTTTATTTCTGAGCTCTGGGAGTACGAGGTGCTGGTGCGGAGTCCTGCTCGTGGTGACGCCACGAACACAAGTAATTTGGAGCTTCATTGCCTGGAGATCAGTGGGGCTGTTTTATCTTCTGTTTTATCACTGATGCCATGAGGTCCTTCTGCAGCTCTTCACAGACAGGTTTAGATTTGACTATCCTGAGTAGTTCTGAAACATCAGCAAACTCATTCATCTCTACTGGCGCCAGCTGGCTCAGCACGAGGGCTGGCGACACCGGGCAGGAACACCAGCTCCTGTCACCCCCTGAGCTCTGCTTGTGGCATCACTCAACCCCCAGCCATGAAACTTGAGAATTCTTTCTTCAATCTATGCAATTTTATATGATTTCCATATAATTAATTTATATAATCTGGTTTAAGATACAACCACAGAGGTGAAGGATCCTTCTCACAAAGACGATGGAGGTGTTTTCTTCAAATAAAAAGAGGTTTATTAAGAGAATGAGAATGACATTGTGGTGTGGGTGTTGTACATCTATTGCAGCATTAAGAGAAACAACAGCAAGTACAAAATCCTGCAGAACTTCTAGAGTTTTCATCATCACAGCCTAGCTTGTCCATGCTACAGTTTGGTGGATCCAAAACTTCATTCCCATTTCTAATGGCAGAAAATCCAAAGATTTTCATCTTTCAAAAGAAAAAAACCCAACCCAAAACAAAGAAACAAACAAACAAAAAAAGGCAAAACAAAAAACCCAACTCAATTTGATATAAATAACTTGCACTGGACATTTTAAAACTTTCAGATTTTAATTACACATAAATAAATATATACAGATTTAGAACAGTTCAGTTTGGCCTGGTTCAAGTTCTGCTCCTTGTGCTTTATTTATTATTATTACTAATTTTAGAAACTTGTGTGCTGTTATCTGTAGGTTGTGGAGTTTTATGTAGTCCTGGGTTTAACTTCACCTGCCTTGTCCCCAGCCGGGAGGGCAGCAGTCCCTCGATCCTGCCCTGGGACCCAGCGGCTGTGGTTGTTCCTCCCTCGTGCTGTGGCTTGGGGCTCCTCAGCCCACGGGAAAATCCACAGTGAGTCTCAGTTTGAAGCTGTAAACAAAGCCTGGACCTGCTTTAAATCCACAGCAGTTCTGCCAGCAATTTTCCTTGACCTGGCATCAGGACTGGGCTGTGGGTGGGAAAAGGGGAAGGTTTCCTGTGTGTTTGCCTCAAAACCAGCAGATAAATCCAGGTAGAGCCAGCGCTCCATCCCCCTGCCCTTGGCTGCTCCTGCTCTGCGTCTTGCACTGATGAGGCTTTTGCTCTTTCCTCTCAGTTTTTCAGTTGGAACAAATTCCTGGAGCATGTCAGGATTTCACGATGGGTTTTTAAAAAAGCAAAATAAAATCAAATTGCACATGACTTGGCTTCCTGCATCCACGTTACAAAAAAACAAAAGGCAAAACCCCAAAGCCATCAGCCTGGCTTCTCTCAGTCTCACTACGTTCATTAGCACTGTTTTCTTCTTAAATTGTTTAAATCTTCTTTTTTTCTATCTTTTCTTTGTTTGCTTTATGAGTTGCCTCACACGTTCAAACTCAGCAGTTCAAAAAACAGTGCACTGGGTCATCTCTCCCCCTGGAGCCATCGCTGGTGCCCGGGGGAAGCTCCCACCAGGGGAGGCAGCGCTGTTATTTCCGATGCTTCACCTCTTTGTCTGACGCTTTGGAGTCGCCGGTCGTGTGCCCATTCCCTGTGCTGTTCATGAATATTTTATCCAGCCCTTTGAGGGACTCCACCAGGTAGTTCTGGAAGGCGGTGAGGGCGGCGCAGATGGCCGGGCCCCCGAAGCCATGGGTTATCAGGCTGAAATGAGTCAAACAGCTCTGGACTCCGGGCTCAAGGATGAGAGAGGGGCGGCTGTTCCCCAGCGGAGAGCGGTCCTGGGCTATCAGGTCTGCAAATTCCTTGCAAATTTGCCTGAAAGAGAGCGGTTTGGTCACTAACAATGCACATGGAGAGCTGCAGGGCACAGAGTCATAGAATCATAGAACAGTTTGGGTTGGAAGGGACCTAAAAGATCATCCAGTTCCAACCCCTCTGGTGTGGACAGCTTCCTAGATCAAGTTTCTCAGAGCTTCATCCAACCTGGCATTAAATACTTTTAGGGATGGGGCATCCACAACTTCTCTGGGTGCGTTTGGTGGTTCTTTTTCCTGCTCCCTGCCCTAACAGCCACCTCCCCACTGGGAGTTTTTGGCTTCTGCCTGAGGAAAGCCCCTGGGTGCTGAACTGGAGCCACTGCTGCTGCTCCTGCTTTGAAGGGGCACATGAGGCAGTACCACAATGCTCCCCGGGGCTGGGTTGCCCTCTCCCATGCAGGAGCGAACCCTTCAATCCATGCAGGCCATTCCCCTTGCTGGACATCTTCCTGTAGCCCATCCCTTCCCCATGGAAGAGTAAACTTTAGGGATTAACACTGCCCTCCCAGGCTGGTGATACCAAACATGCTAGTGGCTCGTTGCCCTCTGTACTCACTTGGTAGCCAGAAGCATGTTTTTCCTGGTGTGGAGCTCCGTGGGGTCGGAGTGCTGCCGGCACAGGTACTCTGCCGCCGCCTTGGCTGGGAACTCCGTTTCACAGACGTACCCAAAGTCCCGAGCCAGGTGAATGGCTTCACCTGCGAGCAGGACAGAGGAACATCAGCACTGTGCCAACACCAGTGTGAAAGGGAACTGGGAGCTGGGAACTGGGGACTTCTGTAGCAGCTTCAGCCATCTCACTGTTGGGGCTCGGTTCTGGTAGGACTGGGGCCCTTCCCTGTCTCAGTGGCCACCCAAGAGCTCTCCCCACCTTCATCTCTTGCTGCAGAAACACCACTGAGTTTCTTATTCTCATCCGTAAGGCAATTAGTCTGTGTGGGCCAAATGAGCCAGTGCCAGCTCTAAAGAGCAGATGGGTCCTGCCTTTACTGCCTTTTACAAGAGCATGAAGACAGTGCTGGCCTTGGAGCAGGGTTAGGTGTGACTCAGACACCTGCTCCAAAAGGAAGAATAGCAGAGGCATTTCTTACTTGGGAACATTCCCTGCTGCACCTTTCCCTACTTCTTCCCAAATTTCCTGCTTGGCCTCTCCAAATTGAGAAGAGATTGAAAGGGAGACTGGAGGGTCAAAGAGTGACCTCAGCCCCGTGACCAGGGCAGGAGGAAGGGGCAGGAGGAAGGAAGGGGGTTACATCCCCCACAGCTCCCGGGGGCCCTCGGGCTGGACGTGCAGGCTGCGTATCCATCACCCTGTGGAAATACCCACCCATTGATGGAATTGATCCATCTCCAGGCATCCCCATGGAAATAATCAGAGCTGATGGCAATTGATCATGCCCAACACCCGAAATCCCGGTCGGGCAGGCAAAGCTAATTTGCCTTGCCCCCCTGCTGCTCACATGTATTAGACCATCCATCCTAATAGCATTAACCCAGATCCCATCCCAGCCTGCCTGGCTCCCAGAGCTCGGTCTGTGGAGCCCTGTTACAAGGAAGTGTCTCTGCTTCCCACATAACAACAATAGTTTCCACTTCATCTCCTCCTCCAAAGAAAGAGCAAATAAGGTAAACCTAAAGAATCAGAACTGCAGATGCTTGTGTGTTAAAAAAACAGTCAGAAAGGAGCAACTGCTGGAAAACTCTTACCAGGATAATAAAAAAGAGCTGAGTGACCTCATGGTCAGAGCCAGGGCTGGAGCCAGGATTGTTTCTTCCATGAGTGTGTGAGTGGCTGTACATTTAATGTTTTTTTAAAGGCAATTTGGATGCTGGATTAGAGAGGTGTCAGGGGGACAGGGCACTCTGGCTTTGGTGTTAAAGCCACATTGAGCCACATCCTGAGGAGGAGGAAAGGCTGCAGGAGAGTGCACAGAGGGCTGTGGTGGGCAGGGAGGCAGCAAGAGCCTGTCTGAGGGCACACCTCCTTCCAAGAGCTTAGGGATGTTTCTGGAGTGGAAATACAGCCCTGCTGCTCCCCTGGGTCCAGGCTGGAGCTGCTCGCATGGAGCAGCTGCCCAAGAGAGGGTAAGTGCTTGGTGTATGATTCCCAAGGGAGCTGTTTCTACCTGATGCTCCCTGGGTTCTCCAGGAACATCCTCCCCATCTGTATGAGTGGCTGTGGGTCAGTGTAAAAAAAAATATTCCATTAGCACTCAAAACCCTATCCATTGTGTCTTTTAAATAATTAGACATCAGGAAGGCAGAGGGGAGAAAACAAATTAAGCCAAGACAGCAAATGTTCAGGAAAGAGTGTGATTGGGGCAGAGAGGCACAAGCCAGTTTGTGTGTGCTGGGTGATGGCACCTTCCTCTGGGTGGGATGGAACCTTCCCCTGGTTCCATCACACTTACACGCAGGAGGAAATTATATTCATCAAACACACATGGCACCACTCCTATTTACTATGAGCTGGGAAGCAGGAACCAAAACATCAGCAGCCACTTGAAATCAAACTGTACATTTCTTCCTTCCTTTCTTTCCTTCATTCTTTTCTTTCTTTTCTTTTCATGGAAATCAGCCTTTCATTCAGCGGGAACCAACTGCCCTCGGTAACAACCTCCGCCTAATGAAGCGGGTCATTTAATTTGCTGGTGACAATGGAGATGATTTTCTATTCAGGATCTGAAGGCAGCTGCCTGCACCGAGACGGGCACGGACACAATGGATTCCTGAGCTCAGAGGGAGGCAGAGCTGTCATTCCATTTGTTTGCATCCCCATGTGCTTTTCTCCGAGGAAGCGGAGGCAACATCATCATTTCCATGGTGGAGAGAAGTAGGAGAGGAGGAAGTAACCGAGTTAGGCAGGGACAACTCACAAGTCTGGGCAGGGCTCTGCCTGCCAGGGCAGCACATTTTCCATAGCTCTGAGGGTGGCTGCTACAAACCTGAGCAAAACCTCGGAGCAGTTTGACATCTCCTTGGTGTCTCACTCATTTCCTGGAGGAGGGAAGGACTTGGATATGGGGCGTTTCCTTCTTACAGGCGACAAGACAAGACGTGGACCTGAGCTTGGGATGCTGCCCAAGGGAGGCATGGTCGAAAGCACCCGAGCTGTGCCCTAGGTGGGCACATGGGGCTGCAGAGCAGCTGTGAAATTCTTGGCAGCTTTATTCAAGCTTTTTTTGTGTTTGGTCTCTGTGACCCAACTATTAGAACCAGCTCATAGAAATGAGGGATACCCTGAGCTCCAGCCAGCAGGATGCTCACAGCTCCACTCAGCATCCATGGGGGAAGCCTTTTCCGTGGGCTGCATCTGATCCAACCGAAATGGCTGAGTTTTGGAAAACAGACATAGAATCATAGAGTTCTAGAATGGTTTGGGTTGAAAGAGACCTTAAAGATCATGCAGTTCCAACTTCCTAACACAGACAGGGCCATCATGCTTGGACATTTTC
Organism: Corvus hawaiiensis; assembly: GCF_020740725.1. Lineage (NCBI taxonomy): Eukaryota > Metazoa > Chordata > Aves > Passeriformes > Corvidae > Corvus > Corvus hawaiiensis. The sequence continues at coordinate 4,802,792 of NC_063235.1, forward strand.
TTGGACTTTGGCTGTCTTGGTTTCATTTGTGTTCTGCCCACTGCCTTCCCAAGGGTATGTTCATTTAAAAGGACACATTCTTGAATCAGCGTGGAGACCTACACAGGGACATTCCCATGCTCATTCAGTGGTGACCACTTCATACTTTAAGAGTTCTGGTTTGTGGAAAGCTGGAAATGAAAGGGATGGAAGTTTTGGCACTCCACTCTCCACAGAAGCAGGGAGAGACTCTTACCTTCCACAAGGGATGTCAGCAGGGTGACATTGGCAGCTTTGCGCCTTCCTGCAGGTAGATTTAGTCCAATTTTCTCTAACCTTTCCCTTAAACACCGACCCCCATTTTTTGATTTGGCTCTGAAAAGAGAAAATGAAGAGGGAAAACAAATTTCCATGTAATTCATGTTAAAAAAACCACAGTCCTAGTTTAAGCTTTGAGGTTTGAAAGGAAAGAAGAAAAAGCAATAAAAATACTGTTCCTTAATGTAGCACACACCAGAATTTCTCATCTCTTTTTATCAGAGAGGTAAGAGCTGGTGCTGAACATAGATCTTGGGGCTCTTGGGGCAGCTTACCTGCGGAGGACCCCACCGAGGAGAGAGGCGTTGAGACACTCGGGGGGCGAGAGCCTCCTCTGCACCTCCCCGACCGTCACCTTGTACTTGGAGGTGGAGCTGAGAAGAGAGAGGCGGCCGGGCACGGAGCAGAAAACCTCGTTTGGATTCGTGACCCCTCCGATCAGACCATCTTTGTTCATGGAGAGAGTGGAGATGGTGGTGCCGTTGGCCTTCGAGGGAATGGGCACTGGAGACAAGGGAGAGGGAGAAAAGAGGAGACTGTGGCTGAGAGACCCAGACTCTCCAGGCAGCTCTCCAGCTCCCCCCAGACAGCAGCACAGGATGTCTCATTAGTTCCTTATTTTCCTCAATGAGAGAAGCAACGTGGGGTGATGAAACTAAACTAAATAAAGGTTAAAGGAAAGGAAGAAGCCTGGGCGCTGCCCTCACCTGGGTGCGTTCCCACACCTCCCAGCCCAGCTGTAATTAAAGCCGAGGTTTGGGCTGGTCTTCTGGAAGGCTGAGGATTGTCCGCAGCGTCGCTGGCTGGACCTGTGACCAGCTGCCCTCCCTGTCCCTCTGGGTGCTCCATGGAGGTGGGTGGCCAGGCAAAACGTGGCTGGTCCCGCTGGCCAGGATGCCGATCCCCTCCCGGGATTGCAGCTGCAGCCCGGCCCTGTGCCAGCACACACTGCGTCCCACCAGGCAGGACCAACCACCTGAGCCTCCATTCCCTGCCCCAAACCTGGGAGCTGCTGGGCTGGCCAAGAGCTGTGCTTCCACTATGTGCCCACAGGAACCGGGGGAAAGAGTTTCTTTGCCTTCAGCTCTGGGATTAGCCCCACAACAAGCCGCAGCCCTAAACTTTCATCATCCCTGGCTTAAAGGAAGCTTGAGAAGATCAAACCCAATTAATCCAGCACAAACTTCCCTTTGCTTAATGGGCAAAAGTCAATTAACACAAGGTTAGGCAGGCACTGATGACTGCAGCGTCACATTGGGCCTACAGCATCACACCAGGGCAAAGGGGCTCTGTTTTCCCATTTGTCATTCCATAAGAAACATTCTTAGACGCAATAAAGGTTTATAAGTTAAAACTGTGGCTGAGATTTGTGCCAAATCTCTTTGGCTTTTATGCTCTGAAATTAATAACCAATTTAACTCAGTGGAAAAAAAGCAGGTTTTGAAAGAATCCAAAGATCATTTCAGCCCTGGCATTCTTTGTGGTTCCAGGATTGACTGTTCCACAGTCAGATGGTTCCTGCAAGTAACACAGCAGCAAATGCCATGGTTTATGAAGGAAATACACATGCCCAAAATGAAACAGAAGCCCCAGGATTAATCAGGGAGGGTACATGGACTGGACCTACGAGGGGGTGCTTACAATCGGCATATTGTAAATCCAGCTCAACGACTCGCTAGCATGGCAATAAAAATCAGCACATGCTACATAAAAATGACTCATGTTTTAAGACTAAGGGATGAATGGAAAGGAGCTGAGGGACGTGGAGTTTCTTCCCAGCACAAAACTTGCACAAAGTCAGGGAGCAAAGGGCAGGATGCACCAGTGCCCTGCTGGAGCCGGCAGCTGCAGTCGGTGCTTGCCATGACTGAGGTTGGTCCAGGGCAGAAAAAACACAGGAACATCCCCATGAGATGTAGGAAACCAGAACTATTTCCAGGAAGGAGCAACTTCAAAGCTTTCTTCCACCGTCCCAGAACAGGTTAGGTTAGTCTCTAGGGGATCCCTTAGAATCAAAAGTCAGAGCGTGGTTTGCAAATACCCGTGCAGCGCTGCTGAGGCGTGCAGCCCTGCAGGGTCCCAGCGACGGGGTTCTGCTGCAGAAAGGCCAGCCCCAAACCAGACCCCCCTGGGGAGCAGGTGTTGCTTGTAGTATCGTGTGAAGAGCTGTGCGTAACTGATACACTCTGTAACCTGGATTATATTTGGATACATCTGTGCATGCCTGCGATCATGCCGTGGCTGCGTTCAAGCCGCATGCGTGGCCGGGGACCTGCGCACAGCCGGGGGACAGCAGAGCCATGCAGGGAGAGGGATCGTGCCTCACCACACATCCATGGGACACAGCATCTGGGGAGGAGGCAAACCCAGCTGGCACCAGTGTGACTTAACACCGGAGCCTATGGAAAACTGGGCTGGAGAAGGGTTGGATACAGCTCTGTATTTGCCAGTTGTCCCACAGGCAGTGACAGGGAGGCAGGGATGATGTTGGTGTGCAGCATGGAGACACAACACTTGGGAAACACGTACTGGAGGTTTTAGGAATGATACTACTGTCAGAAACAAAGCCCTGGAAAGCTGTGCCCCGGAGCTGACTGCTGTGAAGGCTAAAGCCCGGCACAGCTGGGTCAGCCCAGCTCTGTGCCACAAGCAAACCAGGCAGGCACCGGCACCGAGCGTGGATATTGGCCTCGCTCTTCTGCCTCAAGGCCTCAGCCAAGGCCACAGCCCCGCCACTTTGGGCACGTGCAGGTGTAGGACAGGGTGCCTGTGTCACACAGAGCTTGTGCCCTCACGGGACACACGGGGTGCGAGGGAGGGATGGAGTGGGCGGCAGCGCTGGGAACTAAGCCCGGAGTCCTGTAGCAGTGCTTCATCCATTAGACAGCATTGCCTCAATACAACAAGAATAAACAAAGCCACATTTGCCATTAATCATGAATTAGTGTTATTGAGCCTCACCTGCTGCTGTTTGCCTGGTCTGATCTGCAGCTTGTTTGCCCATAAACATGCTGCAGGAGGGAGACAAGCTACCATTAAAGCCTGACAGCTTTGTTTCCTTGGCTTTTGGGGAACCAAAATTGTCTCTTGTCATCTGAGTAAACCAAAAGTCCCCCTCGATCTTCAGTTGCTGCTTTCCTGTTCCCGCAAGCAGCAGGTGATCGGAGCACCTGAGCCAGCCTGCAGACAAGAAGGAAGCATGAGAGCGGTGCGGGTGCCCAGCACGCGGCCGACAGCCCAACGCCCCAGCGCCGACCCCCTGCGCCCTTCCGAGCCCAGCCGGGAAGTGCTCGGTGCCGCTCCCACAGCCTTGTGCCGAGGGCTCATCCCGGCTATGGCGCAGAGAAACGACCCTCTGGAGCAGAAACGGGGTCTGCACGTCGAGGTTTGAGGCACTGAACAGCCCCAGCGTGAGTGGGGGCCTGCAGTGTCACTGTGCCCGAGTGAAGGAGCAGCCGGGCACAGCAAGGACCTGAGATGCATGTGGTGCTTTGCAGCTGGGGATGGAAATGTCACCTCACGTCACTGCACTCGTCAGCCCTTCTGAGGTCCTCCAGGATCAGCCATAGGAGACACCCGTTTGTGGCATGGGAGTAGGACATCACCTTTCCCACAGTGACCCGGCTCTCCCTCTGCGCGTCCCCCTGGCAGGGGCTTGGGCAGGCTCAGGTCCCACTCCTGACCACAGAGGATGGGCTTGTCAGCAGAAACACATCCCAGAGATGCTCGTGCACACAATGACAGAACAACACGCTACAAAAGCTGATGAGGGAAGGGCTGGATGCTGGTGCCCAACCAAGTGCCCCTCCAGCCCAGCCTGATGAGTGGGACAGGGTACCCCTGGGTCACCCCAGCCCACCCCAGGAAGCTATAAATGGCAGGGCACAAGTGGGAGTTTGGGTTGATTCAGCCAAAGAAAGGGGAAGAAGGAGACCTCAGACCTTTAGCAACTGCTCAGAGCACTTCTGGAGAGTGCAAGGTCCTCTTCTCTTTGTTATCTGTTCTTATTATTTATCAATTATTATTTATTGAGTCTTGGTTGCTTCACTATGCCCCCCTAAAGTTTTTTTGCTCTTTTCTTAAACTGCCTGGCATTTCTGAGAGGGTTTTTCCTCTGGAAGTGTTGTTTATTCAGATTAATCCTGCTACTTCTAAATCAGAAAATCCAGGTGAGCTTGGCTGCAGATTTCACTTAAACCCCTGTGAAGCATTTTGACCTGCCCTGGGGATGCCGCAGGTGGGCTGGTCACAGGCAAGCAGTGGCAATGTCAGAGGGCTCAGATCTGAAAGGGAAAACAGATTTTGGAATAAGGTTATGCTGGCAGACCTCAAAGGGCTTCACGCATTGCTGACCCTCAGTCCGGTGCTGGTACAGAACCAGCCGCCATTAACTCACTCCTGACTCAAGCCAACTCCTCAGTGCAGCTGGGGAAAATTGAGGCACAGAGCAAGTTAAATGATTTACCAAAGCTCAGGTACGTGGGCATGATCTGTGTGTGTGCAATTCCAGTCTGTGGGAATGCCTTTCTGAGCAATCCAGCCTTCAGCTATTGCCCAAGTGTTGGGAAGTGCTGTGCTGCCGGCTGATTACGTACAGCCTCTGTTTTTACAGCTCTGGATTTTCTGTAGGAAACTGTGAAATTGAGCTGTTTGTCACCACATCGTCTTGGCTCGTGGTGCTGTGGTAGAATGGCAGCGTGGCAGTAACAGGCATACGGCAGCATCTTGCTGAGTGTGGGAAGGGAAATGATCCTCATTTCTTCTGTACACCTCACAGGAAGTGTTTCCATCAGACTCAGCCTCTCACTGCTGCCTTGAACCTCACCTCAAGGGCAGTTTGACTGCCACTTGCAATCCATCATATTCCAGGTGTGTGTGAGCAGCAGTGGAGAGATCCAAATTCCCATGCGAGTCATTTGCCCCTGTGCTTGCAGCAGGTACATTTGGCTTCATCTTTGCTGTGAACCACGAGGTTTGTGATCTCCCATCTGCGGTGCCTTTTTCTGTTGAGTCAGCTCTGGTTTGTCTTTTAAACGTACCCTGGTGTAACTGTCAGATGATGGAACTCACACAACTCCATTTTCTGTGGCTCAAAAAATCCTGATGCAGAGAGAGAGTGATTTCAAACAAGTCCTGGTGGCCAAAAACACCAAAGGCTTCATGCCTTGACTTCCCTGAGCTGGAGAACACCCTGCCTGCCTGGGGTTATCTCCTTGTGTCTGGTATAGCCAGCATGGAATTGTGTTATGACACAGGACAAGTCACTATCCCGGTTTGGGCTTGACTGTCTCCAGCAACAAATTGCAGATAATAATATAATAATGTCTACCTGGGAGGGATGCTGTGATAGCCAATTAAACATTGCCAAGAAATCTCTGGTGAGAGATTTCTCCAGGTGAGAAGTCCTTGGGTGTTGAATGTACCCAGGAGGAGCTGGTCCAGTGCCTGAGCACAGGATGTGATGATGCCCCTTGAAGCAGACAGGCAATGGAAAGGCAATTCCCATGAACAGCAGGAGGTCCCGATACCTCCAGCGATGCTGCAGGTGGGATGGGATTGTCACAGCCTTGTCTCCCTGAGGGTTTTTCAGGAGACAGCTGGGAGAAAGATAAAAACACGGCTGAATGGATTGCTCGGCTGTGAATCCTGTGAATGGAGTGAGGAGGCTCAGGCCTTCTAAGTGTCCCAAAAGCAAGCACAAAGTTTCTGCCACTTCTGTTCTGCCTTGCAGAGGTGCATCCCTTGCCTTTAAAGTTCGAGGTAAAAAGAAGGAGCAAAACAAACCCATTCTTCAAAGGCTTTTACCTAGAAAACCTTGGAGAATTTCCTGCTTTTCCCCAGCGAAATCCAGCACGAACCGATCCGCAGCCCTGCGCCTCTGCTTCCTCATCCTCACTCTCCCGCACGGTCCGGGTTGAGGATGTTCCACCCTAAGGGGAAGTGCTCCTGCACTCCTTCTCCTTCCTCATCTTTGTTCGCCAAAACTGTGGCTGAAATTACCATTGTGATTCCTGGAAATGGATACTTTGATATGTAAATATTCGGCGAAAAAGGTGCATCTGCAGCCCGGCTCAGTCTTCGGTGCGGGGATTGCCGGGAGCTGCGGGAGCCGGTGCCCGTGCTCGGGGGCTGGCAGCAAACCATCGACTTTTGGGTCTAAGGGAAAAGAAACTTTGCCTACAAAAAGAGAAAAATACGAAATACCGACTCATTTCCATAGGAGAAATGTGCTGCCTGCTTGCAAAATGATTTGTAAGCAGGAAAATTTGTGGTACTTGGGAATTGAGTTCGTTATCGTGGTGTTATTTGTTCTGTTCCATTTCCAGCTGGAGCTCGGGCTGCTGTGAGGGGAAAAACAAGTCCAGAGGGAACATGCAAATCGCTGCCCGTCTTACAAGTCTGTTTTCTTCTCTCCCCAGATACATCACAGGTAAATTCTCTTCCTCGGTAAGGCGGAATCCCTGGATATCGGAGCTTTTATTGCGACATCCCTTTAAAAGTGGGAGTGTGCTACTGTTGAGGTTGCATTTTAAAGAGGTACCAGTGAATCGCCTTAGGAGACAACCTGGGACAAAGCAATCACTCATCTTCAGGCACAACAGCGCTGTCTCCAGCCCCCCGCAAAGCCTCTCAGCCCTCGTCCCTCTCCAGGGCCGTGCCCCGGTCAGCTCTGCTGCCTCGGGCATCGCTGCGGGGCGGAGACCTGAGCCGTGCTGCCCGGCAAGGGGACACCTGCACCCTCCAAACCCGCTGCAGGTGCCCAGGTTCTGCTTCCGTGGCTGTGCAGGTGCAGCGCTGACAGCCCCAAACCCGCCGGGTTGTTCCCTAGACGGGGGTCCTGCTGCTCTGCCCCGCTCCGGGCCGGCAGCGGTGGGAAGCAAGGGCGGATGGATGGTTGTGTGCAGCCCCTGATGAAAGTGCTGCAGAGAGGTGAGGGATTGCTGTTGTCTTCCAGGAAGAGCTGTCAGTGAGCTCATCTAACCTTAGTTTGAATGTCTGTGATGTAAATTATAAGATGGAGATACATATATAAAAATATCTGGATGTGGGTGTGAGCCAGGGCCAGCTGCTCCCGCCATGCCTTTAAAAGCCCTTTTTCAGGGCGGAGGTGCTGCAGAGTTCAGCTGCTCCAATTTCCTGGTGTTTCAGCAGAGAGGTATTTATTGATGGTCCAGAGAAGGAGGTCAGAGCCATCAGCTGTATTTCAAACGCGCACTCTGTAATTATCCCCTCTTCCCAGAGGGGATTATACAGGTATTCTCTTTATCTCGAATGCACAACCTGAACCAAGTCCCCGTGTCAAAGAGCCTCTCTAGGAACCACCACCATCGGCCTTTTCAAATGGAAGGATGGAAAGAATCCTGGTTTTATATGCGGGTTTTTGAGATTGCTGAGTCCTGATAGGGAAATGAATCTCGGACCCTCAGAGGAGAGCAGGGATACAACTTCAAACTATTCCCATGAGAAAGCTAATCAGGAGAGGTCCCATGCCTATGCAAAGCTCCCATATTTAACATTTGTTTCCCATGCAAATCCATTCATCAGGTTGGGAAAGAAATATGAAGTTCTCATGTGATATTAATTCCATTTTTCATTCTATGCCTCTGTTTGACCCAGTGAAGTCCCAACCATGGATCACTGCAGGTGTCTCCTAGGGAGCTTTGGGATGGCTCGATGGGACAGGAAGGTTCAGGCTCCCCCGAATCAGTGGGTACAATGGCTTGGTTATGGATGGTCCCTGCTGAGTACATTGTGCTTTGATAGGAATGGCCAGCTGATATAATATTAGAACTTACTCAGCCCCCTGTGCTCCTGCAGGACTTGGGAAGGGGATTAGTAAGTGCTTGATGCAATTGATAATTTCAGCTAATGCATTTTCCTGCTTTACCATTTAGGAATGACTCGTCCTCAAATATGCTGCTGTTCAGAAAAGTTTGTCAGTTTTTTGGAAAGTGCTCACAATTAATTTGTGGTGAGTTCCCATATATTTCCTTTCCATGCTTCATTTCATGGAGTGGATTCTGCTGTCTGCAGAACCCTGATGTCACAGCCTGAGCAGTAACCGCAGAAACATCTCACTGGAAGGCACGAAATATCAGTGATTAAAATGTCCCCTTAAATCGTAAACCTCAGGTGTCTGAACCTTTGAAGGGAATGAATGAAAATTATTTGGGTTCTGCTTTTTGAGTGACAAAGTGTTTGGAGCTATTTCCTGTGCTGTTGGTTGGAAGCTGCCCTGATGCAGGGACTTCATTGGAGAAAGTCAGATTAGTCTATTAATTCATATTATTTCCCTCCCCCTGATTCTAAATTACTTTTTCTGAATCTGCAGCTATGCCCTTTCATATCTACATTAGAAAATTAACTATTTAAATTTCAGTTCAATTACTGAATAATTATTTAAAATTCAGTTCAAATTCTGCCCGTATAGAATTCATGTTTCACAACACAAACCGAGCAGGTTTAGAAACGGGAGGCTGGAGGGCCCGAGGATTTAAGCCAGAGGAATTGGGAACCCACATTATTCCTGCTGACACCAAGGGAAGTTTCCCATCTAATGTCACCCCTGCCTGTGCTGCAGCGAGTGCTCCCGGCCTCGCACACTGCATCGCTCTGCCTGTAGCATCAACCACCCCAAGTTTATTCTTTTAGAAGCACAAACACTTTGGTGCCCGGGCAAATGGGATCTTTATGTGTTTAAACAGTTTAATCCATTTTACAATAAATAAATTGAGAGGTTTTCCCTGTATTCCCTATAGATGCACCTGAATTTGTGTGGCTGGGATCCCCATAAGCTAAATGGGGAGAACAAAGCTGCTAAGTCGCGGTGAGCGGCGGCCGATCCTGTGGAAGCCACTGTGATGCTCCTGTCAATTTGTTAAATGTATTCAGGCTGTGGAAGGGCAAAAGACCCTTCAGCAAAGATTAGACATGAATAATAATAGAAAAAATTCTTCCCTTCATACCGAGCTCGCTGCCAGCCCGCTGAGCTGGAGGGGTTTCAGTCTGGGTCTGACCGCAGCGCCGTGAATCTCTCGGCTTAGCGGCTCCTCTGGAGCTGCCGGCTTGTCCCGGGATTGCTCTGGGGACAGGCACTGCTCACCCACTCTCACAGCATAGAGGCTTTTCCTTTCCCTTGCTCAGATGCCCTGGGTTGCTGACACCAGTGTATTGGTGGGACAAACTCTCTGAAGATGATTTTTCAATGGCTGCCCCTTCTTTTGCTAACTGGGATCTTGTGCTTGAAACCTCCCTGAGCACCCTCAGTCAGATCCTCTGCTCGCACCTCTCCAGCCCTGGGATGGTGGCTCTGCTTTCTCCCATGCATGTGGCCACTTTGGGGCTCCCAGGGAGCCCTGGGGACACCACTTGCTCCCTGGGACCTGTCTGACCAGTCCAGAGGGAACAGAGCCTGACCCGATCCCTCTCTCCCTGGCGCCTAGGCACTCTGGTGACTGATGCCAGATAAATGCCTGAGATAGAGGGTGGGGAGACTCAGCCCGGCTGGAATCCCAAGCACGCATGGCAGATGCTGTGATGGATTTTTAAGCCACGAAGGTGAACCTGCTCCCAGCTCCCCTTGTCCTGCTCCAAGCCCCAAGCTCCTGCCATGCTGTGTTTTGGGGTTGTTTAATTGCATTGGGTACCTTGGGCTCGTTTCTAGCAATTCCCTCTCACTCCCAGGTGCTTCTCTGCCCTTTCCCACCAAACCACACCACTTCTCACCAAAGGGAAGGCAATACCTGGGCACAACGGAGCTGGGCTGGGGACAGGGCAGGGAGATGAGAGCTGAGCATGCAGCAGCTCCAAGCATCACATCCACATTTGCTAATTAGTTCCTCCATTAAGAATTAAAATAAACAAACAAATGGAAGGACAGCAAGAGTGAGTAATTCCCTGGATCACACAGGAAAGGGTGGGATGGTTTAGTGGTTAGAGTGCTAGTCTAGGACTTCAGAGAACCTCATTTAGGCTCTTCAAATAATTAAGAGAGATTGCAAACATTATTTTTCTGAGATCATGTATCTTGGAATATTATTAAACTGGGAGGAATAGTCTGTGTTTGCCTCTGTTCTGCTGCAGGTTTGGTGTGGCCCTGGGCTGGAGGGACATCTGTGGGTCCCTATAGGTCTTGCCTGTGTCTATGCTGTCCTGTGGGACCCCAGTGAGGCAGGTACCCGTGCTGTCTCACGAATTAAGATCTTGGCACCTCTTCCTTTGCAGGGACAAACACCACAGGTGTCACCTGGTGAAGGCTGCCCCACTGCCAGTCCACCTGTGGATGACGTAGCCCCTGTGGGAGCCAGGGTGGTGATGTGACAGTGGCCACCAAACTGCAAAAATACCTCACAACACCCAAAATGGAGGGGAAGGTGCACCAGAGCCAGCCCAGAATGTCTGTGGTGCTCGCTTGGTGCTGTCCATGGAGAAGCCTCACCTGAGGTCCACCTCCCAGAGCAGAGGTGCTGTTGCTTTGGCTCAAGCCACATGCCAAAAAACAACCCAAGCTGGCTTTTCTGAACCTACCCTTTAAGAGTTGCTCTTTATTTCTAACAAAGAAAAAAATTCATTTAAAAACATCTAATTAAACAGTAAGTCATGACAATGTACATGAAACTTGGAGATAACACATGCCTGGGAGGCACTAGGGAGGTTGAGACAAAGCCCAGCGTCTTCACCAGTAGCCGCGTGTGTTATCTCACATGAACACACACCTGGGCTTATCCTGGTGCAATTATAGGACATTAAAAATATAATTTTAATGGAGGAATGGTGATCTGGATGCAGTTCAGAGTGAAAACTTTCTTTTAAGTTTCTCTGTTTGATTAGTAGGTGTTCCTGCCGCGCACCGTGTGCGCGCGAGGGGGAAGTGCCGGGATCAGGATGTGTGACTGTGTTTTGAGGAACGCTGCTCTCTCTCCCGGTGTGTGCGAGGGCTTGTCAAAACTTTAAAGCATTCGTGAGCAGCATTAAGGCAGCAAAACTTCCAATCAAGACCCGGCTTGTCCTGAGTGAGCCCCTTTTCCTACTCAGGCAAACTACCGCCGCAAATGAAGCTGCAGAGAGCTGGGAGGGCTCCCCGGCAAACCCAGCACCCTGCAGCTGACTGGCAGCCAAGTACCTCCACCCATGGCCCTGGACAGTCCTATAAAAGCTGTGTCTTCCCAGCCCCAGGTATTTTACAGGATGACCTCATTTATTACCTTGCTCGTCACAGGAAATGATGTTTATCTAATCTACCATTCTTTCAGGATTTTTTTTTTTCCTGCCGCATATGGCTTCTTACATTTCTTACAGGTCAATTCCTCCTTGCACCAAAACAAAGGAGAAATGGCACCGCTGCTGCCATGCCAGTGCCCCAGTCCCACCAGTCCCACCAGCTTGAGAAGCACACAGGGAGACTTGGCTTCAAAACCTGGAGCTTGCGTGCGGTGGCGAGTGGATCTAAGGATCTCGGTCTTAATCTCCCTCCTCTGCCGCATTCCTTAGTAGTGACAGCTACTTCTTGCAATACTCCTGACTGTGGGCTCTGAGGCACAGCTTTCCATCTGTCTGTCCAGTATCCAGCCAAACAGGTCCACATTCCTGAGCAGAAACGCTAGCACTGCCACTCGGAGTGGCTCAAAAGCCTCAGATGGAAATTGGAACAAGTCACAGACATGAGGGAGGGCGGCAGCAGCCAGATCCACAAACACGAGGGACAGTGGCAGCACCAGATCCACAAACACGAGGGACAGTGGCAAGAGCCACATCCACAAACACGAGGGACAGTGGCAGGACCAGGTCCCAGTGCCTCACCGCAGAGCCCGGGGATGTGCGCTGTGTGCGCCTGGGTGCCAGTGCGAGCCCATGCTGGTCACACCCTGCTCTGTCTCTACTCCAGGTTGTAAAATGCCACAGCCAAAACTTGTGCCCGCGAGCGGGTGCACCGGCCCCTATGGCTCACCCTGCTCCCGCTGCCACAGGGCCCCAGCTCACCCTGGCCCACCGCCGGCAGGACCCGGGGCTGCTCCTGCACCCCAGCGTGTCCCCAGGTGCCAGGGAAAGAGATTTGTATTTTTCTTTGTAATAAAAAGGCTCTCTCAGAAGCTTTCTGCTGATCCCAAAAGGATGTGAAAGCAATAAAACCCCTCCTTATTTTACAACCAAGCTGCAGGATTTTTTGCTACTGAGCACAACGACCTAATGCTTGATTTCATAACCAGAAGGTCGCACCCTGCACCAGGAGCTCGGGGCTTGCCGAGTCCCCAGTTTTATGTCTGGGGGGGGTCTCACAGCCCAACCTCGATAGCTGACCTGGGCTTCTAAACAGCAGGGCATCAGGAAAATGGAGCAGAAAATGCCTGAGCTGCTGTAGACTAAAGCAGCCAGAGCCCCAACCAAACTTTTTCGAGCTAATTTCAATGTTTCCCAGTCTAATATCTTCCTGGTCTTACATAAATGTTTGGAAGGAAAAGTAAAATTAATAATAATAATAGCAATAATAATAATAACAAAAACCCCAACCCCAAACAAAACAACAACAAAAGAAAGACACAGGAAACATTTTCTGAAATACTTTTGAAAAAAAAGGGATAACCAACAAACGGGAGTACAAGGTATTCATAAATGCTCTGCTGCCCTATCCAGGATTTTATCCATTTAATTCCCACACCAAATCTATCGCCCCATTTATCACAACAGCACGGGGGGAAAACCCATCCTCCGTTTTTCAGAGCTATCACATCTCTCCCTGCTCCAAGTGAAATCCCAGCTCATACACTGCACCCTGCAACCAAACTGGACCCCCTCACCGGGGGTCTCCCGGTACCCCCGCATCACCCGGCGCCTCCAGCCCTAGGGATCACCACGGGGATAACGAACCGGAGCCAGTCCCGAGGGCAAACGGTGGAAATGGATATTTGAGCGCCTGTTCCCAGCCGGGATCTGCCTCCCTGGGCTGCCCCCGCCGCCGGGACCCGGCGTCCCCGGCCGCGATGCGAGCACCGCGCAGCCACCGCCGGGACTGCAGGATGGGGGTCCCGGGGCGGTTCCCCGAACACTTTCTGGGGCGAATCCCCCCTTTTCCTCTCCACTTGCTAAATTCGGGGTTACCTGCAGCCAAAGGGCCGGTGCGCTGCAGGCTCGAGGAAACACTCCGCGGGGAGAGGGTGTCAGTGCACCGCGTCTCAGAGACCCCCACAAAATCCCTGGAATTACATTAACTGCTGGAACCATGGAAGTTTATTTAAGAAGGGAAGGAGGGAAAACACACACGCAGCCAGGGATGCTCCCACACAGCGCTCCGAGGCTCCGGGCAGCATCTTCCCCGCGCCGGGCAGCGCAGCCCCGCGCCCGCGGCGGGGCCCGTCCGTGCGGGGGGACATCGGCAATGACCCCCCTGCCGTGGGGATGGCCCCGAAATCCCGGGATACGGGAGGGGACAGGCTGCGGGGACAGCGCGGGGCTGCGGGCTCTTCCCTCCCGTTCCGAGCTCCTCCTGACCGGGGACTAAATGCGGCTCCAAGGACAGGAGTTGAGTTAAAAGGGAGATCTGGGGATTTGGGGTAGGTGATTAATATTTTGTTGAACCAGGACAACAGTATCTCGGCAACTAATTAGGCGAGAGATATCTGTTTTCACACGCACAGGTTTCTATCAGGTTTCTGTCCGACAGCCATTCCGTCAGGAATTCCAGGATTAATCGGTATTTGGGATCTCGGTGCGATTTAGGACAAAACGGTGCTTTTTAGGGTTTACTCTCCCTCCCTTCAGAGAGGGGGTCCTCGAGCCCTGCTGCCCAGCCGCCCCCTCGGGCACTTTCTGCTCGGGACCCGCCGGGAGCTGCCTCAGATCGTTTTAATTTAATTTTATTTTTCCTGGGGTGTCATTCGCCTGCGGGGGCCCGGGCTCGGCTCTGGCCCCGCTGAGGCTCCGAACACAGCTCAAAGCTGACAGAGACAGCGGAGTGACAACCACCACATTTTATATATTCTTAAAAATTAAATAAAGCCGAATGTAAAGGAATTTATTCCCCGGGCCGAGTGGAGGGCAGAGGCGTTTGATCCGGGATTCCCGGCTGCAGCTTCTATAATTCCTCAGATTTCTTTTGAGCTGAACTCGCCCGTTTGGGAGCTTCCAGGGGCAGGGAAAGGGGAGCGTGGCCATCGGCTTCGGTCCCCGTTCTCCCGAGCCCCGACAGCGGGGTGGGATGACGGAGCAGTGCCGGGACAGAGCCCCCGCTGCTGCCGCCGCTCCAAGAAACCCCCGGTGGCTCCGTCCCGCCGCTTCCAGTGTGGCTGCCCAATTCCCCCCACAAACACGCTCCTGGCTTTGGATTTATCGATTTCTCCAGCAATCTCGGAGCTTCGCGCTCCAAACACAGGAATAATAATAGAAAAAAGTCAAAATAATAAAAAAGAAGGCAAAAAAAGGTAAGGAAAAAATATATTAACATTAAAAAATTTTTTAAAAACCCAAACGAGAACGAGCGTGGGAAGAGCAAGTGTCCATGGGCACAGGGGCTGCGGTCGACCTCTTTGCACCGTTCCCACCTTCAGCCAGAGATATTTTAATTTTACTTTTCCTTTCTTTTTTTTTTTTCTTTTTTTTTTTTTTTTTCTTTTCAAGACTAGAGGACTAGAGAATGTTCAGGCAAAAACCAGACACTAAACAACGACAAATCCTCCCGATAGAAGACGAAGAATTCTAACTTATGGCGCGTTTGGAAAAAGGAGGGGGAAAACCTCAACGAATCACTGTAACTCCAACCGAACTTCCAGACAAACATTCCCACTGCGGGGTGTTTCTCGAGGGTTCCGGGGTGCTCCTGCCCGGCCCAAGCACCCCTCAGCTTCCTGCAACCATTCCTCACGCCCGAGTGTCTAATGAAACGCCTCTCCAGCATTCTGATTAAAGCTCAATTAACGCGGGTCATTAATGTCCCGCTGGCAGCCGCGTGTTCCTAGAACAGCCATTTCTAGGGAGCACCGGGAGCGCCGCTCCCCCCGTGAAACGCCCAGTGGCAGCTGGGGGACAACCACACGATCGGGAGATTTTTCGTGCAGTTACCGGGGATCGGCTACGGCCGGGACCAGCACCGGGACTGCGGGGCTGTGGCACCTACTGGCCCACGTTACCGATCCGCACCGGCGGCTGCGGTTCATTCACACCGGGGGTCGGAGGTTTAACGCGTCCTTCCCATCCACATATTTCTGTAAAAAATCGCGGGGAGAAGCC
This sequence comes from Corvus hawaiiensis, assembly GCF_020740725.1. Classification (NCBI taxonomy): domain Eukaryota; kingdom Metazoa; phylum Chordata; class Aves; order Passeriformes; family Corvidae; genus Corvus; species Corvus hawaiiensis. The sequence goes on from NC_063235.1 coordinate 4,818,308, forward strand.
AAGAGCAGTGCTGGAAGATTCCATAGTAGGGATCGCTCCGAGCACCGCACCGAACGCTCCCGGGCCCCCCTTCTCGCTCTCCCAACGCCCCGGCAGAAGGTCTAGTACAGAAATATTTTAGGGAGTTGAGCTGTTCTACCCACCGGTTCACTGGGATGCGGGGGGGCAGTCAGCCCGGGGGCAGAACCGGGCGCGGGAGAGCCCGGGGGCCGTGCGGGACCGCTGCCCGCAGCCCCGTTCCCCGCGCCGGCGGGGAAGGCTGTTCCTCCCCTCCAGTCCCGGAGCGAAGCCCGGTTTCTGGAGCGGCAGAGGGGGGTCTCCGCAGAGCCGGGTTTTGCCGAGGAGGGGGACGAGCCGCCCGGGGGACCGCGGGACCCTCCCGGCTGCAAGGACGGGCAGCACCGGCCCCAAAGCTGCGCCACCTCTTCGTCTCTGTTAAAAGTGTCCTTCCCCTCGCTACCAGTCCCGCCGAACGGGCCCGATCCGCCGCGGCCCAGGGCGGTGTGAAGCTGTTCGCGGCCCGCGCTGCCTCCCCCGTCGCCGGGCGCGGGGCTCCGACCGGGGGCGGCGGGACCGGGAGCACCGGGAGCTGCCGCCGAGAGCCGCCGGGGCATCTCCGGGCTTTCCACGCAAACCGTACGCGGCCGCCGGCGGGGTGGGCCCCGGCGCTCCCCGACAGCAGAGTTCGCCAGTCCGGGGCCTTCGGTACCGGGAAGGAGCGGCGGCCGCGGTACCGCCCGAGGGAGAGCAGCAGGCCGGGGGGGGGGTGGGCGCGCTGGCCCGCCGGGACCCGCCGCTTTCGTTTAAGTCTCGCCGAGGACAGCAGCGAACCCTTCCCGACGGGCGGGGGGCGGCCCCGCGGGAGGGCGGACGCGGGGGGACCCGACGCTGGGGAGCCCCGAAGGCAGGAGTGGGGCCCGGTCCGGTGCCGCTTCCCGGCTGAGCCGCCGCGCTCTTACCTTTCTTGATCACGGACTGATCGAGCAGGTTCATCCCGCCGTCGTCCACGGCCTGAAAGCACCGAGGAAAGAGCCGTCAGCCGGCACCTGGCACCGGCTGCTCGCGGCGCGGAGACAGCGCTGCCGCGGCCCGATCCACCCGCTGCCCCCGGCCAGAAGGAATTCTGAGGGCACGAGAGAGCCCCAGTAACGGGAATCCCCTGCCCCGTGTTTCTGCCTGCCCGGGGGTACGGACACCGTGGGACCCGACTCTTCCCGGCCGGGAGTCCCCGGTCGCGCAGGCATCGGGATCTGTCCCCGTCGCCGCGCAACCAACCCACCCCGGGCACCCTCCCGGCGCTCCCGCCGTCCCCCCGTACCTGGATGTCTTCGAGGCCGTGGTGGCCGAGGCCGTGGAGGCCCAGCGGGCCGTCGGCGAGGCCGTGGCCGCCGTCGGGCAGCCCGTGGAGCAGGCGGGGCACGGCGGGGTACTCGCGGCGGGGGTCGAGCCCCAGGGCGCGGTGGGTCTGAGAGAGCAGCCCCGGCTCGTCCTGCCGGCCGCGCTGCGGGGGCCAGGCCGGCTGCTGGTGCTGGTGCAGAGGGCTGAGCGCCGCGTACGGGTCCGCCAGGTGCGGGTAAGCGGGCTCCTGGCCCTGCGGGTAGGGCAACGGCGGCTGCGGGTACGGAGGGGGGAAGTAGGGCGGCTGGAAGTCGGCGGCGGGCGTGTGGCAGAGCGGCGGCGCCGAGCCGTAGGGCGCCTGGTTGAGCGATGGCAGCTGCGGCAGGCGGGCCCCGGCCGGCGCCCCGGGCAGCCCCTCGGCGCGGTCCTGCGGCGGCGAAAACAGCGGCGGTGAGGCGGGCACGGACTCCCGGCCCTAGCCCCCTAGCCCCCGACCCCCCGTCCCGTCCCGTCCCGTCCCGTCCCGTCCCGCCCGTGCTCGTCCCGCACTCACCATGCCCGGGTAGCTGTGCACAAGCATCGGTGCGGGCCCGTGGCAAGCCCCGGGCGGGCCGGGCCCCGGGGGCGCCCCCGTCTCCGCCCCTCTATCCCGCCGGAGCGGCGTCTCCCATCGCCCGCCCGCTCCTCTGCGCCGGCCCCGACTCCATGCACGCCAGTTATAGCGGCGGGGGCGCGCCCGCCGCCCCGGGAGCGCGCGTCAGGGCGCGGGGACGGGGACGCGCCGCCCGCTCCCGCGGGGCCCCGACGGCTCCCGACAGCGGGCGCGGCGGGAGGCGGCCGGGGCGGGGGGCGAGGGGCGAGGGGTACCCGCAGCCCCCTGGGAGCGTGGCTGGTGCTACCCCCGCGCCGTCGGGCGGCCCCGCTCCCCTGTCGCACGGTACCGCACACCCTCCCCCCGGTGCCACCCGGGGTGCCCCCGCCCCGGGCTGCGCTGCCTGAGAGTCCTGTCGCGGATCGCCCCGGGCCGCACCGGGGAGCAAACCCCGAGGGTCGGGAGAGCCCAAGGGTGCGAGTGTGCTGCGGGGCCGCGGCGATGCTCTACGGTTTGACTTTATTAGCCCGAGCCGGGTGCGGGGCCCCTACAGGAGAGCAGCGAGGGCCCCGGCGGCAGCTGCGACCTCCTGCGACGACGGCGGGAGCGGGGCTCGGGGCCGGTCCTGCCGGGAGAGCTCGGGGCTCCTCCCGGGGCGCTTCACCCTCCTCCCCGACGGGGAGCGGGAGCTGCAGCCCGGACTGGGGACAGAAAGATGTGTCTGGGGGTGCTCTGGGCCTGACTCCCTGCCCGAAGGGACGGACGCGAGGGTGAGCGCCGGGTGCAACAGAGCCAGGGAAAAACGGGGAACACCGACGGTCAGCATGCCTGCCTCCCCGCCCTCCTCCATCCTTCCCTCCGCCTCTCCCTCCCTCCCTCCGCCTCTCCCTCCCTCCCTCCGCCTCTCCATCCCTCCCTCACTCTCGGTTTGGGCCCTCCCTCCGGGGCAAGACGAGGCGGGCCCGCAACACCGGGTTCCTGAGCGCGGCACCGGGCACCGGACACCAGCGAGGCGAACCGGGCAGACGAGAAGGCCCCGCCAGAGGCACTGGGTTACCCAATGACATCCCCCCCCCCCACCGCCCCGATATCACGGGCACGCAGGCGTGGCCCCACGGCCCCACGGCGGAGCGGGGATGCCCATCCACACGGGCACACGCACACACTCGCCCGCTCTCACACCCCGACGCACACTCGCGGCACCCGGACACCACGGTCACGGCTCCCCGCGGCCCACGGGCGCCGTGGCCGGGCTGTGGGGTGGCGTGTCACCGCGGATCCTCGCGGTCTCACCGTGCCACCCGCAGGATGCCGGCCGCCCATCGCTGGGCGGGACGTTCCATTGGCAGCGCGTGTTTTGCGTGGAGCAGAGCACAAACCCTTCACCCCCAGCTGCAACACGCCGTGCTGTGTGATCGACATCAACAAACACAACCCCACACTGCAGTTAATTTAATTCCACTCTTCCCGCCCGGAGCTACAGCTCCCTTCATTTTCATTTTTCCTCTGAATTCCCACAACTCAGACCTCTTTGATTTCCAGGTTTAATTAACAATGCTCATTAAATGAATTTTTATTCATTTCTTTTAATATTACCCTGCCACCTGTCTTTAGGAGGCAAGGGCTGATCGTTTATTCTAATTTATTTCTGTTAAATATGGCATTTAAGGGTGGGAGGAGGGATATGCAGAGGTATAGAGGGTTGATCCATTCAAATCTCTTCATCCCACTCAAAAGCGCTTCAAGGACGCTGCTCCTGGAAGTTCTGTATTTATTTTCCACCAGATCCATTTCATTTGCTAGGAAAAATTGGATTGGACATGCTGTATTTTGCAGTTATGTTCCAGTTCATTCTTAATGTCCCTCACTCGTCTAGTCCATATAATGTCAAGTCTTCATTCATCTGAAAGAGGTGAAACTGTGCAAAATCCAGGCAGGAAGGGTTGTGAGCTGGCCTGTACAGAACCGCAGGCAAGCAGGAGGATGGTCCCTGGCAGCAACTGGGAGTGAAGCTGTGTTTCCACCCAAAAATGAGATAGAGCAGAGGAAACCTGCAACACTGACAGACAAAAGGAAGGAAATACAAAATGCAGAGCTGTCCTCTGCCCCTCACGGAACATGCTGGGCAAACTGGGGTCATGGGAACACATTAGGCTGGGGCAGTAGGCCAGTGCAGCCTGGAGCTGGGGACTGTAGGGCTGCTGGGGGCTGTTGCCCTCCCCAGCACAACACAGCGGTGCTCAGGAAGGAGAAAACAGAGGTGCAACAGACTCTGGGCTGTGGGAAACCACCAGCAGCTACCCTGCTCTGCCACCTTCTCTCACCTTCTCTGGAAGCACAATCAGCACCTTCGCAGCTCTGGGGTCCTGCCCAGCAGCACCCTCAGAGCCCTACGAGCACCAGAATTGTCCTTGCAAGACGTCCAAGACCTGCCTGAGTTCTCCACTGCCCCAGACCCTCTGTACAGTGCCTGCCTGATGATGAGGGCAAACCAAACCCCTGGGCCTCTCATGGACAGAAGGCACGCATTAAGGCACCAGTGCTGCTGCTGAACAATTATTCACTTTTACCTGCTCTCCCGAGGTCTCAGGCAGGGCCCAGGACTGTCATACAGGCGGCTGCCAACACACTCTCCCAGCAGCTGCCTGGTTTTGTTACTGGTTCAACCTGGCCAGGACAATTGCTGGGGTCACCTGAGCACAGGAGGCTCAGACACAGCTCCCCATTACCTGTTCTTTAGCATCCCTGTTGAAGGACCACACTTCCAGCTGTGCTTGTGTTTTGCTCTGCCATACATCCTGTTTCCTAACAGTGACATGGTTCTGCTGAGGTCCTCAACACAAGAGCTGCCCCCTCGCCCCCCAGCTACAGGAAGCATTCACTGTGAGTCTGGGCAAGGTCTCCACCCCAGGGACCACTTGTTGCACATGGACCCAAGCCAGAAATCTCTGAAAAACTGGTTTTGTAACAAAGGTCCCAGAGCTCCTTCCCAGGAGATCAATGTTTGCATCGGCACTGCCAGGAGCATGTGAGGGGCTTGAGGCAGCAACCTCTGCTCCTGGGGGTCAGCAACAAACATGCGGTGGAGCAGGGCAATGAGAGCACTGAGACTCAGGTATGTGAGCAGAGCTCTTCCCTAGTCAAAGATGAACCAGTTCTTCTCCAGAGGCTCAGCTCCCATCAACACCTCAGGGAAATACAGCCTGCCCCTATTAATTCCCACATCCCCTTCCCAGAAATCCAGGTGGGGAAGGAATCTCCTTGCTGTGGGTCTGGAGAGCCAGGCAGGGCTTTGGGGAGATCAGGGACCCTGCTGAATGCGGCAGCCCCCCTGCTGCTGCTCAGACCTCCACCCTCACCACCCCTCCTACATCTCATGGCAAGAGGAAGGGGGCTACGTTGGGTTCTGACAGCACAGCAGCCAAGTAACAACCTTATGAAATATTTAGTTTTATTGCCAGTGCTTTTGGGTTGAGATGAATAAATGCTGTAAGATAATGGATGCCATGGTCAGGTTTGCAATGGCATTATGACATTTAAGCTGTCAAAGAGAAACAGAATGTGGATCTGCTCCTCTGGGGCCTTGTCCATCTTGTCGGAGCACAGTGAACGATCATCTTGCTCCTGGAGATCTTGTCCTGGTGTTGGAAACGCACTGGGAGATGAAGCACAGTTTGCTCTGGGTGTTGCTGGCTGCAATCCCACTCCATGCTGGGATCTCAAACACTGGCAGAGAGATGATGCCACATCCACCTCTCTGGCACCAGATCATTGGTGCCCACAGATGCCAACTGCCAGGGGCAGAACCTGTGGTTGGGCTTGCAAAGCTCAGGGTGGCTGAGGACACTCTGCAGCCTTTGAAGCCTTGGCCAGGTTGCTGGGGCACCATCTCCCTCGTGTGGGCTGAGCCAGCTGGGCGTGCTGGAGCCTGTGGACTGGCATGCGTGGAGCTAACAGAGATGCCCACGTGGCAGGAGGCCTCCAACAGCTCCCGTGCCCTCCCCTCCTGAACGTGCAGTGCTCACTGTTGATAGCACTCAGTCTCAGGGAGGCAAAACAGTCCTTTTGGGGGTGCTCTGTCTGAGAATGTTTGCAAAGTGTCCTGGGACAAGAGAGCAGTGATATTCCTCAAGGAGCTCTGCCATCTCCACTGGCATTCAGCCTGGTAACATCCCAGAGCAAGGTGGGACTCTCACCCCTTCCTTTGTCAGCTCAGGAGCAGTGAGAAGCTCATGAGGAGCATATTTTGTTTCATGCAAGGAAACAAATACATGACAAGACGTCAGGGTCTCAGGGAGGCTCCATCTCTGGCAGGGCACGGATGGTCCTGCTCACAGCTAATGTGACTTTCCATTGAAGGGTGTGAGAATGAGGCACAGGTGCTCCTCTCCAGGCACCTGCTGGTGGCCAAACTCCACTCCCTAAGATGTGGGGCAGGATAAAACTGGAGGACTTCCCAGGCTCTTGGTTTGCTCCCAGGTAGCCTCTCAGGGAATTAAAGACCAGCAACCAAAGGCCTCTTGGTTAGGACCGTGCTAGTGTTGGAACTGTGGAACTGTTGGAACCAGGCAGGATCTCTGGTCAGGTGTTGTGGGAGCTCCAACCACTGCCCACGGGGATGAACCACAGCCAAACCAGATCAGCTGCCTACAGTGAGCCCAGCACCGCACTGGGAATAGCAAAGCATCCTCCTGGTGATACAGGTCCTATCTCTCATTAGCACTAATTAGTGGATGTCATTAATGGGAAGCCCACACCCTTGACCAGAGGCAGAAGAGTGTACAGGACTGGAAACACTTGAAGGTAAAGGATTTGAGGGTTTGGGTGTTTTTTCTGACATGGCATTGTATTCCTAACTTTTCCTGCTGGTGTTTCCCTGTGGTGCAGGGATGTGTTCCTGGCAGGCTGAGGAGCCTCTCCCAGCTCAGCTCCAAAGTTCTTCTCTTTTCCAAGGCCAGGAGGCTCATTTGCCTGTTTGGCTCGCGCCGCTCTGCTGGGAGCACCTGCCTTTGTTCCAACTTGCACCGACTGCTCAGGGCTGAGATGAAAAGATCTAAAGATACTCTCCCTGAGCAACAGCCTCCTCTTCAGTTGTGTAAGGCATTCGCTCTAATAAAGCAGTGAGCCAAAACCACGGGGTAAAGCAGGAATACAACCAGAGCCAGCCCTCCTTTTGAGGCAGCTTCGTGCTTGATTTTCCCTTCATCAGACGATTCCACAGCCCCCTTCAATGAGTTCTGATCAGTGCCCTGGGCTGGCAGCAGAGCCGGTCCCGGCGAGGCAGCAGCTCCCAGAGAACTCCTCGGCTGACACCTGGTGGAAAAGCAGGAGCAGGGAGCTCCGCTCGGATGAAGCCTGCCTCGGCAGCCACCCTGGGAAACATCCTCGGGATAACGGGGTACCCGAGAGCTGGAAGGCCAGGCTGTAAAGCCAGTGCTACAAGTGATTTACTCCACGCTACATGTGGCCTTTCTCTTCTGTAAAGCAAAGTGTTCCTCGGTCTCTGGGGAGTCAGAAAGGGGAAATTCACTCATTTTGGTTTTCACACCCTAACGGGAGCCAAGGCAGACTGAATCCTTCACCTTGCAAGAGTGGAAAACTCTGCCTGTACATCCCATCCCGGCAGCGAGAGGGAGCAAATAGAAAATCCCACGGATGTACTTTGTGCTGGTGTTTTGTGCTGGGCAAAACAGGCAAAGCAAGTGGTGCTGGGAAGGTTTTCTAGGTGTGAACTTGGGATGATGGCACCAGAGGTGGATGTGAACAGGGGGATCATCCTGCAGCACAGCATCAAGTCACGAGGAGTTATTCCCAATGCTATCAGTAAATAACAAAGATTTTCCCATTCCTGCCTTTTTCAGGGCTCTGTGTGTAGTGCCAAGTGATTTACTGGTATGTGCAGGACTGACAGAAAATAAGGTGAAAACCGGCAGGGCTTACTGTGACAAAACTGTGACCGTATTAACAGGAGAAGCAAGCATCCCGTCAGGGCCCTGGGCAGAAAGAAATCCCAGCACTGGGAAGTTTGAAAAACAAAGCAACAAAACGTCTTTAATAACAAAACAGGCTGTTTTTACAGAGAAATCCTCACAACAGGTCGAGCAGGGGCTTGGGGAAATGTTCCAAGGCAGCAGCAGTTCTGCACATCGATGTGGACAGTGCTGATCACACTGGGCTCTGCTGCATCACTCCAGTTTTGTAACGTTTGGTCATTTAAATGGGTTTTTTTGAGCCCACCTGGCACCAAAGGGCACAGCAGCAGTGCTGAACAGACCTTGTGCAGGTGTCTGGTTTCATTTCCCACCTGGAGTGCTGCTGCCTCCTCCCTGCTCAGCCAGACACTGTTCCAGAGCTGCCATTCCATACAGATTGGCCCACTCGGTGCCATGGTGGGACAGGATCACACCCCTGCACTGCTCGCTGGCTCTGGCCAGCTCCACGAGCACGGCCTGGAAAGCGGTGATGAGCTCAAAATCCACAGAGGCTGGAGCGACGCAGGACAGCAACTGCGGGAGTCCCTCCAGCCAGCGCGCCTGGAGAGCAGCGTCCGGCAGCCAGGGGAAAAGCGGGATGCAGCCGGCCAAGGCCTGCATTCCCAGGAACCAGAGCTCACGGATGTCATCCCAGGCACTCACGTAGGGGGGTGACACAGCCACGGCCAGGCCATCGCTGCTGGGGTCTGCCTGAGCCGCGTGGGCCTGGGAGAGGAAGCGAATGGCAGCTCCAAAAAACTCTTTGGCAGACTGTGTTCCCTGAAGGGCTGGAAGAAAAAGGAAATGAATGACACAATACAGTTGGCTCACTCAAAGAAGGGCCTGTGGTGGGTCTGTGTGGAGCAGGACAACATCATCCTGCCCTAGAAGTCTCCTCATCCCAGCACATCAGCTTGCTAAATGGTCCGTGTATTCCTTGCTCCTGCAGATTTTTGGTTTATCACTTTTCCAATGACAAACTGGAGCAGTTTCCCTTCTATTTGCTTTCTCCAGCCCAGCTTCCCAGCTCCTGGTCTCTGCCCACACAGCACAGTGTGGGCTTTGCCAATGGGAGCTTCCTTTACCTGCTGACCCTGCAAGGATCCTGGCCATCATCAGGCCCAGAGTGGCAACGTTTGCTGCTAGAACCAGGTGATGCTTCTGGGGCAGCAGAAGTGGAAGAGATTTCAGCAACACATCCATCAAGGAAGAAAAGGTTTTGTCTCGCCTAGAGAAAAAATAAACCCTTTTTGACACATTTCCTGAGCAGAGCCAGAAGCACCTGAGAATGTCAAGGTTAAACACAGCACCAAAAATGTAATGAAATTTGGGTTGAAAAAGGGACATCCCTTTTCAGTGTAGTGTGTTAACAGATTCTCAAGCTCGATGCACAAGGCACACTTTCTTCCCACTGCCAACTGCAGAGCCAGCTCCCACAGTTCTGTTACCTGACTAGGTCTGGAGCAGTCACGACTAGGTTAAGGAAAACCCCACACGTGGTCTGGAGACTCATTTCAGTGCTCGTCAGGGGCTCTGGGGCCGACGACTCGGAGGTCAGAACCTCCCACTGCCGCAGGAAGTACTCACACAGCAGTGCTGGTGCCCCTTCGGAGATGAGGATGTCCCGGGGCCTGTCCTCTGCTGTCAAATGGCAAAAGCCAGGTAGCAGAAATCTAGAAGGGGAAAGAAACTGGGAGCATGAGGTAGAATGGGTCTAAACCCTACATTTTCATCCATCTTGGGGGAAAAAGCCCCATGGATCTAGTACTGCAGGGAGAATGAAAATAGAAAAAATATTTGAGCAGGTTTGTGCTAAAATGCAACAAACTTGCGCTTAAAATGCTCACCTTAGAGCATCCCGGGGTAAGGCAGAGCCCTCAGTGCTGACCAGCTCTGCCTGGGGAAGACTCAGAGCTGGGCTGCCCTCCTTGAAAAGCTTCCTGGCATACTTAACAAGGAAAGGCAAGAGGTCACAGATTTCCTGCTTGAGGGAGGATGTCTCTTCTGCCATCCAAGCTCCAAGGACTCGAACAGAGGCAAAGATGAAAGGATCTTGCAGCTCCTCCTGTTTAACCTGCATGAAGAAAGCAAAGTGACACGTTATTGTCACTGTACATCAACTACCACAGGTCTGGAAACCACAGTGGGCCAAGAGGCAGAGTTTGCTCCACAGAGAGACACCCCCAAAATCTGTTCTTTGTTAAAAGCCCTGCATTACCTGTCTCAAGTAGAATATTACAGCTCCAAATGCCTCCTCCATAATCCTCATGAGCTGCATTTTCTGCACATTTTCTAGCAGAGGGTTCTCTTCCCTCAGGCACTCCTGGATCCCCATCTCCACAAGGACATAGCAGGCTGTCACCACTTCTTTCTTCCCCTCCACCTCCACAGGATCTGGCTCCTCTAGGGTCAGGCGGACCTCCACACAAGCCAAGTTCACCAGCAGGGCCAGGAACTTGCTGCCAGCACTCCCTGCTGGGATCCACTCAGCCCCACAGGCCTGCACGAGGCTGGCCGCGAGCTTCAGAGCGGGGTCCCGCTGCGACTGGCTGAGTTTGCTGCCCAGAATGTCAGCCAGCCCCTTGTAGAGTCTGCAGATGCACTTGGAGCCCTGCGAGTTCTCTGTCAGAAGAGGTGACAGGGGGATGAAGTGAGGCAGAAGCTCACACAGCTCAAATTTGGTCATGTCTTCAGCCTTGAGAAAGTCACCAGAGAGCTTGCTGAGCACAGCCAGGAGCTGTGGGGCATCTCTCTGCCAGCACTTGGCATCTGCTACGGCCAACAGCCCCACAAGCAGTGTGAGGGCACGGTCAGAGCCGTGACCGCCATTCAGGTAGGCCTGGCACAGAGCAGACACTGTCCCTTTGGTCACCAACTCCCTGGGGCCTCTGGCCGTGGCCAGGACAGCACTGAGGCACTGGTACACGTCATCAACCATGGATGTGCTATCTGGGTCGCATGGGGAAAGCAGGATGTCATTGAAGGTCGGGATTTTGTTCAGGATCTGGGAGTGCCCAGCTAGCTCTGGGTCGGTGCAGAAACAGGCCAGCAGGGTGAGGCCGAGGGCACGGAAGGTGTGCGGGGGGCAGTCGGCTGGGGGCTGCCGGGAGGTCAACAGGCGGGTCGGGAATGTGAATCCGATCGCATCGAAGATCTGGCGACGGATCTTGGCATCCACCTCTCCGGCTCTGACTGCTTTGGTCACCTGCGAGGCAAAACAGGAGTGAGTGTGAGCATAGCAAAAAGATTTGGTACATGTACCGGATGGAACAGGCAAATCAGAAGCCAAAACAACTTTAACTAGTGCAGGGGAGTACCCACTGAGCTGGCACTTGGTCCGAGTACTAATCCAGAGGTTTACCACGGTGTTCCAAGACTGTGGCAGCACTGACTGACCATCCGCACACCCAGGTCAAGGCCAGGCTCCCTTGTTTCGCTGAAGGGAACCCCAAAGCTCTGAAGCAGCTTGCTCCGAGCTCCCAGTCCCCACCTCCCCGCGTCCCCCGAGCACTCCGGTGTCCAGCGGGGTGCTTGGCCTCCCCCCTACCCACTCCTGAGGCGATTCCGCGGTTCCTTACCAGGAGCAGCGCTGCGAACTGCTCGCTGTCGTTCCTCGCGTCTCTGAGTACAGCGAGGCACCGCTTCAGCGTGGCGTGCCTGTCCCCGGAGTCCGAGGCCATGGTCGGGAAGCGCGGCCGAAGGACTAGAGGGCAATACCGGCACCCTTCCCGCAGGCCCGTCCCTCGCCGTTCCAGTCCCGTCCCTCAGCCCCGACCCTCAGCCCCTTCCCTCAGCCCCGTCCCTCGCCGTTCCAGCCCCGTCCCTCAGCCCCGTCCCTCAGCCCCGTCCCTCAGCCCCGTCCCTCGCCGTTCCAGTCCCTTCCCTCACGGCGCCCCGCCCGCGGGCGCGCGCCGCCTGCCCCCCCAGCCAATCCGCGCTCCGCCTCCGCGCCGCCGGCCAACCGCGTGCCGCCTTGTTGGGCGGTGCCCGAAGCCGCCGCCTCCGCGCGGAACTGTGGGCAAATCACCTGTGGCTGCGCGGCCTCCGCGCCCGCCCCGCCCGGTGCGACCGGGAGCGGCGGGGGAGCGAGCGGCGGGGACCCGCGGCTCTGCAGCCCTGGCACTGCCCGCACGGCCGGACCCAGCTCTGGTACCGGGAGCCGGCGGTTCAGCTTCCGGGTGAGCGTGCGCGGGCGCCGCCATGGCCGCGGGGCAGGAGGCCGCGGTGCCCCCGGGCCCACCGCGCTGGAGACCCGGCCGCGCCCGGCGCCCGGTGCCCGCCTGAGCTCGCCGAGGGGCCGCCTCACTTCGCCATGCGCCCCTGGTACGTACCCGCCGGCGGCACGGGGCGCCGCCGCCTCTCGCGGGGCCCGGGCCCGGCCCCGGGGGCTCCGTGCCGGGGGGCTCCGGCCGGGCAGGTGCGGGGACCGGGGGTCTGGGGCGGCGGAAAGTTTCCTCAAGGACCTGTTGGCTGAGCGGGCGCGGGTTTACATCTCCCCCTGTGAAGTTTTCCTCCCGTGTCTGTTCCTGCTCTGCTGCGGACGGTTGAATGCAATTTCTCGAGGTGTAACAAGCTCGGAGTGCTTGAGGAGCGCTGTTGGATCTGGCTGTAACAGCATTCCCTTTGGATTCTTCGGAACTGGCAGATTTAATGCCATTTAGTGCCTAATGATGCTTCATTGCTGCCTTAAAATAGATATTATTTATTACCTGTGAAATAATTGATGTTCTCATACCTCATCACCTAGAGATAATTTACATTTAATTAGTATGTGAGGCTATTAAATAGCCTTTGGCGTTAGAAAGGCAGAGAAGTTTGGTGATCCCTGCCCTGTGGAGCAAAACAAGAAGCAAACCAGGGCGTTAGCTCCCGGTTTCCCAGCGTTGCTGTGCTCTCGTGTCTCTGTTTCTGGCTGGCACCAGCCAGCACGGACGTGCCTGCGGTGACATCGCCAGGCAGATGGGCAGGGGTTGTCAGTGCCTGTGTTATCCTTGTGCTGCTGCCTGGGTGTCCAATCCTCAGGCATGCTTGAAACTGAAATTTCCCAAATGCCCGTTTGGAATCCAGTGGACAGCCACTGTGATAGCAGATGAAAAATGGGGTCTGGAGGAGAAAACCACAAGTGACAGGCCCTCTCCACTCAGCACTGAGAGCTGTGCCACTACAGATTTCATTTTGGTATCAGACATTGATAGTTCCTTAGCAACAGCTGGACTAATCACAGTAGATAAGCCATTCCTTTTCCTCCACAAGTGCTCTGTTCACTTTGCACTCTCACTGGATCTGTGCAGGAACATTTCAATTGCCGTGGGATGTTTTGTGTTTCATACCCTGCGTGTTTCTAGAACCCTGCTGCTGCCCACAAAGGCCATGGAGAAGAGGTTGGAAGCCAAGTCCAGCATCAGCGCCCAGTTCCTGTCACGACACTGCCTGGGAAAAGCTGCGAGGGAGCTGGGAATTCTGCAGCTGTTCTACCTGTGCACTTGTCTGTGTGCCTTGTGCTCCTCTGCAGGTGATTCTTCTGTTCTCTCTGGGACTGTGTGTATGGTTTTTTATGGTATTTATCCCTCTTACTTGTTTAAAATACTCTGAGAGAAAAGTGAAATGATTTGCTGGTAGACATTGTGGGGTTGTGTTTTTTATTGGTTTCCTTTTTAATTGATTTTTTTTTTAAACTAACAACCCAAAGCCATTGTTTTTTTTAAAACTAAACAAAACCCCACCCTTAGCAGTTACTAAATGAGCTCTCAAAAGCTTGTATCTCAGAGAGAGCTTTTTCTGACCCTAATTCTTGACAAAAGGAACAAGTGATAATCTGGAAAATAATCTGATTTAAGGAAAGCAACTTGGAAAGGCAGGAATGTTTTTTAGCCCTAAGATGTTTAACACTCTCCCCAAGAGCAGTGTGTCAGAAGTCTTTATTTGCCTACAGGCAGTGGTTATGTTTGTTTTTTTAATTTCCTGTTCAAACTTGAGTAACCAACCTCCTGCTCGAGTAAATAACCAAGTTAGTGGTTTGGATGGAAGTTTTCCTCTGATGCATTGTGTGGTGTTTGGTTTGGGAAGGGGCTGGTTTGCTTTGTTTCCGAGTAACATGGAGGTGTTCTTCAGGCAGCTGCAGCGTCCTTGTTGTGTTACTGGACCTTCCTAGACAGTTCCCAGTGGCAAATTTGACTAAGCTAATGAGCTGTGTGACCTTAATCAGCTAATTTAGACCCTGAAAAGACGTTTGTATTCCTGGTCCTAGCAAAGGGTTGCATGTTTGAATGGTGCGTTTCCTTGTCAACTGGGCTTCCTGCATGCATTTCCTGGCTTTAATAATTTCTTGGAAGTTTAGAGTTAGAGCTCCTATGAGACTCCTAGAGGGTGTTCTAGACAGTGTTGGTTGTTTAAGGGTTGCTCTGCTTGGAAGAGTTAAAGCCAGGAATCAAAGAGTCGTTACAGTTGGAATGGTACAAGTCTGAGATCATCAAGTCTAACCATTAAATGAGTGAAAATTCCGTTAAATTAAGGTTGTTGCGTGTGCAGAAATAAACATAATTATATGGACATAGTTACCCTGATGTAGACACTTTTTCCATTGCAGAGTTTTTGTTATTTTGGGCTTGTTTGTGTCGCTCAGGCAGCGGAGTTTGTGAAGCTGAGGAGGAGTTATGGCTGCCTAGAAATGAGCGTGGTCATGTGGAGTTACGCAAGGGGGACTGTGTTGACATAACTGACTGACGTGTGGCAGGTTTAAAAGGTCCACAGAGTCAAGTCTTTAATCATTAATCTGCTATCAGGCAGGATTAACTGCCCGGGCAAGTCTGTGAACTGGAGATTATTAATAGAAGCTGTTCCTGTGTGTTCCATTCCCCTGCTGCTCAGCAAAGCTGTGAGCTGCATCCCTGGGACAGGAACTCCTGAGTTCCTGGGAAGAGCAGTTTTCTCCACTGACGTGACAAAAACGATATGGAGAAGTGACTAAGCACACCCACTGTGCAGGTGTCTTGTGACTTGTGTGATGCTGAGCTTAGCGGGGAGCCCATCCTCAGGAATGTTCCTGCTTTCCACAGATGAAATACAAGTGTAGACTCTCTTTTGTCCCGGGGCACTTAGAGCTGTTTGAATGTTTGATGCTCACCAAAGGCCATGGAACTTGAAAATGAAAAGTGAAAATCAGTATGTCTCTGTGGAAAATTCACATCTGGAATGCTAGGCTGGCGTGCTGGGAGTTGTCTGTTCACCTCTGTCATTCCTGAGAATTATCTGAGTTTTAAGCTGTCTGTGTACAGCAATTCAGAAAAACATACCGGCTCATTTCAAATAAACATGTCCTGGGTGGGCATTAGTAGAGTTCTAGAAATGAAATGTGGCCAAAATATTAGTCAAATCTTGTTTTAGCAGTGTGTTAAAAGAGAAGCAGAATGCTCTCAGCATGGTAGTGTTGTGTCATCTGGGCTAAGTCATGGCTCTGATATGCTGAGGAGATGCTTCTAGGGAGTCAGGCTTTACGTTTGAGATGAATAAATATAATACTTGTGTTATGAAGTGATTTGTCACAAGGGATATCTTCCCTGGGAAGATTTTTCTCTTAAATGTCTCCCATTCTGTGTGTGCCTCAGTTCTAAACCTGGTACTAGAAAGTGCTGCTGAATTTCACTGCTTCTATATCAAGCCTTAATTTGAGTGGTATGTGTGAGCCGGAGCTGACATATGAGGAGAGATGGATGAGCAGTGGTTGAGGAGGAGGAGGAAGGATTTTAGGAATGTGGGAAGCAGCATATTTCCCTCATCCCCAGGATATATTAGGGACAGTGATTCACCTTTAACAGAAAGGGAGTTTTATAGGCGAAACATAAGTCTGAATGGATAAGATCCTGTTGAAATTCACAGGAATGGTGTAATTCTTCCATTTGTTACTGTTTTTCCAAGTCTGGAGAGAGTGCGTGTGCATACACGTGGGCATGGTGTGTACACACGTTCCATACTCTGTTCTAATTCCAGACCCAACAGGTTGGTGCCAGGTGCTTGTCCCTGCCTGTGACTATGACAGTGGTGTCAGGGAGTGGCTCTCCAGGCATTTCAGGTGTGATGAGGTTGGCTGTTGCCCCGGGCACACAGATTCCCTGTCTGCTCTCTCTCCAAGGAAGTGCTGTGTGTTGATGAGGTGTGACAAGGGTGCTGAGGATTTTAAAGGTGCTGATGTCAACTTCTCTTGCTGTTGAACATTTGCAGAGTTTCTTTTACACTTCATTGCTCAAGTGAGGAGCTTCTCCGCCTTCTGCACTGTGGTGGGTTCAGACATCCTCAGGGAGCTCTGTTCCCCATGACATGGTTGCTAATCTCAAGTTCATTCTTGATCAGGATATTGTAATTTAAATTCAGACATTATTTTAATGGAGAAAAATATTTCCCATTTGTGTTGTGTTCAAGAACTCCGTTCTTGACAGGGAGGGAGCCAGATCTGGAGCATATTCTCCAGCTGCACAACTCCCAGTCCAGCAACACTGTTTGTAAAGTAATCTTCCAATGACCTGTTGTCACTTGGATGCTGAACACAGCACAGTGTAACAGTCCCATAGGTCATTAGGCTATTTTTAGGGAATCCTTAATCTGCAGAGCTCTGAATTTTGGAAGCCTTTAATCCATTGATCCCTGCAAGCACTCAAAATTTTCATGCTAAGAAAAAAAAAAACCCGTGTGCAAAGCAGTTGCTGCTTTACTGCAGAGCTGAGACCTGAAGTGACTTGACTCTTAACAGAAATTATGTCAAATGTTTGAGGGTTTTTAATGAAAAACACTATGTCAGGGTGGGTAGCAAGGCTTTTCCTTGCAGACCCTTTTTCTAGAAGCTGTGAACAACTTCCCAAGTGGAGCAAATTCAGTCAGAATAAGCAACTGATGTCAAATATCAGCATGGAGGAGTCAAAAATGCCTCTGTACTGGCTTGCACCAAGCCAGTGTCACTGTTTGCAGTGTTTTCCTTCTAGGCAGACTATGGGCAGAGAGGCAAGGCCATTATGGGTTAGAGTAAGGAACTGCACTTGGGATTTTGGGATTCGGTTTCTGGCTCTGAACTTGCTCTGTGACCTTGGGCTCGCTGCTCAGTCTGGGCATTATGGGCTCCTCTGAAACGGGAACGTTTTTGTCTTCACTTCTGCTGCTGTAGATGGCTTTAGCTCCATGCCTGTTGGAAAGGGTGGTGGTGGCTTAGGTAGGAGGAGCAGATTGTTCCTTACAATCTTGTGTAAGTACTGGATACTGAGGCCAGGTAGAGATTCTGAGAAGTCAGATTTACTTTCCTATATACTCTCTCCTGCATTCCTCCTGTGCCCCAAATTCATCTTGACAATAGTGATTCAATCTATTATCCAGTGCTTTAAAGGACTGAGAATTGTCTGTCTTCCCTCCTCTTTCCCAGATGCAAACTGGAATGGATCTAAATGCGAGCTGGGGAAGATCCTGCTTGGCAGCCGTTTGAGATCGTGGGTAGGTCACCATTTGCAGCTTCTGGAAGGGTTCCATACTCTGAGCTCCTGTCAGACCACTTGCTGCCAACGCCCCACCTGTGATGCCTTTTGGTTCTTGGAAAATATGTGCATCCAGGTGAACTGCACTGTGCCTGGCATGTGTCAGGCCAACAAGACTGGCTTTTTGGATTCTGTTTTGGTGTTTTTAAAGAAATCAAAAAGCACAGAGCACTTGCTAAACTTTCATATGGAAGGTGGCATGAAGACTTGGAGTCACAAGTGGTTGGACTGGGACATCCCTGTCCAGAGGAAAAAAAGACTGCGGAGATCATTCCAGAAGCAGAGGCTGTCAGGTAACAGAGTGCAGCTCCTGAGAAGGGATCTGGCAGAGAGCTCCAGAAGCAGCCGGAGTGAAGCCAAGCGCTTGAAGGATCAGGTCCTGAGGCACTTAGTGGCAGACAGAGCTGCTCCTGAGAAAGAAAATCAAAAGCAAGACTTGCTGAAAAATGGACAGAATCCAAGAGAACAGAACCCCAGAAGCCCACTCCCTCCTAAGAGCAGTAATGTGAACAGGTCACAGGATGCCGACGGTGACTTGCCCCAGGTAAGTGGTTGCTGGGGCTGGGGTGGGGCTGTCTGGGACAGCTGTCCCCCTCCTCAGTCTGGCTTTAGGTAGATTTTGACTTGGAATTGCCCACGTGATGGGATACCTTTTCAGGTTACCAGTTTGCAGCCTCCTATCAACAAGGCAAGGCCAGTGGTTTGGGGTTTTGTTTGGGTTTTGGGGTAGGTTTTTCCCTCCTTTTCTTAGCTGTGATAAACTATCTTTAAGTGGGAAGGTGAGGCAGGATGGAGTCCATGATAATGCTTATCCTCTGTATAATCACACAGTGTGCATGCCAGGTGAGAAGGAAAGGTGATATGTCAGTGGGAATTGTCTGGGAGCTGAAAACTGTTACCTGTAGAAGTATCTTTTTAGGTCCACACAATAAAATAAGCTGTTTTCATTGAAATGCTGAATCAAGGCAGCTAATTACATTATTTTATAGAGTTATGCATAGAGCTCACAGTGTACTTCGATGTCAATCTGCTTGCTTGAGTTGGCATCTTAATGCCAAATGTTCTCTTTTTGAAGAGTGCTCCAGTTTCTCAAATCCACCAAAGCTTACCTTGGCACGGGGTGAATGAAATCAGTTTAGACTCTACTCCAAACACATACAGTGTTAAGCCAGTAAATCTTGATGTTACAGAGAATTTGGCACATTTGAATTGTTAAGTGATGTTTGTATTTTTACATCTGCAAATAATTTTTGAGCCTTATCTCAAAAATGCTTGTGCACTCGTGATGGTGAAATATAATTCTGCTTTGTGAAACTGTTCCTGAAATAGCTTTTGCCATGTTTCAGGGATTTGGCACTGTACAAAACTGGTGCCTCTGGTTCTGGAAATGACTGAATTTTTCTCCTTGTGTATTCAAATCCTGGTTGCAGGTAGGGCTGTGACTGCTTGAGCCACCACCCTGGAGCAGGATGTGGCGAGCAGCCAAGGGACGCTGCTGAGAGCTCCCGGGGCAGCCAGGGTGACGTGTGTGAAACCAGGCACTAAAACTTGACAAATGTTTGATTTTCCAGAACCCCCCCAGCATCTGGGGCTGACTCAAACTCAGCTTTCTCTCTCCCCTGCAATGCTGCAGCATTTCTACCCTCCCTGTTCTTTCCTCCTCCTAGCAGTTGAGCTGAGCTTGGTGACCCCATTCTCTCAGCTGTCACACGTGTGAGGAGATGTCTTTGCAGCCACTCTTAAATGTCTTCTCTTGCTCTTGGCAAACAGCTTTTACATCTCCCTGCTTGTTCCCTTTCCAGGTTATCCTGCTATTACTGTCCAGGGTGTGCCTAGTAAACTGGTTGCAAATATTAAATTACTCTGATTAATCAGCTTCTGAACATCCAGGATTTCCCATCTTTAGGAAGTGCTCCCCTTGTCATTAATGTGAACTGTTGGATGTGTGCTGGGGAAAGGTTTTTACTCTCCTTGATGATTTTTGCTAATAAGAAAGTCCATGACTCTTAACGAAATGCAAGTTCATCAAAATAAAAACTTCTTCCTAAAATACAGTGCCGTGATGGAATTCCTGGCAGTCACATTTTTGAGGTTTAGTATGGAGTTTTTGAGAAGAAGGAAGAATTAAAATATCCACCTGGGCTAATTCTGGGATTATTGAACCATCCAACTTTACCTGCAAAATGCAAAGCCAGCTCTGCAGCTGTCCTTGCACTTCAAATCCAAGAGCAGTTCAATGTGAGCCAAGGATACAACATTGGAGGCTGTGTTCTTGGGACATGGCCAGACCTTCCAGGAGGCAGATATTCCAAGTTGGGTTGGTTATGGACCAAAATAAAGTTACACACATGCTGAAATCAGTAGAGTTTCACCTGGGCTACATTTGGCCCAATCCATGGAACACATGGCTTGTTTAATAGTGTTCTTTAGGAGGGGTTGGAAGATGGGGATCGTACTGGCTCTTCATACCTGAGAGCATCAAACACCTGAAGTAGGAAAGGACATTGGAAATAAAAGTGCTTTTTCTCCTCTGCTGCTGAGCATTGAATGTGTGGAGGGCTCTTGCAGGGTCAGAGAAAAGGAAAGTGACAGTTTTGGGAAAACATTGCGTCTGTGGCAGTTTCCCTCTTGCAGTTCTGGTGGCTCCACAGCCATCTGCAATGGCATTTGCTACTGTGCAGTGAGCATTAATTTCTGGTTTTACTGTATCCCTGCTATGGAACCAGGATAAACCACAGTGCATCCTGCTCATCAGCCCTTAACCAAGGAAGGGAGATTAGTACTTTTTCATTAAAGTGAGTGACATTTTCCAGGCACCAGTTTTTTTCTGTCTCACTGTAGAATTCCTTGTCAATTCTAAAATATAGCAGCACATTTAATAGCCAGTCAGGAGAAGCATTTAAGTGCAGCACTGCTGATGAACAGGGCTGCTTGCAGCACTGCAGCAGCTCTGCAGGCAGACTGGGAAAGGCTGGAGCAGGAGTGTTGCAACAGAGCCAGAGAACTCATTCCTGCCCTCACATCAAGCCCACTGTTTGGCTCTTGCTGTCACACTTCCTGCAAGTGCTGGGTGCTTTTCATCCACAAGGAACAAGGAAACGTCTCTCTTTACCACCAGCACTAACTCTGTAATGGTTTGTGACATTACCCACATTTTAGTGTCTTAAGAGTCTTCACAGATGTGGCACTTACTGCTGACAGCAAGGACACCATCTAAGCTGAAAAGAGCCCATTTTGTAAATTCAGACCAGGTCTATTTAAATTTAAAAATAAAAGAAAATTCCAGGAGAGAGATATTTTTCTCTCAAGTAACTTGAGCTCAGTGTGGATTCTGATGCACAGGGCTGCTCTAGGCCCTCTAACAGACATGGGACTCTCAGACAAGGACATTGGGTTATTTGTCTCAGGCCAAAGGCATTTAGGGGTGGAAATCAAAATTGTCTGAGGCTCCTGTGTTGACTCAGGCCAATGTGCCACTTTTCTCTGTTTTCTCAGCTAATACGATAGGACAGCTGGCAAACTTCTAGTCTCCTTGTCATTTATCCCCAAGAATGAAATAATCTGTTCTTTGCTTTAAAGAATTCAGAGTTATGGAGCAAAGATAAGAGATGTCTCAGCTTGCAAGCATTAGAGGCATTTTTGACTGTTATGTTGCCCCAGGCAAAGCTTATCTAATTCGAGCTCTCCACAGACATTTGGCTGTCAATTCATCCTGAAGACTTTTGGAAGGAAGAGGATCTCTCTTAACTGTAAAGTGGGGGTTTTTTGGGAATTAAAAGTGAGTCAAGAAAGCATTCAGCTCACTGAAAATATTACCAAGCAAAGTGGGGACTCTGCTGTGGCCAGCGGGTGAATGTAGATCTCCTGTGTTCTTGTGACCCTTCTGGGCTGATTCTTGAAAAGCAACAAGTGGTTTCCCATAGTGGTAGGAAGTCAGGGAAACATTCTGCTCCTGTGCCTTTCCTAAAGAGTCTGTCTCACTTGAGTTCCTGCCTGGCTGTTCCCCTCTTTCTCCTGCCAGCATTTCAAACTTTATCTCGAGAAAAGGGAGTCAGTACCCTTTGCAGTTGTCAGTGGGTGGAAGATGATACAGCTTGGGACATCCAGCTGTCCTGAGACCACTGATGGAAGAGCAGCATGCCAGATTTTTCCTGAATGGATTCCAAAGAATCCCTAGATCTGATTAAGTAAGCCCATTAGCAAGTAACCAAATAAAGGAAGATGGCTTATGTCTGTAACACTAACAAATAGTGCTTGATTCTTTGGTCCATAAAGCTCAGATATTAACCAAACAATTGTTTTATGTTCTGTGAGCAAAAGTGAGCTATGGCAAGAGGAAATGATTTGCCCAAGGCTGAAACAAAATCCTTGCAGAGAAGCCTTCAATGCCTTCACTGGTGCTGCTGGCTTGGCTGGTTGTTCAGTGTGGGCAGCACAGCTTTATTTTTACAACCAACATGTAGTGTTTTCTAAAGCCCAGACCATTTACTGACAAGGATGTTGTCCACCGTGGTCTGGAGTGTTTTCCCAGTTCCTGTTTCCTGGACTGAATGCCAACAGCGTGGTCTAAAAGCTTGAGTATATTTCCTCCAGTATGAGCTTTTAATCATTCCTCTAATGGGGAATAGTGGTGGGAAATTCAGCTCCAAAGTGCTTTCCGAGTCAAAGGTGGTAAATTGCTCCATTTAAAATATTTAGCAGATGTTCTCAAAATAGAGTTAGCTAAAAAAAAATGTGCTACACACATGGACCTCATCGTGGAGGGTAAATTGTCAGGAGTATGGCCTGGCAGGCTAGGAACTGGAATGGGGCTAGGTAAAAGGAATCTTCTGATGAAAGAAAGGAAATTGTTCCTACCACTCTGATTATTTTCAATCGAGTGGCTCATCCTGTGTGGATGTGAGCAAACTTTGTGCCCTGCAGCTCTGCTCCCTGCCCCAGCAGCATCTCCTGGGGCAGGCATGTAGGGAGCTGTGTGTGTCAGCTCACCTTGCTTTGAAGAGTGATTCCAAAATAAATTTCCTCTTGCTGCAACAATTTAGTTATTACATAAAAATGCCAGTGCAGTCTTCCTGCTTCGTGCCGACTGAATGGCTTCAGGAAAAGGAAATCACAGCCAAAGTAAATGAACCCCAGTTTGTTGTCCCTGTTTTTAGGGTCTGTCTTATCCCACTTTTATGTTCTTTTAGCTCCACTCACTGCAGTTTTGAGCCTGGATCTTCTCTTATATTTGCCAGATCAACAGCCTTGGTACGTAAATGCTGTAGCTAAATCTGGTGTTAATTGCTGTTCAGCTGGGGTAGAAATGGCCTGTCTGCTGTGAAGGAAGAACATGGAGAAACACTTCAGAAGAGAGAAGAGGAAGCAGAAAAAAAATCCTGCTTCTGGGAAAACAAACCAGGGGGTTTTCAGCCTCCCTAACTGGAGAAGGACAACTTAAAACCGGCATTTCAGTGTTCAGATCAAACTCAGACAACTTCTTCCTTTACAGATCCACACAGGAACGTCTGCACCAGAAGCATCAGTGCTGGCTACGTTCTCCAGTCCTGTGGCACAGGGCTTGACAGCTCCAGGGAAGACTGAGACGCCTGGGCTGCCCGATGATGCCCATCCTCACTCCTCCAAGGCATTGCCCACAGCCAGCCCCGTGCCGGTGAAAAGCACAGCGAAGGCGCAGGTGGCAACTTCTGTGCCCAGTGGTGTTCCCACAAATGGCAGTGTTCCTACAGCCCAGACCAGCACTGCTGCAGCCCCAAGCACTGCTGCCACCACGCCAGGTGAGGACAGGCAGGGCTCCAGCAAGCATCGCCTGTTCGGGCTTCTTCAAGCCATGCAGTGTGGAAAAATAGGAGATTATTATGGTACCTTGGAGGAAACGGCGAGGTTTCTGTGTCAGCACACGTGCTGACAGACCCTAGTGACTCCTGAGGTCTTGGGAATGGGACTTGGGCATCATAAATCTGCATGTGACTGTTGCATCTGAGGACAGCTGGAAAGTAATGGGGATATGTTAATTCCCAAAGTGAAGGCTGAGACGTGATGCGGGGCAGAGTCCCGGGAAGCATTTTTCCAGTAGCCTTGGCACACTGCTATCTATCAAATTGAGCAGAAATCTTAATGTCTGCTCAAAAGAGGGTGTAACTGATTATTTTCTGTCCCTGAAGTGTCACTGCACAGTTCAGCTGTGGAGAACAGTGTACTTGGCTGTTAGCCCATGCTTTGCTTTGCAGCATGGTGATGTTTCTGTTCACACTGGTATTTCCTAAAACAGACTGTTGAAAATGCATAAAGGCCAAAATGCCCTTTGGCAGCTTTGTTCCCTCACCCAGGCTGTCAGCTCTCCCTGCAGGGATGGCTACGCACAGGGAATGGTGTGTACTGCTCGTGTGGTGTCTCAGAATTCAGTTAATCCAGTGTCCTGAAGTATTCACAGCTGAATTTCTTCTGAATTTAGGGTTCCTTTCCCTTACAAGGGAACAAATGGAAAGTGTAAGGGAAGCACTGCATCCAGAGATGTTTTTGGCAGGAAGCTCATTGGCTGCTTGTGCTGACAAGTTAATGTGGGTTGGTTGTTTTTTTTTTTTAAGGGCTTACCACAGCTAAAACTGGAAAATATACTTTAAACATCTTCATTGGCTTGTCTGGGAAGACTGACATAGCCAGGGCCTCCTGGTTTTGCTAACCAATGCAAAGATGATGTAAAGGGTAGTTTTTCCAAGCTACCAAGTTTTTCCAAGGTTTTGGTCTGTTTGTCTGGGTTTTGTTTTTATTATTTCCTAATGAAATCTGATTACTTTTTGCCTTGGAATTCTTTGCAGGTGAAAGACTGATGGAGTATTTGAGAGGGGAAAAAAGGTGGTTAATTCCAGTAGCTATTAAAATTGGAAGATAGATAAATAATAGATAATAAAGGTGGAAAAATAGCTAAATGTTTTAGGTCCTTTTTCCCCATCTTTTTTAACTTGGATTTTTTGTGCATACCTCTGAAACATTGTCTTTGACAGGGTCAAACTAAAGAAAGCATATTTTCTATGCGTAATTCCCAGGTCCAATAATAAAAAGACAAACATAAAGTAAATGGGAAGGGAAGAGGGGGGATGAGGAGGCCGAGAGGTGTTCTTAAGAAATATGTTCAGCTTTCTGGTTATCTTAATGCTAATAAAAAGCAGAAGAAAATGTGTCCCTGGCCATAGTTTTCAAGGTTACCCTGCAATCTTTAAAACCTGTCAGTTTATTTGAAATGGAATGGCAAGAAAAGTCTTGAGCGGGGGTGGAAAAGAAAATATAAATACAAGGACCAGATTTGTATTTTGAGCTTCCATACCCAGTGTGGCAGCTATGCAGGTTTAAAAAAATTCTCTTAGCCCTCAAGCAGTTTTTCAAAAAAGAAATTCTGTGGATTCTTTATGTATTTGTGAAGCTCTGGAATTGCAGTTTGGAAGTGGCAGTGTTTGTCTTGCTGTGCCATGAGCCTGCAGCCGAGTTCTCTGCCAAAAAGCTGTCAAGTAGAACCCTTCCCGTCCTGCTGGGCCTGGGTGAAGAGAGTCCCCTGTGCTGTGTGAAAGGGCCACGTTTCAGCGCAGTATCTGCAAAGAGAGAGGTGACTGAGCAATTCTGGGCTTGTCTAAATTTTGTAAACCCCATTAATACTTCTGCATTAACAAGGAGAGCGAAACCTGAAACAGAAGGTCTGTTGAGGGACAGGATGTTTACAAAATACATCATTTGTAGCTGGGGTTTATTCCATAAACTGAAACCAAGGTGGATTTATGTACATAATTTTTTTTCCTGTTCCTCTTCCAATTCTGTGTTTGTCCCTTTCAGCTATGAAGGAGCTGGTGGTTTCTGCTGGAGACAGCGTTGAAGTGACCCTGCCGAAGAACGAAGTTCAGCTGAACGCGTTTGTGCTTCCTGAACCACCACCTCGTAAGGCTTCCCTGGGAATTCTGCTAAGGGCTTGGGATGTGAAAAGGCAAACAGTCATTATGTATGGCATGAAATAAGGGCAGTCTTGAAAATGTCTTTTGTTAGAGAGCGCTTTCCTGTGGAAATTTTTCATACTCAGCTATTACCTCATGCTGCCTCTTAGAGAAAATAGTGAGACACAAAAAAATGGAAAATGCTACAAAGCCAGTGGATTGGGAGGTGGCACATTCTCAGGGTGGTGTGTGAGGAAGAAGTGGATTTTCAGCATCTATTCTTGATACTTGCTGATAGGAACTGAGCTGTATTAGCAAGTGATCGAAATCTGAATTGGGGTATTTGCCTGCTGAGGGACGGATGCTACACACTCCTCGTTTCATCATGCTAATTGTTGGCAGGTATTTTTAAAGTTCTTATCTTAACTCTGTCCACTGTGGCAGTGGGAGCTGCAGAGGCAGGTGTGTTCCGTGTTGTGCAGCAGCAGGGATTGATTAATTCCTGTTCAAAAATTGGCATTCCTGTGTCTGCAGGATCTGAGGATAAGGCTTTTCTCTCTTATTGTCCTGGAGCTGTGATTGTTCCAGAGCTCTTTATTGCCTTAGAGGCTGAAAGATGGGTTTTGATTTCAGAGTAAATGAGTTTAGAAGCACAGATTGTCTCTTTTCCTGGGTATATTCCCAAAAAGCCGCAGCCCAAGCTGTCTCGTTTTTTCACAGTGCAGCAGAATGTGCCTTGTAAATGTTTAATACCTTTGCAGTTCTTTAGCATGGGAGAAAGACAGGCTTTGAAAACAAACATCTGGACCTTTTCTTTTTTTTTAAGGAACCACATATTCCTATGAGTGGGAATTGATTACTCATCCAAAAGACTCCAGTGGAGAAATGGCAGGGAAGCACTCCCAGACCCTGAAGTTGTCTAAGGTAAAGCTTTTGCTGCTTCTTATCCTGTTGTGTTAAATGCCAAGTGGAGAAGATGGGGACTCTGGCAGCCAGGAAACACTTGTATGGGATTTCAGGATGAATAGGAAATTGCATGATGGGCAGGCAGCCAACATTTGACTGCAAGCCCACTTCTGAGGCTCTTAGAAAAAGGAGATTGATCTGGCACGAGGGAAAGAAGAAATTGATTTCAGGAGGTACAAGCTACCTACAAGCAGTGTGACAAGGCACACAAGTGGCACAGTTTAACAGTAACAAGGGGTGGGAATATTGCTGGAGCAGTGTGGTGGTCTGGTTAGGTCTGAGCCCTGTACTGCCCACTGGAAGAGGGACTTGCTGCATCCATTAACGAGAGCCCTGCAATACCTCATGTCCCTGGCTGCTGCTCTTAGACAAGCTCTAACAGGGAAAGGGTTGCCAGTTCCTGCACATGGGGATTCTTAACAAGGAAATAACTCTTAAGTACTGTGAATATACAGTTCTGTACTTGAGACATTCCTCTGAGCATTCTGGATTCTGCTGCACTCAGAAAAAATCTACAGGCTTAAGTAAGGATATCATGCAGAGCCAAGCCTTTTGAAAGGAGTGTGCAGGTCTCTGTGAGGGTTTCAGTCTTTTGGGTATCAAGATTGTTATCCAGCACCTGATCCTTCACCCTCTCATTTTGGCTCAACTGTGAATGGTCAAGGGGTGACTGCCTGGCTCATGTCACCTAGAAGGAAGAGAAGAAACACTTTCATTTATAAAAACATGCAAGAAGAGATTTTCTTCTTACATGTAGCCTTTCTCACCTCAAATGCAATCTGCTAGTACAGATTCCTGTGGCCAGACAACCTGAACTAATCTCTGTTATCTCTCTTCTGTTTGCCTTTTGTTGCTGGAAAATAAAGCTTGACTGACAATCCCGTGGCAGAGAGAAATACGAGTCTTTGGTTTCTGTGTAGCCGTTGTAAACTAAAATATGTATAATACCATTTTGGCCTGGAAACCATCCTTTGCTGTGTATGCAGAGGCTGAAGCACGATTGCTTGGGTGCTCCTGTGCCAAAGCACAGGAACTTGACCTTCCAATAGGTCCTGACAAGGTGCCACCAACCTGTAGGCAAATAATCCTTTGTGTTTGTTTCCAGCTTACTGTTGGCCTGTATGAGTTCAAAGTCATCGTTGATGGGGAGAATGCGCACGGAGAGGGATATGTGAATGTAACAGTGAATCCAAGTGAGTGGTGGGATTGGATCTTCACTTCACCCATCTCTGACAAACCATGGGGTTTGGTTATTTGACTAGACCCTGGTTTAGTGTGGTGATAATTCATTGTGCTGTGAACTTGCAGTGTGTGTGTATATATACACATATATATGTATGTATTAAATAATTTCCTGAGATAGGAAGCTATTGCTAACACACAGCTATTTTTGCTGTACTGTATCAAGCCAACCACTTGATAAAAGAGCTGGAATCCTGATAGAGAAGTGCTCAGCAAACACCTCACCCTGAAAGGCCACTGCTTCCATAAAAACTAGCTGCAGTCTGACAAAAAGCTTATAGCAGCAGGAGCAAAAACTGAAGAGAAGACAGAGCTTTGAAGCTCCTTTGGAGGTTCGTTTCTTCCCTGTCCAGTAAGGAATATCATTCCCAACCACAGGCAGGTTAAGTCAAATCTCATTCCTTATTGTAAAACGTAGTTTGCAGATGAGCTGGTGGAGATACAGCAGCTTGTGCTGACTGCCTCACTTTTTAGATGGCCTGTGTAAAGAGACAACCACAGGTTTCAATAAAATCCCTTCATTTTGCAGTTTTCAGCAAGACTTCTTGTACAGCCTTTGTGGGCAAAGAAGGGCTCTCAAACTCCCTAAATTAGCAAGAGTGTGGCTGGTCTTCTGGGTGCCGTGGCTGATCATTTCCTTATAAGCAGTGACTTTGCAGCTGGCAGCATGCACCCAAATCCTTCACTTTTCAGAGCAGCAGCCACACTGTGGCAAGAAGCTGTAGGTGCTGGACCCAGTAGGGGGAAACTGATGCAGTACAGCCTTCCCAGAGCACTGGTGTGCTGGCATTTCACCTCCACACTGTTTGAACCCCCTTTTGGTAGCCTTGATTCCCCAAGCTGGTGTAGAACGTGCTGCAAACACAAATCACTGTTGCGGATAGTTTTGCAGTTCCCTGGCCAGAGCTTTCTGTCGTGGCCTGCCTGTAGTGTCATGGTAACAGCTGGGTTGTTGTTGCAGAGCCCCGGGTGAATCAGCCTCCTGTTGCCATCGTGTCCCCACAGTTCCAGGAAATCTCCCTGCCAACCATTTCCACTCTTATCGACGGCAGCCGTAAGTACCTGCAGGTTTAAGTGCAGCATCCAGCAGGGCTGGGTTGTGTTTGGTCCTGGGCTGGCCCTTTGCATAAAGTTTAAGAGAAACAGTGACACTGTCAAACACAATTCAGTGAAAAGAATTAGTCTCTCTGGCCAGGAGAGGGGAACACACACAACAGCACCTCTCTGTGTGCCCTTTTGAAGGGCACTGGCCTGAGCCAATCTCCTAAAAAAGGAAAAGCTCTGGAGGTTGCTGCTTAGAATCAAAAAATAATTACTGTCAGTCAAAAGTACTGGGCTCTTTGTTAAACTTTGAATGTGTCACCTTCAGTGACCCTGGCCTGCACTAGAGCTTTTCAGGAGTTCCTTTAAATAAATTCAGGTTGTCTTAGCCCCAACTAGCACTGATTTGTTACATTTTGGGTGTCTGAGCATAAGAGAGACTCTCGTCTTGGACCAAAAATACCTTTGCCTGCTAAGCCCAGGGCAGAAATAGGGACTGACCATCTGGCATCTGTGAAGCAGCATTTTCCAGCTCCTTGTATGTGTGTTTTTTCCCTGTTACTGAAACAGAAAGCACTGATGATGATAAAATTATCAGTTACCACTGGGAAGAGCTGAAGGGTCCCCTGCGAGAGGAGAAGGTTTCCAGTGATACTGCCATACTGACACTGACCAACTTGGTCCCTGGGAATTACACATTCAGGTAGGTCACACCTGGGGGAGCCCATCAGTTCTCATCCCTTAAGAGTGAAATGTATGGGATTCCTGAAGTGTTAATCTGGTTTAAAAAAAACAGCGCAAAACATGGAGAGAACTCCATTTTGTGATGTTCTCTCTCCACTCCTACACTTTCAAAGCTACACTTTTTGTAGCTTTGCACTTCAGGAGAGATAAGCTGTCCAGCTGCTTCTTATTCTTGACTTGTAGCCCTGGTTAAGAGGATGGCTGGAGGGAACAAATGGTCTGTCAGTGCTACAAAATGTCTCTCGAAATGTCACATCTAAACTCTTTGGGTGAAAGCTGAGAAGAATTGCAGTCTTCAAATCCAGCTCTTAAATGCAATGTGTTTGTCCCAGATAAGTGAATGAGGCGTAATGGTTTGATGCACAACCTGGGCAATAGGCGGTAGCTGATTTTACTTTTGTATTTGTCCTGTGTTTTTCCTTTGGCCTGTATTTTGGTGTAATGTCCATCATTGCATCAGCAGATCTATTTAAAGTAAAACAAACTGGAGTACTTCTAACTGAACACTGCTTTCTTGTTAAGCAGTTGGCATCTGAACTACTCAGATCCATATTCAGATCCAGGTTTAGCAAAAAGCAGATGTGTTTTGTGGTACCAGCCTACCTGAGGAGATGTGCTGTGTCCAGGCCACTTGTGGGTTAGTCATGTACTTCTGTGTTTCACCTTGGAACTGCTTGTTAGATTTCAAGTGGGAGATGGATGTGACTGTTGAATTTCTTGCATCACTTTGAGGCTGATAATTGGACATTTGGAGGAGGTTTCTATTCAGAAAAGGCTGTATTCAGCTCTGATCACCATCACTCTTCAGTGCTTTCAGTTCTTTTTTCCCCTCTTCAGTCTAACAGTCGTGGACTCGGATGGTGCCAGCAACTCCACCACTGCCAACCTGACTGTGAACAAGGCAGTGGATTATCCTCCAGTGGCCAATGCTGGCCCAAACCAGGTGATCACCCTGCCCCAGAACTCCATCACGCTCTATGGCAACCAGAGCACGGACGACCACAGCATCGTCAGCTATGAGTGGCTGCTCAGCCCCAACAGCAAAGGGAAGGTGATGGAGATGCAGGTCAGTGCAGGTCTCCAGTGTTCCACCTGGATTGCTTACTAGCTGGGTTTTTATCTGTAATCAAACCAGTTTTAATGGACTGTTAGCAAATGTCTCTTAGAATCCTACGGAGCAAACGTGTGATGATTAAGTATGTGCTTAAAATTAAATGCTTGTGAAGCTGGTATTTGTTTAGTGGCTGAGCAGGTGCACCAGCCTTGCCACTGGCATCCTGTTCCTTTCTTGAGCAATGCAGTTTTAAATCCTGCTGAAGAAGGGGGATTGAGAGAGGTGGGAACTTTTGAGTTGAATCTCGGAGTCTAAATTTTGCCGATACTGGCCAGACTCTCCTCAGTCCTAAACAGTACATGTTGGAACTTGTTTCAGTGTCATCATTTTTCTTTTAAAGATTATTACTACTGTCAAATTTATAGAATAAGAAAGTCCATGAATCAGGTTCACTATGTGTGGGATTTGCACAGGGCTCCCCAGAGGTTTTGCTGGAGTTGGGAACTACTGAATCCCAAAAGGTCTGCTTGTATGGCATTACTCTTATGTCCCACAACAATGTCCTTGTAGAGTGCATAAATTCAGCTGCAAGAGCTTTGCATGCTAAAGTGGCACAGACTCCTCCTTCTGTAGCTGGAGTTGGTAATAACCCCCTAGAATGTGCTGGTAGTAGTTACTTTAGAATCAGAGTCTTCTGGTCCATCATCATCTGCATGAGGATTGTTTTTAATCCATTAATATCTTTTCTCACAGGGCGTGAGGACACCAGTCTTGCAGCTTTCTGCAATGCAGGAAGGTGATTACACCTACCAGCTCATAGTAACTGATTCTGCTGGGCACCAGTCCACTGCAGAGGTCACTGTGATAGTCCAGCCAGGTAAGCTGCCTTTACCTGCATTGCTGCTTCCCTTCCAGGGGTTGGAGGTGAGCAGCAATCTGTCAGCAGCCTCTAGATCTTATGGTGACTTTCAGAAAAGCTGCTCTGATTCAGGACCATTCTGGGCTGATATGTTACTGATAAATGAGCAAAAGAAAGCTTGTAGGAATATTGGCTTTCTAGGCGGTTCTCTTATTTTACACAATGTAACCTAATCAATGTTTTCCTACAATAAAGGCAGGTTTGTATTTCCAAACATCTGTGTCTGCCCACAGTGCTGGGTCCTGGGACAGGAGCAGGAAAAGCGGAGCAGTACTTAGAGAATGAGAGCAAAAATCAGAACTCCTGGTTTACAGTCTCATTTTAGTGCAGATGTGTGAATGAAATAGTCGTTGGAATTCTTAACTGCTTTTAACCTCCCTTTGTCTGAGTACAAGGTAGTGGGCAGGAGATCTACTGGGGATCATGGAGAAGATCTTAATGGTGGGATTTCCCACCTTTATGGCATGTGTATGCAAAGTCCTACATTCTTTTCCAGAGAACAACAAGCCCCCAAAAGCAGATGCTGGTCCAGATAAAGAATTGACTCTTCCTGTGGACAGCACCACTCTAGATGGCAGCAAGAGCTCGGATGACCAGAAGATAGTCTTCTTTCTTTGGGAAAAAACACGGTGTGTATCACCTTCCACATTCTTGTGGTACCAAATCTTTCATTTTAAACAAGTCACACCCCCACACCTCCCTTGTGTTCAGTCATGGTCACATTGGGCCTGACAAGCTTTCAATGACCTGAATAAGACAAGGATTTATGTTTGATTGGAGAGAGGTGGAGTTTTTTTTGAGCATGAGAAATAGCTTTACCTTCATCTCTAGGCCTGACTCCCACTCTGAGCATGGTGTGGCTCAGCAGTGTTTCCATTCACAGCAGCGGAGCTTGGTCTTGGTCTTGGTCTCATGGAGAGACTGACCCTTGTAATCAAACAACAGCAGGGCCTCCCAACTCCGTGCTTTTGCAGTTTGTTTAAATGAGGCAGAGTTCTCTTCCGACTCTAAATTCCCTGAAATGCTTCAGGAAAAAGCCTATGAGCAACTTGCAGTAGCTTTTCCTGTTTGCTAATGCAAAGTCTGTGCAAAGCCCTAGAAATGAGGGACTCTTTTTGCTTTGCACCTTTTTCTTACAAAATTGGCTCATTGTGCAGTTCACAAGCCAATTTGCTGAAAGAACCACTATTTGTAAACACCACCTAAATGCCGTTATCAGTGTTCCTCTGGTTTGAAATTAACCAAAACATTAAACAGCCAGAAATAATGCTTTTTGTTCTGGATGCTGCACTTACCCTTTAGATTATCTTGCTGTAACTGGAGAACATCATTTTGCTTTTTGTCATGGACCCTTATTTCCAGGCTCCTGTTTGGAGTGAGGCTGCCTCCAGTGCTCTATGCAAAGTTTAAACTGATCAGAACCCCTGAAAAAGATCAAAAACTGAACAAATTCCTTGTGTCTTGGTTAGGGGTCCAGATGGTGTGAAGCTGGAGAATGCCAACAGCAGCATTGCCACTGTCACAGGCCTCCAGGTTGGGACGTACGAGTTCACTCTGACAGTGAAAGATGAGAGGAACCTGCAGAGCCAAAGCTCCGTCAACGTCATCGTCAAGGAAGGTACGTCCAGCCATGAGCAGAGCTGCTCAAGTCACAGGTTATCTCTGAGCAGTTCAGCAAAACCTGTGTTCAGAGACAGTAAAAGTAAGGAACAGAGGGATACAGTGTGGAGAGCACTGAAGGAGCCTTGCGGTTTGCCCTTTTCTGGAAGAGCAGTATCTTCAGCTTAATCCTGCAGTATTTCCCTTCTCTTCCCTGGGGTTAGACAGGGATTTCTGGAGTACGCTGGAGATCTGATGCAGTGATTTTTGATTGGGCAACACAAGATCTTTCTCCAAGTGCTTCCTCTCTGTTTATTTAGAGATAAACAAGCCGCCCGTCGCAAAGATTGCTGGTAACGTTGTCATCACCTTGCCTACAAACACAGCGGAGTTGGATGGATCGAAATCCTCTGATGATAAGGGGATTGTCAGCTACTTGTGGACCCGAGATGAGGGGAGCCCTGCAGCTGGGGTGAGCTTTCTTTTGTAAAGCATCACAAAAATCAGTGCAAGGTAATGTTGACAGCTCCTGAGGAAATACAAAGCTCCTTGTTGGGCTGTTACCTTGTCATATCATGAAACATGATGATACACTGTGCTACCTTGATTCTTTGTTTCCTCATATTTACTTTGTTCTGCCTTCCAGGAAGTCTTAAATAATTCAGACCATCATCCTGTCCTCCTCCTGTCCAATCTGGTGGAAGGGACCTACACATTTCACCTCAGAGTAACAGATGCCAAAGGAGAGAGTGATGTGGAAAGGACCACGGTGGAGGTCAAACCTGGTGAGTCTGGGCTTTGTGCTGTACCACATTTGCCTACAGCCCTCTAGATACAGTATACTGGGATTAAAATATGTCATCTAGTCCAGTTTAGAGCTGTAAACATCAAAAGTTTTGGGGGACGTGGTTGTGTTTTCCTGTGGTTTTTGAGGGCTGACTCTCACTGCTTCTGTTACCTCTGAAAGTCATTCTTGCGTCCCTTCCTTCAGTGCCATTCTCTGGTGCTGTGTTCAAATCAGAAGCATCCTGGAGAGATACTAAAAACCTGCCTTGTACCCAGGCTGCTAAATAGAAACTCTAAAGATCTATGCTATCTACATTCTCTCTAGATCCTAGGAAAAATAACCTGGTGGAGATAATTCTGGATGTGAATGTGAGCCAGCTGACGGAGCGGCAGAAGGGGATGTTCATCCGGCAGATAGGGGTGCTGCTGGGGGTCCTCGATTCAGACATCACCGTGCAAAAGATCCAGCCATACACTGAACAAAGGTGGGATTAATCTGGGAGGGTACACGGGGGGGAATTGCTTGAGGGTTTGGAAAATCAAGGCCTCTTTTCTCTTGGAAAGCAGATTGGACCATCAGAACACGTGGAGTTGTTGCTTAACATTGATATTCCTGCTCTGATCAGAGTTACCAAGCAGGTCTTGAGTATCTTTCTGGCAGGTCTTGAGTATCTTTCCCCTCTGGAGATGGTGCATTGTCCTTGAAAACTGGTGCTGCTAATGTCTTTTCACCTCAAACCTGTAAAATAAGAACAAATTTCAGTTTGTTTTTTGAAAACTGTGGAGACTATCTGAAGGGATGTTCTGTAGCTGTGATTTGTAACTGGAGAAATAATGGGGCTTGGTGCAGGAGTTTGGTGAAACACTTACAACACACCAGAGGTGGTGTGTAACAATCCTCCTCACCTTCATGCCAAATTGTTAGTTCACAGAATCACTGACTGGTTCAGGTTGGAAGGGACCTTAAGGATCATCCAGTTCCAACCACACAGCCACAGCCAGGCACACCTTCCATTAGTTCTGCATTAGCTTTATTGCCTACACAACTGCTTCAGCTTAATGTACAAAAAATGTTGAAAGCCAATGTGAAGAGATAGAAGACCTTAATTTTGATTGCTAGTTGGCTTACAGAAAACTGCATTTCTCCTAACCACATGGAAGTTGGCTGCTGAGCAGGGCTGTAGGTCAGGGTGGTGTTGCCTGCCTGGAGAGTGGCAACAAGCCATGAGTGGCCATCTCTTGAAATAAGCGCAATATTGCACTTAGTTTCTATTAAATGGGGAGTAGTTTCAAAGTACCTAAAGCACTGAAGAATATTTAAGGGACATGCTTGAAGTCCTGCAGCAAATCAGCAATAAATCTGCTGTTACTTTACACTTCCCTGGGTGCTGTGATGTATCAATTCCTTCATGTCCACATGGCCTGCTGTAGCAGGAAAATCAGAATTCATTGTCCATGCAGACCTGGAGAGCTGAGAACAGAGGAGCCAGCACTTTCTGTTGTAACATTAGCTCTCTGTCTCTGCCATGAGCAAGCCAGTCGCCCCTGAGTAAGGCAAGTAAGGGATTCTTGTCATTAATGCTTCATCTGTTTATATGTTCAAGCAGACAAAAGAGTGGGAAGTGTTATAAAGGAGCAGAGATTGTTTCTTGACAGATGGCTTTAAGATCCCGTTTTTGCCTCCACTATCAAAGTAACTTGTGCTGTTTAAAAAAGAGCTTTTTCCTCTGCCTGCTGGTTTGTTCTTTTTCACATACTCTGAGGGTTTCACTGATATCCCATTGACTCATAAATTCGCTAGTGATAATAAATCCCAAACATTCATGCATCCTCTTCTGAGTCTAAAGGATCCACAGGGCTCTGCAAGGTGAGCAAGCCATGAGGAACAAGTTCTTCTGTCATAAAGTTAATGCAGTAAAAGCTGCAGAATACAGAATCCTTCACACCTGGGCTGTTTTCTGGCTATAGCACTTGGTGCATTCCAACTAAACTCTGCAAAAGACTGTAAACCTCCACTGTCTGATGCTGGAGCTCTGTGCTGAGCAGCTAAATGGACCCCCAAGTTCCAGGTGTAGTAAAGTCTGAGGATCCCACAGGGAGGAAGGGAGGAGAATATGAAAACAGCAGGACCTTAATGTTTGGGGATTTGATGCTTAGAATGAACATGCAAAGATCTGCTTGATGTGCAAACTCAAGAACTGTGCAGCCCTAGGTTGGAAAACATGAATGGATCAGATATCCTAAAGGGTTTTCTGCTGTAGGGCCAGATCTGCCCTACAGCAGATATTTTTTTGCTTCCAAACAGAGCCAGAAGTCTGGTCTTCAAATAAATTTGGGATTCTGAGTAAGTCCCTCTAATGACAGACTGGAGAGTGTGACTCTCTACCTGATGTTTGGAGAAGCAGCAGATAATAATTCTTGTCTTTCTTCCAGCACAAAGATGGTGTTCTTTGTCCAGAACCAGCCTCCCCATCAGATATTCAAAGGACGAGAGGTGGCCTGGACACTGAAGAACGAACTGCGGAAACAACAGTCGGACTTCCTCATCTTCCGGGCACTGGAGATTAACACAGTCAGTAAGTGAGAGTCTCTTGGGACAGATTTAACATCTTTTCCCTTCTTTTCAGCTGCCTGACAGAATAAGGGTACTAAAAACACCCACGTGCCCACACACTTACACTCACTGCAGGAGCTTTCATGTTAATAAATGGGAAACAGAAAATTAAGTCTGTTAGACTATTCACTAATCACTTATTTACCAATTAATTCTGTCTATTCACTATTTAACTTCTTATAAATAATTACTTGCAGTGTTGCTGTGAAGAGTTCACAAAACCAAAAGCAGATTGATACTTATGAAACTAAAGTACAGTGTTAATGGACTACAGCCACTGAAATGAGTGTCATCCTGAAAACAATAAACTGCATGTCTTGGTAGCTGTGAGCCCACTTGTTTCCTGTGCAGCACAAACATCAGTCTGCAGGAAATGTTTCCCTTCTATCATTATTCTACAACTTTGCATTAGCACTGTTTTTCTTTTATGAGATCCATCCTTTGAGGATCATTTGCTGATCAGTTAGAGATTTGAAACTAGAATTGTGTAAAGTAATTATTAGTTCTTGATCTTACCATTTTGTGGCCTTCAGGAGCTGTTTTTCAGTTCTGTTTGGTCCCTCCAAAGGATCTGCTTGTTTCTTTGTCTATCTCACAGGCAGGGTTTGAATTTGAAAATCGAAACTTCGTTTAAAAACATTTACTTGACAAATACACAAATTCCATAACTTGTAGATCAAAATGAGGATTTATTAGGCAAACTGTATGTTGCTGGTGAAGTGGGATGTTTCAGTTTGGCATGAGGCCCGGGTGCTTACGTTTGCACTTCTCACCTCTTGTGATTACAGCTGAGCTATGAGTGAGCTACAGAAGGGCCACATTCAGGTCAGAGCCTGCAGGAGGGGTTGGCTGTATTGAACTATTTTGTCCCATTTTTGCCTCACCTGTGAGTCATTTAGTTCACCTTGCTGGTTTTGGCCCCCAGCCTGTCAGCTGAACTGCTCTGAGCACGGGCGCTGCGACTCCTTCACCAAGCGCTGTGTGTGTGACCCGTTCTGGATGGAGAACTTCCTCAGGGTCCAGATGGGGGACGGCGAAAGCAACTGCGGTATGTGAACCCCCCCTGGGGTGGGCACTTTTGCAGAGAAACCCGTGTTTGAAACCCAGGGTGGGCACAGTGCCAGGCACCTGCTGTCTGCCAGGTGCTCTGATGAGATGCTGACACAAGGACACAGTTCTTTGTCTCACCTTCTGGGCAGGTGATGTTTGATAGGGGAGCGACTCCGGACCCTCCCAGTGAACACCCATTAAGAGTTGAGTCCGTTCTGGGTGTGTAAATCACAGCTCTCTTCTGTCATGTCCGTACAGAGGCTTTCCTGCCACATGAAAGCAAATTTTGTAAACCAACACACAGTGAAAACTGCCCAGTGAATCCACACACTGGATCTCGAGCTTCCCAAGGGGATCTGGTGGTGCTGCCAGTGGGGAATGCCAGCCCTAATTCTGCAAAAGGCCAGGCCTTGCCTTTTCTTTCCCAAGAACAGTCCCCTAAAATGTGCACTGTCAACTGTATGAGGTGCCAAAACGTGTTATCTCTGGGGTTTTGCTTGCAGAGTGGAGTGTGCTGTATGTGATCATTGCATCTTTCGTCATCGTGGTTGCCCTCGGATTCTTGTCATGGATGGTGATCTGCTGCTGCAAGAGGTGGGACTGAGACCACAACCCCCACTGTATCCAGGCTTCACAGCCAAGTATCTGCAGTAGGAGGTTAAAGATTCAAACCCATCATCCCAGCAGGTCGTCTGCTGAGCCCTGAGATGCTGAGTTTTCTCACTTAAGTGTTTCAAGTGAAATGTTGAAGTCACGGAACTCTGGGTTATGTTAAGAAGCAAAATTTGGATTAATCTATAAATGTGCAATATAGCAACATTTTAATGTTTCACTTTGTAACATGAACATAATACTAAATAGCAAGTGCTTTAGCTTTGAAGATCAGAGTTGTTTTTCTTCTGGCTCTTTTGGAAATGGACTGTCTCTTAATTCCTTTTCTTCCCCTTTAGACGGAAAGGAAAATCCAAAAGAAAAAGCAAATACAAGATTTTGGATGCAACGGATCAAGAAAGCCTGGAGTTAAAACCAAATCCCAAAGCAGGTAAAACATGAGAGGGAAGAGCTCAGCACTTCCAGAGTGCTGACAGAGGACTCTTCCTCTGTGGACTTGAAATCCCAGTGAAACAAATGTCATGTAGGGGCTGACAGAGGGGTCTCAGAAGATCTAAGAGCTTGTCTCAGATCTGTATATGGGGTATTTAGTGAAGTCATCTAAGTCTTAGATTTGGAAATTGGGGCTGAAACTGGCCCAGTCCTGATGATTCCACTTGGTATCACAGAAATAGGAAGTGGATGCCTCAAGCTGTGCAGAACAGCCTGACCCAGGAAGCCCAAAATTGGGTCTTGACTGTAACTTCTCCTGCTCTAAAGTTTTCCCCTGGGTTCTGGTAGTTCCTTTCTTGCCAATATGCAATTCTTTTGTCATTCTCTACAGCAAAGCAGTAATTCAGTGGCACTAAACATTACACTAAACCAATGGACACCTAAAAATAACCTGAAAGTATTTGTGTACTGGAGAGATGGAGGTTTATTTCTGCTCTGCTACTCACCCACCACAAACAACTGGTTCATCAACTTACTTATTCTTGCTCTTGTGAGCATCAGGCTGTGAAAATTTCACATTTACCTCATCCTCTAGTTTTCCAGTAAGCAGGTGCATTTAGGAGGGAGATCCATGGATTCCTCAGTGCTCCATGTGGCTACAAGTCCATTGGCCCATTCCAGAAAGGCAGGATTTGTCTTCAGTGTTCTTAGCCAGGATTTTCCTGCCTGCATTGCCGTCCTGAGAGTTCTTGTCAGGTGCTTTGTGAAGATCAGGGAGTTATTTCAGGCTGGAATGTTTTTATCTGATACCTGAACCAAGCTGTGGTCACCTGCTGACTGACCAGGAAAAGAGGGAAATGTTGGAAAGGATGTGCCAAATACAACTCTGCTGAGTGCCAGGGAGCTCTACAGCTGCTGAAGTGTGTGTTTCATATCAGAGTGTGTTCTGGTTTTGTTCAGAGAAGGGGATGTGCTAACTGTGTGTGGAAAAGAGCCCCTGATCCTTGTTTGCTAGCGGAAAATAACTGCTCATC
The DNA here is from genome assembly GCF_020740725.1 of Corvus hawaiiensis. Lineage (NCBI taxonomy): Eukaryota > Metazoa > Chordata > Aves > Passeriformes > Corvidae > Corvus > Corvus hawaiiensis. The sequence goes on from NC_063235.1 coordinate 4,857,734, forward strand.
CCAGTGTTATCCCATTTAATGGTGTTCCAGCAAAGTGAGCAGTGCCCAAGAGCAGCATGGAGGGCATTGCAGTGACAGACTGATCAGCTGTTCCTCTGAGGAGCAGGCTGTCCCAACTGCTCAAACACGGATACCCTTGAAGGAAACCCGGGTGTGTTTCCCTCCCTCAGCACCCAACTCTTCTTTAGTCTGACCATCTGTCACCTCCGAGCCCACTGTGCAATAGATGTACTAAATGTGCCTCACCATTTGCTCTCTGGTAACTAAACTCATCTTGCTGCTTCCAAGGCTGGCTGCTGACTAAAGGCTTTTTCTCTGCTAGCTATGTCCAGGGAGCTTTCTGCTAACAGAGGAAATGTTGCATTTCTCCATTAAGGAAAAGCTAAATTTAAATATTTCCTCTGCTGACAATATCAATAAATGTCTCTCTCCTGTCCTTGTGCATTAATCTAAATTCATCCTGCTAATTTATCTCTCTCCCCTTGCAGGCAGGAGCAGCAGAGAGGGTAGTGAGATGGCAGAGATCTTCCCTCACACACCTGCATACTCTCTTGCTCCGGTTGTGAGCCCTCGGAGCGTTTTCTAGGCAATGCTCCGAGCAAGGTCAGGGAGACACAGCTCCCACATGTACTCACAGCCCCTTCTGGTCACATCATTGCCTTCCTGCTTGCTTGTTGTGCTTTGTGCTGTCTTGGAGTGTTGTGGTGACCTCTGACATGCCAGAGTGTCTGAGACAGGATCACTTTAGCTTCAGCATCAGAGGGAATAAGAAACATTCACAGAGGAAAGTCAGATTCTGCTGCCTCTTGGACGTGATCAGAAAAGGAGACTTAGAGGGGATGGAGTAAGGTGAGGTGGTTCATTGGTGTTAAAAGCATTTCTAACCTAGGAATGTTTCTCCTTCAAGGTGGCAGGCAGAAAGCCCAGGTCCTCAACACGAGCCTGATGCACTCGGAGTCCGAGCTGGACAGTGATGAAGCCATCTTCACGTGGCCTGACCGGGAAAAAGGGAAACTGCTCCGCAGCCAGAACGGCTCCTTGCGCAACGGACAAGTGACACTCAAAGCCAAGAACCAGAGGGAGGAAATCCTATAGCTCCCCTCGGGCAGCCTTGACTGGAGCTCAGCAGGGAAGGCCACTCCCATCCCTCATACCAGGGCCTTTGGAGGCCACTTTGACTAGGACAACGCTGCTAACTAGTTTCACAGAAAATAACTTTGGTTTTGTGGGTTTCTTTTCATTTGGTTAGAACTGGTTGTACTTGAATTTGAACTTCAAGGGAAATCAAAGGGAGGAGAAGGCAACTGTGAACCCCGGGAGAAGAGTCGGAAAAGGACAGAGCTGGCATCTGGAGAGGGCAGGACAGAACCACTTGGAGCAACTGTGAATGTGCAGGACCCTCCTAAGCCACCTCAGACTGCAGTGGAGGGAACACCTGTGGACTGCCAGCTCACTTGCCTTGGAGCTCCTCGGAGAAGGAAGGTCAAGTCCTTGAGCTGTGCTCTGAGCTCCCTTCAGGCTCCTGTAGCCTACCACAGGCTACTTGTGCTGTCCAACAACTTCTCCTTTACTCCCACCTTCCCTAATGGTTTAAGCACTATTTTAATGTAGACTTGTCCTTTCACATGCACTTGGCTGCTGTTGGAGTGTAGAGGAGGGGGAATGTAAACACTCTGATCACACTCCCCCAGTTTGCAGGTAGGAGAGGGGTTTGTGGCTGTTCTAAATCACTGTCAGGCCGCTCTCATGGGGAGTGTTGGGGACTTGGTGCCTGTTCACATGTGAAAAGCTGACCTCTGGTTACTGCCCAGGCTGGGAGACCCCCTCCTGCAGCAAAGTCCTGCTGGGTACCAGAGCTGGGGACACACACCCACCTTTGGTACCTGTGTCCAACGTCTGGCTTCATTCCAAAGCTGTGACATGTTCTGTGGCCCCAGCACCTTCTGTTGGTCACCAGGCCGTCCGTGAGGCTGGACGTTAACCATATCTCAGTTATGGAACACTATGTACTGTGGTTTTTTGGTTTGGGTTTTTTTCCCCTTAAAATTTGCACATCCCAGGCGATGGGGATCGGTCTCTGCAGTCCCCAGCTGGCTGCTCCCTCGGGCTGGCTGCTCACTGGCCTTGTGCTGTTGTGGCTGCAGAGCCCTGTGTGCTCCTATTGCAGTGTGAGGAGCACACGTGGTGGAAAAGGGAACTCTGGGTACCCGAGGGCAATGGGCAGTGCCAGCAGCACGTGGCACAGCGTGTCACTGTCCCTGCTGCCTGAGCCCAAGGGCAGGCACAGGGGTCCTTTCCGATTCCCACTCCCTTATCTCACTGTGCTGCTGTGTGAGTTGCACCCTGTCCTCGGGCAGAATTCAGCCGCGTGCTGGCATGAAGGATGCCACTGCTCCTCTGGGGATGGGTGGGCAGTTCATTGCCTTTCTTTGTGTTTAATTTAAAAACTGGAAACTTGTTTCATTGGCTTTTTTTTTTCTTCTTTTTGAGCTATGAAAGCCAAAAGGCTTTAAGTTCCTCAGTTGTATTTATATTGCTGCACTACTGATTTGTGTTGAGCTAGATGAAGATTAAACACTATTGAAAGTGAGGGGACATTCCCTCACTGAATGTAGTCCTGGCTGCTGCTGAGTTTATTTTTTGGGCAATCAGCTGTTCCTCAGGCCCAGCACTGGAGCCTGCAGCTCTCCCAGTGCTGAGGCCACGGCATTTGCTGGCGTCACAGCACGGGCCACCCTCTGCCTGGGCTGTCTGGCACAGAGCAGGGGCTTGGCTCAGGCTTCCCATTCCTGGAGGCTCCTGCACCCGCTCTCCCCATGGCTTCTTCCCTCCAAACCCGCCCAGGACCACACACGGGGAGGGCTGACCCCGGGATGCTCCTCAGAGGGCACAGCCCAGCGCTGGCTGTCCCATGGCCACACACTTAACTCTTGGGTGACACCACCCTCTGCATGTCCCTTCATTTGGATATAAGTGAACAAACTCTGGGAATACGAGGGTTTGGAGCTGCAGGGATTGACCAGGTGTGGTCCTGAGGCTGCACCTGGGAGTACTTCATGCTGGGAG